>NW_027223759.1:67653740-67976240 GCF_028538775.1 Myotis yumanensis
CAGAGACTCACGCCTGGGAAAGTTAAAGTGTTCTGTGGCAGTAGGGCTGGGTTTAAGAAGTAATTGCACATCTTTCTTTCAATAGGTCAAAGGTGTATGTATCCCAAAATGTGAATATCAGTCTGGAATTATGTGAAAAGGGATCCTACCAGGGCAAGAGGAGCCCAGCAGTAAGGAGTTGTGGGGTGTACTGCCAGAGATCAGAAGCCGGGGTGGGGGGGTCGCCTTGGGAGACCCCTTTAGCCGAGGGAGAGCACTGCCCCAGCAGGGGTTTTGCAACTGGAGAATCGTACCCTGGGAACAATGCACATAAGCTGCCAGGAGAGGAAAAAATACCTGTAAACACTCGCCATAGCCACACAGCACTAGGCTATTTTGTTACAGGAGCAGTCAAATGAGAATTGTCCTATATACCTGACCTCTTCTCACCTCCCTGACCTTGACTCTGGTTTGCTCAGAAAACCTAGGAAGGTGGCAGAAGAAAAAGTTCTCGGTGAGAAGAAAACTCTTTCCCCCACCTCACTAACAGTGGTCAGCTCTGGGCAGGCTCCAGCTGAATGGAGAACATAAGATTTAATATTAAATGTACTTGGGAGTTTAAATTATTATTTGGATCTAGTCCTTTGATTTAGAAAAGTTTCAAACCTACAGACATGTTGAAACAGTAATATAATAAACACCTCCTACCTTTTGCCACTTAGTAACATTTGGCTACATGTATTTATTGTATGTATACTTTTTCAGCCCATGAAAATGACACTTTACTCCTAAATATTTTAGCTTGTTCATCTTAAATATTTAGATATTCTCCTGTATAATTATAATACCATTATCACACCCAGGATTTTACCAGTGATAACATACTGTTATATAGTATATAGTCCATATTCAAATTTCCCCATTTATCTACCTGAGATTAGTTATTTTAAATTATTGAACCGAGACTTACCACTTAAAGTGACCAGATAACTTTCTGTTCCTTATGAGGGACCAGAAAAGTCATGAGGATTACTTGCGTTTTTTCTGAAGGGCAGAGGTTGGTTTACATCTGAATAGGTAAGAGACAAAAATAATTTTTTTTGCATGAAACTCATCATTTGTTCCTGGTCAGCACATTGGGTACTTTTGCACTGTTCAAGAATAGATTTCCCAAAGATGAAACAAAATTGACAGAGTGATGATAATTGTTGAAGCCAGGTGATATGGTTCATTAAACTCTTCTCTCTACTGATGTATTTGAAAATTTCCATAATAAAAAGTCAAATGACTTTTAAAGTCTTGTGTTTTCTAATTTGTAGATTTGGAATATTAGAAAGTCACTGAATACACTGTTTATTAGCATTAATATCAGAAGGTATCAATTTACATAATGAAAACATAGTAATAATAATAGTTCTGATTTTTGAGTATTTAGTAAATGCCAGGCATTAAGCTAAATCTTTTCCACATTCAGACCTTTCCAAGGTAAATTATGTTAACTTTATTAAAAAGCAATCATTCTTGCCCTGGCCCGCGTGGTTCATTTGGTTGGAGTGTTGTTCTGTGAACCAAAAGGTGTGTTCGATTCCTGGTCAGGGCACATACTCAGGTTTTAGGTTAGATGTTTCCCTCCCTACCTCCTTCCCCCCTTTTCTTTAAAATCAATAAAAAACATATCCTGGAGTGAGGATTAAATTTTTTTTTTAAAGTCATTCCTTTAGCCCTAGCTGGTTTGGCTCAGTGGATAGAGTCTCAGCCTGTGGACCAGAGGGTCCCGGGTTCAATTCTGGTCAAGGGCATGTACCGGGTCCAGGCCCTGGTCGAGGATCTTGCAGGAGGCAACCAATCCATGTGTTTCTCTCACATGGATATTTCTCTCTGTCTTTCCCTCTCTCTCCCACTCTCCCTAAAAATCAATGGAAAAATATTCTTGGGTGAGGATTAACAACAACAAAAAGGTCATTTTTTAAAAAAACCAACCATCATTCTTTGGAGTTCATTACTCAGTAGGAAGGCTTATCTTCATATTTTTTGTTTTGTTTGTTTGTCATTTGTCTCTGAAGTGAAGAAGGGACTGAGCCCAGGATTTGTACTAATAATGGAGTGTTTGACCTGGGTGAAAGTGTAGGTCTGGGTGAAAGTTCATGTTGGGTCCAAAATTAAGGCTAAAGGTTATAAGGAGCAGAGTTGAATCTAAGGGATTTCATTGTGGTGCAGTGTCGGCTTTAATTCAATTTTATCAGGTAATACAGAGTTCTGAATAAGATGGAAATGGGTCATTTCTCCCAAGTTAAAATACCCTCAACACCTAGCGTTTACTTTTGTTAGGACTTATTTGGGATTTCAAATGTTTTATACATTAGCTAGAGTGATAAATTTGGTGTGGGTGGAATCTTTTTTTGGGTACTTTTCATATCGAATATTATTTTTTCTCACTTAAAATCTTGATACTAAAGCTAGGATTTTGTGATTTTGTCCTTAAAAAGCCACTTTTGATGGAAATCAGTAAAATACCACTCTAAATATTTCTGTACACATCAAATGCATTAATGATTTCTGAGTGTTAAACACAATTTATGTCTTCCTTTTAATTTAGTTTAATATATTGTAAAGTTTTTAGAAATGAATAATTATTAAAATGAATTACACTGATAAATGAGATGATTGTAGTTGACCTTTCTAAGAGAGACAATTTACTCATTAATCTTCAGTGTTTCTTAGCAACACAAAGTATTTCTATCCTGGGAATTTTCATATCTTTCTTCAGACACACATTTGGAAATATTTTATATGACTTGATGGCTGTCCATCTGTCCTTAAGTTCTCTCACTGCTTTTTCATTACCTAAATGTCCTCATTAAACTTCACATTCATACAATATATTCTTTCAGCTTAATAACCCACAGTTTGACTTGAGGATCATTTGGCTTGTCAAAATCTTAAGAGTTTTGGGAAATAAATTTATTTTGAGTATTATGGAACTAAAAGTTATTGAAAACGTGTTATATTTTCATAATAAAAGAAGTATGAAAATATTGCTTTGGGAGCTAGCTGTTTTCTTATTGTCCTTAGCCTCTAGGGAGGTAGCTTAATCACTTGAGATAAAGAAATAGCTTGGTTATATTTCGTCAAGTATTAAGTTTAGACCATAATTTATGAAAATACTAGGTTCATAGGGTATGCTGTCATTTATCCATTCAACAAATATTTATTGAGCACTTACAGCATGTCAGGCTCTGTGACAGGCCCTGGGGATATGGTGCTGAGCAAAAATATGGCATTTCTTCTCTCTAGGAAATAATTGTTGGAGAGCATGCAGTGAAAAAAACTGATCAGCTGCTATGTGAAGAACATTCCAGTAGGAGCAGGATGTATGAAGGAGGCCCCAGGGCACATTGAGGACCTGCCAGAAGGCTAGAGAAATTGGGTTTCTAAGAGTGAATACTTATAAGAAGACATGTTTTACAAAGAATATGAAATCAGTAGTCATCTTTCCATTGATTTCTACGTATCTGTTTTAAGATAATAAATTCTGTTTTTAGATATTCACAGATTTGAAGATCCCTTAGAATGCGTTTATCCCAGTTAGTGATTTAACACCCTAAATAGACTATTACCAGATATTACTAGCCCAGAGACAGGGTCCTCTCTCTTTCTTCCTTGGAACAAGCTTTATGTTGAGATTTCATTTCAGACACCTTTAATTATTAGAGAGTTCTTTATTTTTATTTTTTAGAGAGAGTGGAACGGAGGGGAGAGACAGAGAGAGAAACGTCGATGTGAGAAAGACACATTGATTGGTTGCCTCCCGCCTGTGTCCTGACTGGGCTGGGATTGAGCCTACAACCTAGGTACATGCCCTTGACCTGAATCGAACCTGGGATCCTTCAGTCTGCAGGCTGATGCTCTCTCCACTGAGCAAAACCAGCCAGGGTGAGAGTTCTTTCTTGTGTGAAGCCAAAATTTTGGTTTCTGCTCATTGATCCTAGTTCTTTGAGGCAAAATGACCAGGTTCAGTTCGTTTTAGGCTCTTGTGTATGTAAAACTTACTGGTCTTACTGGTGTATAGCTAGCTGCAAGTCTCTTTTTTTCAGGCTCCCTACTCCCCCAATATTTGAAAAACTTCAAATATATACCAAAGAAGACAGGCTAGTAGAATGGAACACCCTTCCTCCTCTACTTCACATGTACCAGTTGCTCACCTTCAATAGTTATCAACCCATCGCTTTGTTTGATCAAGTCATACTTAATGAATACTTACTTTGCCATAGGTGCTGTACTAGTGGCTGGAGCTATAGAAAAGAACCTGACACAGTTTCTGATTTTAAAGAGTATACATTCCAGTGGAAGAGAAAATAAAAAATCAATTAAAATAGTACAGCATGATGCAAGAGAATTATCCTATATAATAAAAGGGTAATACGCAAATTGACCCTAACGGCGGAACGACCAGATCGACTGTTCGACCAGTCACTATGAGGCGCACTGACCATCTTTTGGTCTTTTTCCCCCGGCCGGCAGGCTCTGATCGCCCAATGGTGAATGGGGATCTGGGGGTGGGTGGCAGGGGACGGGGGTGGCGCCAGGACAAGGCCCCCATCCTGCCAGTCGTCCCACACACAGAGGGCAACCCACGGCGGGGGCAGGGCTGGCAAGTGGGCAGAACAGCTGACCTCTCGGTTTCTCCCCCTGGCCAGCAGGCTCCGATCACCTGATGATGAACGGGAAACTGGGGGTGGGTGGCAGCTGGGGGTGGGGCCGGCTGCAGGCAGCCAGGGAAGATGGCCCTGATCGCAGGCCAGGCCTAGGGACCGTACCCACACACGACTTTCATGCTCTGGGTCTCTAGTGGTATTATAAAGAAAAAGTATAGGAAAAGCACTTGACCCTGCTGATAAGTGGTAGCACCGAGGGGATTTAATATATCAGTTTAGGCTCAGAAACACTTCTAGGGAGTCTTGGAGAAAGTGCTCAAGGTAAGTCAAACTTTATCAGACATTGGGAAAGTCTCTAAAATACTCCCCGCCCCCATTCGTACGTAAGATCTTATGTAGTCTGTATGTACTTCAGATATTTCTGTGTAGAGGGCCTTTAGTTTTCATTAGACCCTCAAAGAGATCTATGGTTCAAAATAGGGACATTGAATAGCCCCTTAAAAGGGACTTCTATTTGGTAGTTAAGTATTTCTTAATGGTCAGCTCAAAGACTCACGAGGGTTTAAAAGCCAAAAGAAACTCAGAGACAGATGTTCAGTCAAGTCAACTTCAGGTCATCTGTATTACAGCACACAGGTAGAAAAGCAAACACAGGGTGTGGCCAACATAGGTTTACAGTTGTTTGTATGGAAAACAATACAATAATAAATTAATAGTCCTACATAATAAAAGCCTAATATGCAAATTGACTGAATGGCAGAATGACCGGTGGAATGACTGGTTGCTATGACATGCACTGACCACCAGGGGGCAGATGCTCAATGCAGGAGCTGCCCACAGCCCACAGGCCCCAGCCAGCCAAGACGGGTGCCAAGCGGGGGCCCTTGATTGCCCCGCCAGCCACCCCACAGATCGTCCCCGATCATCAGCCAGGCCTAGGGACCCTACCCATGCATGAATTTCATGCATTGGGCCTCTAGTCTTTATAATAAAAGCCCAGCGACTGTTATGGCAGAACGACTGGAACAATTGGTCGCTATGATGTGCCGGCCACAGGGACTGCCACCAGTGCCACTGCCAAGCCCGAGGGCCCTGGGGCCAGTTGTGTGGCCACCACCAAGGCGCCAGTAAAGAAGAATGTGAAGGTGGCCAGCATGAGCATGCAGCTTGAGATGAAGGCTCTGGGGGACAAATTCAATCAGCTGGGCACTGAGATGATTGTCACCAAGGCTGGCAGGTTAGGGCACCCCTCTCCCCGCTGCAACCCTCCCCACATGGCGCCAGTCTTGGGCAGCGGTCTTTGTCCTGAGCCATGCGAGCAAGACTGAGAAGCGGGATTCGGGGGGGGGGGGGGGGGTGTCCTAGCCACCTGCGGGTCCCTTTGCTCTCTGAGTCCTGGCTCTAGCGACAGCTGCCTGGCGTGCCAGGCCGGAGGGTACTGCTCAAGGTGGCGGAGAAAAATCCTGTGGACCTGCCACCTGACTAGCAGCCCAGGAGCTGGCACCACCAGAAATGGGCCAGCTCAGAGCACACCAATCTTGGGGGGAAGGCAGCCGCCTGGGAGGGGCCTTTCCACCAGCTGGCTCCCGGTGGATCCTACCTCAAAGGAAACTCAGTCTTTTGATCCATAGTTTAGTCCATATCAGCTAAAGAGGAGCAGCTGGGCACATTTTAGGGGAGAATTAAGACTCTAAAACAGTGTGTTCTGTTCCATGGAGATTGCTAACCAGTTGTCTTAGGCCTAAATTCCAGGTGATTGTAGGGCCTGGCTCTGCTACTGGGGCCTGTGTCTTCCAATTGGCCTGTATTTGTTGTAAGGGCCCAAAGAGAAGAAGGGGAACAAGTTTTTCGATGCAACGGATTTGACCAGCAGACAAAGGCAAGTGCCAGGCTATGTCTAATGTGTACACAGAGACGCCAGCTCTGAGTCCGCCTGGCCAAAGGGAGCTCAGGGCCTGTTTGTAGAGCCTTCTGATGGCTTCTGTTTCCTTGCTGAGGCCGTCCTCCCTAGGAAGCCTGGGGCTCATGCTCAGCTCCAGCTCAGTGGGTCTTCTCCAGGTCCCTCCACTCCGGCCGGCCCCGCCCCCGATTGGTCCCCCAACCCCAATTGGGGGCGGGGCCGGCCCACCAACCGCCTGTGGCCCCTCCCCCTGGCCGGCCTGGCCCAATCAGTCCCACTTGGGGCAGGCTGGCCAGACCCCACCCATGCACAAGTTCGTGCACCAGGCCTCTAGTAATATAAGAATAAACTGTGTTTTGCATACTCACAACTGTAAACCTACCTGTGTCACACCTATTGTTTGTCCTCTTCTGACAGCTTAGACATCTAATGGGTATATGCATGCTTTGACTATGGATCTTTCAATATGAAAAAGTACTTGGTTTAATTATTATGCCTTGAGGTCAGGGGATTTAGTACCTGAAGAGATGATATTATACCCAAAGTGAAAATGCTGCCTCTTTCTCCAATTTGAAAAGCATGCTGTATGAACACAGGGAAGATGTAAGAGTGTTGAGTTATGTTCAAGTCTATTATGTGTACAACCTTTCCAAGGATGCGTTATTAATGATGCTGGCATTTTGAGACCCATGCAGTGTCCTTTAGCACAGCTACATGAGAGCATAAGTATATATGTCACACACCCTAATGCGGTAGTTTGGTTTTCTCTTAGAGCTTTTCCAGTCAAGGAAGCAGGTACTGTTTACAGTATATACTAGTCAAATTGGAAGCAGGTGCTTCCCAATCTCTCTGATCTTTGCAGTGGTTCTTTCACTTTGTACTTGCTTGTATCTGTATATTATGTGTGTCTTCATGGTGCTTCTGTTTTCTTATAGTCTAAAATAGATATATGAGAAATATGCGGTAATACAGTCTTTCTTACTCATTTAGAATGTCACTTTGTCTTTGAATACTGATTATATGTATGATTTACTTGTTTATTTCTTCTCTGGTTTAAGATTCAAGAATTATACTATCTATTCTGCAGTCTGGCAAAAATGATCAACTCTGATAAATTTTTGTAAAATACCTTGGGAATTTTATTGACACATAGCTTTGTGCAGCATTTTGATTATGCATATGATCATTTGTTATGTTTGAGTGTTTCTGAAATGGAGTTATTTGATAATTTATGTAAATTATCTTTAAAAATGAAATAAAATGACAAGGCTTATAATTTTGAATTGATAGAATCTAACTGTTCATAAAATCATATTATTCTCCATAAAGCAGACTTATAAAAGTCTTACTTTTTATTTGTGTTTCAATTACATGCTCTAAATAAGTCATACCTCTCTTTGAAAATGTCCCAGTTTATTGAACGTTTTTATTCAATTTCCATAGTGAGCATATCGATAAGATAAATTTACTTAGGATAAATTTTATAAGTAGTATTGGAAATAAATCTTAGAATTCTAAGTGTCACTGTTATTTTTCTTTAATGCCTCTGTTTGTGGTACAGGTTATTGAGCAGTGTAGCGGATAAAACATATAGAGTTTACATTCTAATAAACAAGAAAGTCTTATATAGAAAACTTGAATGGAATAAAAGGTATAAGGGAGGCATAAGTAAAACTCAGAGAAAAAATATTATTTCATATTAGGCATTTCTTAAAGGATATGATGCTAGAGCTGGACCTTAAGTAACTGGTAGAAAATTGGCAGGGGAGATTTGGGAAAAGGACATTTCTAGCTGAACATGTAACATGGAAAAGGCAGAGACACATAGTGTATCATTGAAGAGTCTCTAGTGGTCCTGCATAGGAGCAGAGGGAGCAATTGGCTGTTTGACTGGAAAAATGGCATTTGACTTTCTTGTAAGAGTATTTAGATCTTATTTGTTAGGCAGTGGATAACCCTTGAAGATTGTAGAACCTCTTTTATATGTCAGACTTGAATGTGTCTTATGATTTATTTATAAAAACTCTTGTTAAGTAGATATTAGAACCCTCATTTTAAAGAAGAGAGAAACTAAGGCTCACAGTAGTTAAGTGACTTACCCAAGGTTTCATGACAGGTAATTGTCAGAGCTAAGATTTATACCAAATGTTTTTTTGAATGCATATTTCCTCTCAATTTTAAATGGAAAAATGAGGCAATTGAGCCGCACTTTAGGAATGTTACCAAAGAAGTAAAAGAAGTTGGTTTCTTGGATTAGGGCAGCAATTTTCAACCTTTTTCATCCCATGGCACACATGAACTAATTACTAAAATTCTGCAGCACACCAAAAAATATATTATACATTTTGCTGATCTGACAAAAATAGTAAGTATAATTTTGATTAATTCACATCGAGCGGCTATTGTTGTGTTGGCTGTTATCATTTGTTATTTGACAACCTAAGGGAAAAGAGGTCAGTGCCCCTAACTAAATAGTGAGGTATGGCATGTTTTAAAATTTTTGTGGTGCACCATGTGACTCTTTTGGCAAACTGGTTGAAAATCACTGGATTAGGGAGTAATAGTAGAGTCATGGTGACCAGTTAAATGGAAGGCTACCTTAGTGGTTCAGACAACTGGTAATATGAAACTTGAATTTGGGGTGGTAACAATAGGAGTGAAAAGGAGAGTTTGTATGTGAGAGTAAGGTGGCTGAATTGATAAGTCTGGGTAATTAAGAATGCATATATTTAGGAAGTACTTGGAGGAATGAGTTGCTTGTGAGAAAAAAGTAAAAGTAGAGCCTGAAGAGTATACTATTATTATGGAAGTTGAAACAAGAACATTTAAGAGATAGGATAATGAACACTATTCAATACTGTGTAAATGTGAAGATACATGAAGACCAAATAAAGTTCATTTGGTGTTTGGTAACCACTGGAGACTTTTGAGGGTGTCTTCAGCAGAGTGTTATGGTTAGAAGCCAGGCAATACAGTATTGATGAGTGCATTTGAAGACAAGGATATGGAGACAGTCATGTAGATTTCTCTGGAAACACTTGGTTGGGAAAGTTGAAATGATAAGGGGAAAGGATATTAACGGCTGAGGCAAATGGATGAATTTGTTAATAGAAACAAAGGCCCTGGTGGTAAGGAAGGGGTTGAAGATTTTACAGAGGGAATAATTGGTGGTTCACAGTCTTACAGGAGGTGGCAGAATTTTACATAGCTGCATAGGCTACACTTTGAGAGAAAAAGGAACCCTACTTGTAAATTGGGAGGGAAAGAAAATATGTGGGATTATTATCTACTTGTAATTTATAGGAGGAGCTTAGTGGCTCCTGTTACATCACCGGGAAAGTTTATTGAAGGAAAAGAGGGATCATCTGCTAAGAGTTGGTAGGCAAAAGTGGTGTTGAGGACTTTAAAAAAGAGGAAAATATTTGGAGCAACTGCTGTGGTCAAAGAGGAAGCATTCCCAATGCAAGAATTTCTAGCCAAGAATCTAAGCATACATTTTTATTGTCACCAACTCTCAAGTGCCTTGTGTCTTCATCATTATTCAATAGTGTGGGAGTCAGAAGGAAGGTGTTACACAGTGAATTTGCTCAATATTAGGGATGGGCAGTTAGAGCAGGCAAGGTTAAGTGAGTGAAAGTTTCTTAGCAGTGAGAACACAATTGACATTTTAAATCCTTCTTATGCTGTGATATAAAAACCTTCCACAGTTGATACTAATGTATATTCTCAATGATGATTGAATATATGAAAGAATATTGCCCCATTGTGCCTTTAAATCTTTACTCTTCCCTTTTTACTTGATCTTTACTTGGGCAACAATTGAATTAAAATATGGAGGCATCTTGGTGTAGTGGAGCCAGCCCTTCTTTCAGGAAACACCTACTCGACAGGTATGACACCAAAAGCACAAGTAACAAAAAAGAAAGTAGATAAATTGGGCTTTATCAAAATGTAAAACTTTTCTGCTTCAAAAGTAACCATCAAGAAGATGAACTGACAACCCATCGAATGAGAAAGTATTTGCAAATCATCTGTCTGATAAGGGACTTGCATCCACAGTATATTAGGAGCTCAATCATGAAGTTACCACTCAGTTTTTAAAGATGGGCAAGTGATCTGACTAGATATTTATCAGAAGAAATAAACAAATGGCCAATGACATCATGAAAAGATGCTCATTATTAGGGATAGCTCAGTGCCTCTCAGAATCTGATCCCCATTCAGCAACTTCAGTGTTACTTGGGGACTTGTTAGAAATACAGAGTCTCAGGCCTGGCTCAGAAACATTTGTATAGCCCAGTGCACAACGAAAATGCTAGGCCCATGTTCAGAAACTATAAATAATTTCAAGATGGCGACAGCAGAGCATTAAACCCAGAAGGGGGCCAGAGCAAGCCTGTTCATGCACCCAGGAAGCCAGCTCTGTTTCTGGCCTCCCCCAGACCCAGTGAACAGGCACAGCTCAGCAATCTGCGTTACCACGCTTCCAGATGATTCTTATGAATGTGTAAGTTTGAGGCCATTTGTATTAATTTTCCAGAGCTGCCATTACAAAATACCAGAGACTGGGTGGTTTAAACAACAGAAATTCATTTTCTTACAGTTCTGGAAGCTAGAAATGCAAGATGAAGGTATTGGCAGATTTGCCGTTTTCTGTGGTCTCTCTTCTTGGTTTGCAGATGGCCACCTTCTTTCTGGCCACCCTATTTGCTTTGTCCTCACGTGTCTGTGGATGCACATCTCGGTGTGTCCAGATTACCTCCTATTAGGACACTAGCTGTACTGGTGTAGAGCCTACCCTTATGGTCTCGTTTTAAAGGCTTTATCTCCAAATATAGTTACATTCTGAGCTCCTAGGGATTAGGGCTTTAAGATAGGAATTTTTGGGGAACACAGTTCAGGCTATGACTCCACTGCCACAGGTCACTGATTTTTAGGGCTGTATTATATCCAGTTGTATGATTATGCTCCTATTTATCTTTCATGCTGTTGATAGACATTTGGATTATTTTCTATTTTTTTCCACCCTATCAGTTCCACTATGCCAGTTTCTTTTTCTTTTTAGTTGCTTTTTCAGTTTTTATTTACTTTTGATGGGTATCTTGGTAAACTTCAAGTGTCCTGATGTCAATTGAATTAAAGCAAACAAAAACAAAATCATGGACTGCCTTTTGTTTAACAGAAGGCTATACTCTATAAGCCAAATTCTGCCAGCATGTAATTTTAAATACTGGCGTTTTTGCTTCATGAGACAGGATTTTCTATGTTTCCAGCACATGTGGTTTTGGACCATGTTTTGAGTTAACTACACAAGCTATTATTTCCATATATGGGTGTGTCTGTCATAATGATACTAAATAATTAAGTTTCTCTCTCTGTTTGTAAATAAAAGAGAACAGTGACTCCATCATTGTGTATGTACTGTTTTGGGTTTTCTTGACCTTTTGCAGCTCATTATTATCATCTGGGAATAAACTGAATTCCTGTTACTTTTAACTTTTTATTCTGTTAAGAGTAGTAATGTTTATTTGGGAAATGTTTGTTAATGGTAATTCACTAAAAGTTAGGCCTATTTTTTCTCAAAAAGTACAGTTTTGTAGTGGGCTAGGGCAACATTTTTTTCTTTGTGCTAGTTTCTACATGGTAGTTATATACTTTATAATTTTATTCTCTTTATTCGAATTTTATTTCATTTATTCAAATTTTATTCCCTTCTCTCTACCTCCACACCCAACCTCATAACTTCTAACAGACACATATTACATGTGTCATTGATAGTTTCAAAGGTCTCGTGTACCTATTGATTATCTGGATGTAGACTATGTAGTCCTCCCTAGCTTCCACTCTGCCAATCCTTTGGCTATTTTCCAGCTTGTTAATTATATCTCCATTATAAAGCCATGCTGTACCAAAGAGAAGATAAACGCCATCTTCCTAATTAATCACTCTTTGGTAGCTGAAATTGTAAGACAAAAATAAGTTTTAGGATGATAATAATTGAAACTAGCACGGTCTGGTGCAGTGTCACCTGGGAGTGTGTTCAAGTTGCAAATGCTCGGGCCCCAGCCGACCTGCTGGTGATTTCCTTGCTTTCATACAGTTCTCTAAGGACAGGCTAGAGCAAGGCATGTCTGTAGCTTTTCCTTGTGGTGGGAGGTGAAGTGAGGAGTGTGCTCGGCTGCAAGAGTCTGAGGAAAGGGGCTTTGATCCTTTCGCTTTTACTGGCAAACGTACACTGATCTTCAGGGACGGACTCTTCATTATCAGTTCTTTGTATTTTTTCACTCTATGCCAGCATTAGACTGTTAAATCTGTGGAACCTTTATTGTGCACTTGGTAAAATCACTTATTTATTGATTATTTACCTGTATAAGGCCCATATGGCTCTCTAAAAGATGAAAGGAAATGTAAATGGTAGTTCCCACTCACCTGCTTTGGGATCATAGAGACTTGGGTTCAAATCCTGGCTCTGAACTTGGCTTGCGGTGTGATCTTGGACAGAGTTGTCAATCTCTCTGCCTCTCATGTTCAATGAAGGTAACACCTACTGTGTATTTCTTACTGGGATGGTCAGGAGATTAAATGAAGTAATGTATATGAAGCACTTTAAACATAATAGGCACTCAGTAAATGGTGGCTGGATGCTATTATCATCATAATCATCATCATCTAGTTATTTCTGTGTTTGAACATCACACTTGACTCTACAGGGCATACTCTATTAATGGTCTGGATGACACTTTTCAGGAATTGCTTCCCTGGCTCTACGATGATTCCATCGCGGTGGATAATTTAATTAGCCCTTGTCTGCTGAGCACTGTGGCCGTGGCAGTCGGTAAGAGAAATGTGGGAGAGAAAGAGCCGGGGCTTTGGAGTCAGTCAGAGCTTGATCTGTCATTACTCCAGAAGTCACTAGCTGTGCACCTTGGGCAAGTTGCTTAGCTTCCTTCCTCTGTTTTGTCATCAGTAAGAAAAGGATTAAGCACCTGGTTTTGCATTATTGTGATGGGTTGGGTAAGTGTTGTTCTTGAGAGGATTAAACAAGGATATATGTAAAGCCCTTGGCTCATAGTAATCGCATAGTAATTTTTGCCACAAATACTGCCTTGTCCTCGACCCCCTCTTCCACTTCACCCATTATAGAATGTTAGTGTTTGTCTTATCCCTACTCTTTATTGAGATTTCTTCCACGTTTTATTCTTAGAGGCCAAGCGACCAGACCAAGAGACTAAGTGACTTACTTGCTTGATACTATTGGAAAAGGAGTAAATTTACAAAACCGAGTTTACCTAAGAGTTCTTGATTCCTAGGCCTGAAAATAGTTTTTTTAAGTATGTTTATGAAAGTATTTTTTTTTTACTGTGATAAAAGATACATAACATAAAATGTACCATTTTAACCATTTTTAAGTACAAGGTGGGACAAAAGTAGGCTTACAGTTGTGAGTATGCAAAACAGAGTTCATTCTTGTATTATTATCTATTAATTATTATATTACTTTCCATGTGAACAATTGTAAACCTACTTTTGTCCCACTCTGTACATGTAATTTAGTGGCATTAAGTGCATTCACACTGTTATTCAACAGTAGGTTTATATTTTAAAGCTTAGTTTGGGTATTGTATTTGAAAATTTATTTCATGGGTCCTGTTCTGTTGGCCCATATATTGGAAAGGGCTCTTAGTGGCAGTTCACAGAATCATTAAAGCTGGGTGAAGCAGAAGGGACTTACTAAGTTGTCATAGTTCACGGGATCATTGAGGCAGCAGAAGGAAGACTCCAGGCTGAGCTGGTAGGAATAACTTCTGGAGCCACACTTTCAACTGGCTTGCCGGGGGAGCCAGAGCCGTCTCTGCAGAAGAACCGGGCTGCCCAGCCCAGGTTTGGAAGCCGCTGAATGAGGATTGAGGATTCTTGGCTTTTGATGCTGGCGCCAGAAGAACCATCATCTTGCTCGCCATCACTGCTGCATGGGCTGACCTGCCTGTGCTTGGTTGCTCTCTTTCCTGGTTTCCTAGGAGTGCTCCTGCTTGGGAAACCTAGGGCACATGCAGATCTCAAGTGGAAAAGGAGTCCAGCAAGCCCTGACCGGTTTGGCTCAGTGGATGGAGTGTCGGCCTGTGGACTCAAGGGTCCCAGGTTCGATTCCGGTCAAGGGCTTGTACCTGGGTTGCAGGCACATTCCCAGTCGGGGGTGTGCAGGAGGCAGCTGATCGATGTTTCTCTCTCATCGATGTTTCTAACTCTCTATCCCTCTCCCTTCCTCTCTGTAAAAAAAATCAATAAAATATATATATAAAAAAAAGAAAAAAAGAAAAGCAGTCTAGCAAAAGTACCCGTTAGCTTTCTAGCCACCATTGCGTTGTCAGACATGCTAGAGTGGGGTTGTGTGAGTGTTGAGAATAAATCTGCTGTACCTGCCATAGCTTTTTCAAAAATGAAATATTTGTACTTGAACCAGCACCTCTGCCTTGTGTTTCCTATTTGTGGCCTTGGCAGTTCAAAGGAGACTAGAATTCCTCATATTCCTTTTGTTCTTTGTCTGACTTACTAAAAGGAGTCCTGCCCCAGAGGACTTACTAGTTGAGGTAATGTTGTAGTAACATTTTAGGGAGGGGTCCCCAGGAGAAGTTTTCTTGAAAAAATTGAGATGCATTTGCCTTGATCTAATTGAGCATTTTCCTATAATAGCAGTGCTTACAGACTTTTTTTATTTAAAAAATATTTTGTTAATCATTTACTTTTAGCATTCATGTTTTATAAGAAAACTTTACATATGGTGAATTTAACTATAATGTGATGGAAATGTTTAACATCCTGAAGTAGGAAGTCAGGCACATGAATACTGGATTGTTTATCAATATAGTAGGTTTGTAAAATTTCTAATGTTTCTTAAATGTTCCATTATTTTTCCTTCCTTTTTGTATCTATAATTATTACAAGACTTCTGGCTGTCATAATTTCTTACTAGTCAGAAATTTGAATAAATCATATAACAATATAAAAGGATGATAATACACATATGGTTTCTTGACTTTCATACTGTTGTCAGATGCTAGAACTTTCTATATTTCTACATTGCTGGGCATTTAAGAGCTTAAAAATCAAATATTGGAGCTGGGCTGGTGTTGCTCAGTGGTTGAGCGTCAACCTATGAACCAGGAGATCATGGTTCAATTCCTGGTTAAGGCACATGCTCAGATTGTGGGCTCAATTCCCAGTGGGGTGTGTGCAGGAGGCAGATGATCAATGATTCTCTCTCCTCATTGATGTTTTTTCTCTTTCTCCCTCTCCCTTTCTCTCTGAAATCAATAAAAAAATATATTTTAAAAAATCAGATATTGGAATTGTGGTTTTAGTGCAAGTTTCTGTGCTCCAAAATGTATATGTATCTATGTACACACACACACACACACACACACACACACACACACACTATTTACCTCAGTTTTGAAATTTGCATTTGTAACAGTTCTGGTGGTACTTTTGCCTTATGAAGAATCAAGAGGCCTGGTACTGTTTCAGTAAAACTGTCTCATAGGTATGATTGAAACAGTTTTATTAGCAACATATGGGACATGAAGAAGCCACAGAGGGGAGTTTGGAGGTGAGGGTGCTGGTCTGTCTTTTTTGGCATGTAATTATATCAGTCCTCATGCATGGTGTTATTTGTTGCTGCCTAGGGAATATAGGAAAATAACTTCTAATGTGGTGAAACAAAAAAATCAGAATAAATTATAATTACTGAATTTATAGGGAATTATTTGCATGAAAGATGTATTTTTCCAAACTGATTTGTTTTTTGTATTTTAAAGTTTATTCAATCTTTTAAATTAAAAATCCAGTTTTTTAATAAGTTGGATTTTTGGAACAACTGTACATAATAGATGCCTAGCTGAGTTTCATAAATACAAGGAAAAGATTTGTTTTCCTTATCATAATGTATGGTTCTATTTAATTAGTTTTACTAAATATTTATTAATTTTTAGAGGTATTTGTAACATTGAAATGATTACAGTATGCCAATGACTTTACTAGATGCCATACAGAGGGCAGTATCAGTCACAGCCTGTGGGTTATGGAGTTTAAGGCTGTAAAAGCAATCACAGGGGGGTGATGTTTAAATAGTCAGTGATGGGACCGAGAGACACATGTCGGCAAAGTGGTTTCCTCTGGGAAAGAGGGAGGGAAATGGGATCAGGGATGGGTGCACAGAAGCTTCAACTATAAGTGTGTGTGTGTGTGTGTGTGTGTGTGTGTGTGTGTGTGTGTTGCTTCCCTTTCTGCTAAGATTTATTGATTGTCAGAGATGTTTAAACCAGAGATTCAGGTTGAGCCACCAAGGTAGTGAAATAAATTTTTTCATCTTCCCTTCCTCCAGTTACTTCATGGCTTGCTCAGGAAACTGCAAAAGTAGGGTGGTGGATTGAAAGAGATGGAGGAAAAGCTTGGAGGGCTGGATTCTGGAAAAGCCCTGCAGAAAAAGGCACTGACGTGTTTTCAAACATCACCTCCAATCTGCTCACCACCTGGAGCCTTAGGTTAAATGTGAGCATTTATATTATTGTCTACTCTGAAATACTTCGTTATTGGTGATTTCTCCGTCTTCATGTAGGAAAGTACTGGAAGGCAAGCTTTCTTTTTTGTAGATTTACATTTAGCCTTAAGACTGGTCTCAGTCTTAGAGAGACCTAAGCCTCTAAAATGGATAATTCTTACACTGATTAATCTTATCCAAATGGCCAGTCTGGTTTCTCCTGTATGCTGGTAAAATAATATCGGGAGCCAAGCTGTTCAATATTTAGATTGCAGTGATTAAGAAAGCAGCATGGATTATATGTTTATTTCTAGAGTGTGAGCAAATAGGGTCACCCTTGAAGTGCTTTTCAAATGCTTGTGCCTACTGTCATGTTTTATGACATGATGATTTTATCTAACAGCTATTTCTATGCAGTTACTTTATTTTAACAGAAGACCAAACCTCTGCTTGAAAACGTAAGGAAAATTTTTATATTCACTCTCTTTGAAAATCAGGTAGAAAGGTTTGACTATTCTATGGAGAAAAAGAAGTACAGTTGAATAGTTTGGTTCTATCTTGAAAACAATATTTAATAAGAATTAGAGTTGTATCTTTAGTAGAGGTGATTTCAGACCTATGAGAAGAAGAAAAACCTCTGTGAACTCTGCCAAATGAAATATAAACAGTAATAATCTTGTCTGTTATTTAATTAGGTTTTTCTTTCCTACCAGATTGTTAAAAGAGAAGCTAAGAAATATATTTTATCCAATTTGAATTTAACTGCTATTATTTTTTTCTTGAGTAAACAACCTTATGAACAGTGTAAAAGTCTTAACTTGATTGATCAAGATTTAACTATATTGTCATTTACAACTAAGTATGTCCATGAAAGTTCAGAGAATAATTGAAATAATGAATGGCATTATAATATTAAAATTTCGTTAAGCATATTGTATGAATTAATTAAAATAATCCATCTGTACTATAAAATGATGATTGATGGATTGCTGCCTTATATTTGTGAAGTTCTGTGTGTATAGTTATAATTCTTCACAAATGTAATTATTTATATTTCTTACATATGCTGTTTCATTTTATCATCACAACAGTTTTAGAAGTAGGTGGAGTAGGTGAGATTTTTCTTTACTAAACGAGGAAAACTCAGTAGTTTAGTAATCAAATGGTTTATTCATGGGTTGGGCTGCGCTAAAACCAGGGCTCATGAATTCTGTAATGTGTCTTAGTCAGAATCCTGGAAACTTGGGTTTTTCTGGTGCACTGATTCTTTTTTTCTGTTCATTTTGTTCTGGTGTGTTTCATTATATTTCTTCCACTGCTTGGCAATCAAAACAGAGCAAATTCTATATGGTCAGTTTGTTGTAAGTAGTATTTTTGACTGTAGATTTGGAGGTGAGAAAGATAAAACTTGACCCAAATGACATTATTCTATTATGTCTGTATTTATTAATTTGTTACAATGTTTTATTATGCAGAAAAGCTAAGAAGTAAGTTGATACCATACACACTTTTGAAATTAGGGCAAAGTTTTGGTGAGTGAGATACAATTGCCTTCATTCCCTTTTTTAGAAAAATTTTTTAACAAATTTTTTTATTGGCATGTTATTGACATATAGCATTATATTAGCTTTAGGGGTGTAACATAATGATTCAACATATGTGTATATTGTGTAATGATCACCACAATAAATCATCACCACACATAGTTACACAATTTTTTCTTATGATGATAACTTTTAAGATTTCCTTTCTTATCAACTTTTAATATACAATACAGTATTATTAACTGTAATCACCAGGCTGTACATTACATTCTCATGACTTATTTACTTTATAACAAGAAATTTGTACCTTTTGACCACCTTTTCCCATTTTGTCCACATTCTACCCCCAACCCCTGCCCCTTCTAACCTCCAGTCTGTTCTCTGTATCTATAAGGTTTTTGTTTGTTTGTTTGCTTTTAGATTCCACTGGTAAGTGAGATCATATAGTATTTGTCTGAGTCATGTTGTTGTACATGCAGGATTTTCTTCCTTTTTATGGCTGAATAATATTTCATTTCATGCATGTACTTTATTGTCTTTATTCATCTATTGATGGACATTTAGATTGTTCCCATCTCGTGGCTATTGTAAATAATGCTGCTATGTACACGGGAGTGCAGATAGCTTTTCGAGTTAGTGTTTTTGTTTCGTTCAGATAAATAACCAGAAGTTCAACTTCTGGATCATATGGTAGTTCCATTTTCTAATTTTCTGAGGAACCTCCATACTGTTTCTTACAGTGAATGCACCAATTTACATTCTCACCAGCAGTGCACTAACATTCCCTTTTCTCTGCATCCTTGCCAGCACTTGTTATTTCTTATCTTTTTGATGATAGCCATTCTCACAGGTGTGAGGTGATATCTCATTGTGGTTTAGATTTGTATTTCCCTAGTGATTTCATGATGTTGAGCATCTTTTTATGCCTGTTGACCATCTGTATTTTTTTCTTTGGAAAAATGTCTATTCATATCCTCTGCCCATTTTAAATTGGATTTTTTTGAAATTTTGCTAATGAGTTGTATGAATTCTTTGTGTAATTTGGATATTAATGCCTTATCAGATATGTGATTTGCAGATATTTTTTGTAGGTTGCCTTTTCATTATGTTGATGGTTTCCTTTGCCCTGCAGAAGCTTTTTCATTAGGTATAGTTTCACCTATTCATTTTTGCTTTTGTTGCCTTTGATTTTGTTATCAGATAAAGAAATTGTCACCAAGACTGATGTCAAGAAACTATTTCCCTGGGGGAGGATGGGGATCTAATGGGGGGGATGAGGACACATTTGTAATACCTTAACTAATAAAGAATTAAAAAAAAAGAAAAAAGAAGAAACTATTTCCCTATATTTTATTCTAGGAGTTTTATAGTTTTAGGTCTTATGTTCAAAGTCTTGAATCCATTTTGAGTGAAATTTGTGTGTGGTAAAAATAGGGTTTAGTTTAATTTAAAAAATATTTTTATTTATTGATTTTAGAGACAGAGAGAAAGGGAGGGAGGAAGGATGAATGGATAGAGGGAGGGTGGGAAGGAGGGAGAGAGAGAGAAAGAAACATCGATTTGTTGTTCCGCTTATTTATGTATTCATTGGTTTCCTCTTGTAAATGGCCTGACCTGGGATCAAAGTCGCAACCTTGGCGAATCGGGAAAATGTTCTAACCAACTGGCCAGGACAACATCGTTTATTGAAGAGACTGTGCTTTCCCCATTGGCTCCTTTTTTCTAAATTAATCGATCATATAAGCATGGGTTTATTTCTGGGGTCTTTATTCTGTTCCATTGATCTATGTGTCTGTTTTTATGCCAGTACCATACTGTTTTGATTACTGTAGCTTTGCAATATATGTAATTTAAAATCAGGAAGCTTGGTGCTCCCAGCTTTGCTCTTTTTTCTTAAGTTTGCTTTGTCTATTCATGGTCCTTTGTGGTTATGTACAGATTTTAGCATTGTTTGTTCTATTCTTTTGAAGACCTGCCTCAAGCCAGATGCTGGCAGCCTGACTCTTCCTGAGTTTTACTCATCTTTCCACATTATGGTTTTTAGAATGATTTTATTTTTAACTGATCTTTTTGAGCGTATTATACCTTTAAATGTAATCAAAAGTAACTCTGAGTACTTATTTAAATAAAATATCAGTTAGTGTAGTTTATGAACAGAACCACAAAAAGATATCTGTATGTCTTGCTTAGATATACATAAACATTAAAAAATGGAAATTTGGGTCATTAGAAAGCAATGTTTACTTATTAAATATAACATAGTAATGCTATTAACTAATCTTCTTTTAGTAATATGTAACTTATTCAAAGGATATTATGACTTGCCTGTAATAGTTAATATAACTTAGTTACTGAAATGCCTTATTTAGGGCATGTGAATAATTGTAATCAAAGGTTTAGGCCACTAGCAGGGCTAAGTAACCTCTTTTTTTGTCCTTCAGTGGTAGCAAAATCTAACTTCCATGTGTTTTGCTACTTACATATGTCTTTTGGGAGATTTTGAAAAACCGAAGTCCTCCTCCTCCTGTGGAAGTGTTAAAAATCCTAAGAAGCTTTTTTTGAGATAAAGTTTGTCCCCTTTCAATTATTAAATGCGCTTTTCTCTTATCTGTGAATTTCACCTTCAGTTTACTGGCAGCTGCTATTTCGGGTTAGGATCATAGAATTATGATTAACTCCTTGCAATCTGGCTTCGGTCCCACCTTTGTACTGGCACTGCACTCTTGAAGGTCACTGGTGACCACATTCTAGCCAATGGTAGAGGATTTCCACCCCCTCAGTTCTCAATCTCCTTGACATGCTAATGCCACCTGACCTTGGCTTTTCTATTGCATGTACTTTGGATTTCTGCTCTGAGCTTTGCTGCCCACACATTTTTTTGTAATACCTGTCTTCTCTTTATGGGGTGGGTTTTGTCCTTGCCCTTTGCTAGGTATTTGCCTACTGCATTTTGAATATTACAACTTTAGTTCTCCTTTCTTTGCATTTGTGTCATAGGTAAATCATCATTTTTCTTACATGTCACTCTGATGGCTGTTGCTGGCAGTTCTCAGAGCTCCACTTCACATCAGTGCCCATCACCCAAAGCCAGTCCTGCCCTCGCACCTGCTTTCATTTAGATGTCCTTGTGCGTCCGAACAGACCTTTACCAAGCATCTCCTTCAGTGTGTTTTCTCCTCGGAATCTCTGGCTTTCTTTTAAAGAAGCATTCTCAATACCTTGACATTTTTTATTTGGATAAGGGTGTCTCCAAATGTCTCTAATGTCCTTGAGTCTTTTTGAAGATATTTCTTAAATTTGTACTGTTCTCTTCATTTCTTCCTGTTCTCCAAAGTATTTTATAGTGTGTGAAACACTTTAAAATGTATTTTTTTTCTTTTTAAAATAACATAATCAGATTGTAAAATAGGAAGGCTAGCGTTTATTACTCCAGTTTGCAGGTCAGGAAATATGTACTGAAAGAGGTGGCTTGTCTGAGGTATCATTGCTGGGTAAGGGAAGAGGTATTACTCGAGCCAAGGAAATGTGACTTTAAGTCTGTACCTGTGCCCAATCAAGGGATTATTGTAATTTCCTATTAAATGGTATTTCACCTTCCGGCCATCTGCTTTCATTTACTTTCCTTACAGGGCTAGAGTGATATCTGTATAACCAGGCACAGTAGCAGCTACTACAGATTGGTACAGTATCTTAGTTACTGTGCTAGATAATATGATTTAATTTTCAGAACTGCTGTGCAGGGTAGATATTATTATTTCCATTTTATAAATAAGTAAACTTAAAGCTTACAGGAGTTAAATAACTTGCTAGTCATTATGTGTGGTTGGGGGGGAGCGAGGGGAGGAATTCAAACTCTGGCCCCCATCTCTGGTCTGTTATAGTTCTTTTTACAACCACATTCTGCTCTTTATTAAATTCCTGATGTTCTTCTTCTCTCTGAGAACTTACTAAGGTTTTCTCTTGCCTACTCAAGCCCGTTTATACTCCTTTTATCAACTTTTCAGGACCCTTAATAATTTGTTCATAAGTTTCCTCCCCATTATTTTCTTCAGTAACATTGAGTGAACCCTTTGCTCTTGGCCTTGTTCTCTTTCCACACAGACCTTATCTAGTCTCACTTTCTCAGGTCATGCTGTTTTCTCCCTGTATAGCATTATTTCACATCCACCTCCTTATCTATCCATGGACACCCCTTAACCTTCCCCTCATTGCAACACTGAGTGAGCACTTAAAGCACACATGATAGTTGTTAACATAGATCGATGCATGTGCCTTGCTGGGGAGGTGAGCAGGTAATAGGAGGAGTCAGTCTGAATTCCCCATTCTGATTTGAGAGCACAGGCAGAGGGAGGTGTACACTGGTTGCTATGACAGCGCCCAGGAGGATGTGATTAATTTTACCTGAATGGTTTGGGAAGATGTGACAGAGAAGTGACATTTGAGCTATAGCCTTAAAGAAGGAGGAGGAGGAGGAGGAGGAAGTGGAGGAGGAGGAGGAGGAGGACGACAACGACTAGGAGGAGGAGGAGGGGGAGAAAGTGGAGGAGGTGAGGAGAAAGTGGAAGAGGAAGAGTTGTTTTCCAGGTGGAGAAGTGGGGGGAGGAGGGCATTTTGGAAAAAGGAAATATTGTATGAATAGAGGAATGAAATCACAAATATATATGCCACATGTTGTAGTGTGAACATTAAAGACATTTGTTGCAGAGCTATGCAAAGTTGCCAGTAGGCCTCAGTGACTGGCCTTCCCCATTGCAGTCCAGGGTCTATTGTTTGACCTTACACTTTCAGGCACCTGATATGCTAGGCCCCCTGAAAGTGGATGTCTCTCGGGGCAGGCTCACATTAGTCATGCTCCTAGAAATTGATATACAGATTTTCTCTCTCTCTCTCTCTCTCTCTCTCTCTCTCTATATATATATATATATATATGTTTGTGCACTTGTCAATTTGTTAATTTGCAACTGTCCAGCATATTTATTGGATTGCTTGATTTGGCAGATCAGTCCATTGTTTCCCAGTAGGCAGGCTTCTTGGGACGCCAGGTTGTTAATATGGAGGTCAACTGATGACTGAGAAATACAGCTGTCAAGTTGACCCAGCGTTTCTGACCAGTGCACTCTCTTTCTTCTGGCAAGATACATGGGAGCCATGGCGCCAGAGACCCCCGGTTGAGCATGGAAAGAGGACCCAAGGGTTATTTGTTTGAAGAGGTATCTTTCAACTGAGTTAGCTTGAGGCTCCCTTACCCACTGTAGGCAGAGATTTGCCAAGTAAACCATATTATTTGAGTCAACTCAGCCCAGATTTCCTCTCCTGTGGCTTAGTTTGATCTTGTGAACATTTGCCTAGGTTGCTTCTCTGCTTCCTTTGCTCACCAGTCCTCCCCTTCCTCCACCTTCTTTTTGATGCATTTTCCCTTTAGATATGTTGAGACATTCTGTCAACTTACAGAGAAGTCTTAAGAGCTAGAGAAGCAGAGAGATTTTCATATTTCTTTTTGATTTATCTTGTTTTTATTTTAAGTCACATTCCCTTATTTTCAGTCACTTGGGGCTACAAATCAGGGAATGATGAATAGCCCCTTTAAGCCAAGAGTATGAGATTTATTGGTGGTGGGATGTTGGGGATAAAGCTAGAAAGAAAATTTGGGTCCCAATTGTGAAGGGTCTGGGATGCCATACTAAAGAGTTTAGATTTTAAAGTTTTTTCAATTCAGTTCTCTCCTCTGTACCCTACCCCTCTCCCCCAACTCCCAATAATGCCAATGTCTTCTTTTAACTTTTTAATTTTTATCTATATCAAACTATTGATATCTTACTGTAGAACATGTGATAATGGATCTCCTTAAGATATCTTGATATCTTTAAGAGGTCGTATTTTTTTTTAACCTCCTTTATGTTTTGACAGATACATATTAGGTGATATTATCTGTGTTTTAAACACTGGTTGCTTGAGAGCTTAAGTTCTGCTTCTGCCTAAATCTCATCTTGCTTTTTAAGTTCAGGCTGGTGGATAAAAGAACTTCCTCTTTTATCCACCAGTTGTGTGTGTGTGTGTGTGTGTGTGTGTGTGTGTGTTTAGACAGGGTATTTCTTTTTATATTAGTATGTAATGTTTCTTTATTATATTATTATTTAATGTTTTCATCGTGGTGCTTATGGATATGCATAGCTCTCATTGATTATCACATACCTGTCTTTTTTCTCTCTAGGTTCCTTATATTTGGGTGGGCCTCCTATTTGTTCCTTTAGCATTTTATAATACCTAGCCCAGTTGAATATCAAGCAATACTTAGATAATATAATACCATTTTAAAGCCAGAAGGTGTCTTCACCTAGTTCAGTACTCTCATTTTCTACATGAGGAAAGTGAGATTCAGGACAACTCTAATTTACTAGAGCACATGGCTAGTATAGCCATGAGCAGAACCCAGATGCAGTCACACCAGGTCCAGCCGCCTTTACAATACACTACATTTGTTCCCCATTTGACTGAAAGATATTCCATTGGGATGAAAGGAACCTTCAAAGAACACTTATATCGATGTACAGTCTTCAAAACCATTATATTAAAACTTAAAAATTAGCATGTTTCCTTGTGAGTGCTGGGAAGAGCAGAGTTTTGAGTGTTTTAGATCTTACTGGGGTACGTAGAAAACCAAGTGAGAGGGACATAGGGAAAGAGCTCACATGTTGAACTTTCTTTGTTTCTGCCACGCAATGTACAGGTGTTTTACGTGCATCACCTCAGCTACTGATTGTGACAGTCCTGTGAACTGGTTGTAGTTGTACCCATTTTGCAGGTGAGCAAAGTGAGACTCATAGAGGTGAAGCAATCTTGCAAGTAGAACTAGAAGATATGGGTTGTGAGCCCAGGTCTACATGACTACAAAGACCATGCTCCTCCAACTGTGCTTCACTGTTATAGCCCTTGGCCAAAGCCAAGAATAGCAACTTCAGCAAAGGCACCACTGACTTTATAAGTGCAGCAGCCCTGCCCCAGGGCCTGTAGCGGTGGTGATGAATGTTCGTGCTCCGGCTGGGTGGCACTGCCTGACTCACTCTCACGTTTTTCTAACCATGGTTTGTGGCTCATATTTGTGACCTTTTATATGTATATGTGTCTTGTGTCATCGTTCCCATTTCCATTCTGTGGGAGACCAGCACCATGTTAAAAGCCCACATCTCGTTTTTGCTTTTACCTACAACCTTTCTTTCCATCTTGTTAATGCTTCTCCTTTCTCCCCTTTCTCTCTCACTCTTCACTCTTGGTATGGAGAGAAAATTAGGTGTGCTTTATCAGAGTACTTGAATGGCTCCGCTTCATTCCCCCTTCCCCTATGAATTCTTCTATGTTGGTATGAAGAATCATGGGCCAATAAAACAAGAAGAAGGCAATACATAATCACATTATTTGTCTTCCAGCAAAACACTTTTCTGAAATGGCAAGATGTATGCAATTCATAACTTCTATAAAGTTTATCATTCATATTTATAAAATCTTTGTTTTGGTGTTATATGCACTTACTTCAAATTTCAAAGAATTATTTTAAAATGCTTTTGAACCATCTCCCTAAGAGCTTTCAACACTGTATAAATAGTACACTTTTTAGCATTTCCTTTTGCATACCTGCAGTTTGCATCATCTTTGAGATTGTTTACCACTTTTTTGCAAGTCATATGTGGAGACTCAGCCAACAAATGTCAGTATGTACTATGTGGGTTTCAAAAGCAACTGGGGAAGTTATGTTTAACCTTTTCAAAGAGTTGTTATCTGGGCTTTCCCCCACTTCAGAGCAAAAACAGATGTAAACCAAGGATGTGAATCAATATACATATTTTTGAATATATATCTTCTTTTGGGTTTTGCCAATGATCTTTTTGTTAAAATATCACCCCACCCTCCTCAAAATTTAGAATGTTTCTGGTAAATAGCTTACTATAATTTGGTGATTTTCATTGCTTTGCTTGTTCAGTTAAATTATTATGGATTGTTTCTTAAAAAGAACAACACAGTCGTGAGATGGGGAATTAGAGCTGTGGCATTTGATTAAATGTGTTCATAGGGGAAAATATGCTAAGAAGGCATTAGAATTTCCCCTTTATGCCAAAAAGTCCATTAGCCTGGTAGGCTGTACAGAGGGAGGTAACTCAAGGGAATATCCTAAGGTAGAAGGTATTGGATAACAAGAAAACAAATAAGAGAGAATAGTTTTTTGTGTTTTTCTTTAGCATGGGAAGTACAGTCCCTTCTCTGAGTAGAAGAGCTCAAACCCTATTCCATTATGTTGAGATGTCATTTTTATTTATTTAGATTTTGCTTTTTGTTTAATTAAAGGTTGGAATAAGATGATGTGTGTGTGTGTTTTTTTAAATGTATTTTATTGATTTTTTACAGAGAGGAAGGGAGAGGGATAGAGAGTTAGAAACATCGATGAGAGAGAAACATCGATCAGCTGCCTCCTGCACACCCCCCACTGGCGATGTGCCCACAACCAAGGTACATGCCCTTGACCGGAATAGAACCTGGGACCCTTCAGTCCGCAGGCCGCGACGCTCTATCCACTCAGCCAAACTGGTTAGGGCATGTTGTTGTTTTTTAATCCTACACCTGATATATTGCAAAAGAATTAAGATTTTGTTTAGTGGTCTTTGTGTTATTTATTCCTTCAGGTTTTAAATTTCATATGATCAGTGCCTTTTTTAGGACATTATAACCTTATAATTATCCTCTTATTAAGTATATGATGGCATTTAAGATGTATGAGACAGTTTAATGTTTTCTATTTTTTCTACATAGCTGAGTACTAGACAATTACTAATTGAATTAATGAATGAATAAAAGGTTAAAAATACAGAAATATTTGAGGCAAATATGATTTTTTTATTTTGAGTCAGACTCACGATTTATATAATGTTGCCCTACCAAGTTCTTCAAATACAGATTTGCATTTAATAATAATTATATACTTACTACATAAAAACTCATTATAAAAATAATAAGAAAAGAGTGAAGAAATTTAAAAAATGAATTCTACCCCAATAAATAATCATTATAATTTAGAAAATGACTTCAGACATTAGTTCTCCTTTCCATGAACACATACCCACAAACATACACACACATACCCATGTACATACATATATTTATAGGTGGAGAAATAAGAGAAAAATTATAAGATTAGAATTATTCTATATACAATTTTTGTTTAAGTAAAATATTACTTTGTTTTAACAGAAGTAAAAGTAAATTAAAGTAAAGCCAAAGAAGTTTCAGTAATTAAATGATTCTCTATAATAAAAAATTCCTAAGTAAATTAATTAAAGTTGAAAAAATGATGAAAATATTAAGACATTAGGATCATTATTTTTAAAAAATTAACTATATGTTATGGTATCAGTGTATTTTCTGTAATGAAAGGTAAGAAATTAACAGTTTCTTTTTCTACTTCCTAATTCTTATTAGTTATATTAAATGTGTACCTTGTCAAGTTGTGTAATACCTGTATTCTGTTTTGTAACTAATTTTCACAGTTATTTAGTCTTAGTTTCATATTTAAAAGCACTCGGTTGCTTCCTGCTCTTTTGTCACTCCAAATTTGTCTTGGGAAGTAGTTCCTGAGAAAATTCCACTCTCAGCAACTGATGCCCTCTAACAAGTACCGCATTTGTTTAGGAGAATAAATTTCTTTGGTCAGTAGATTGAGAAACTGAATCCTGTAGAGTAAAATCAAGTCTTAGCTTATATAACGTGATTATAGACTATAGTTTGCTAATTTAGTTTAAGTGCAGCCCTTGACATTTAAGAGTGTTCTTTTCTTTTAGTTGTGTATTTTTAAAAGATTGGTGGACTGTTTGTGCCTCAGCAGCAGAAACCTGGAATGCCTAGTCACTCTCAAATATGTGACAAAGGAGGCAAGAACATACAATGGAGTAAAAAGAGTCTCTTCATAAATGGTGATGGGAAAAGTGGAGAGGTACATGCAAGAAAAAAAAAAATGAAACTTACACTATACACAAGCATAAACTCAAAATGGATTAAAAACCAACCTTAAATGTAAGTTGCAAAACCATAAAAATCCTAGAAAAAACCATAAATTCTCAGTAAATTCTCAGGCATTTTGTGTAGCAATATTTTTGCTGATATATCTTCTAGGGCAGGGGTAACAAAGGAAAAAATAAACACATGGATGACATAAAACTAAAAAGCTTCTGCACAGCAAAAGAAACCATCACCAACATGAAAAGGAAACCCACTGTATGGGATAACATATATCTGATAATGGGTTAATTCCCAAAATATGTAAAGAAATTATACAACTCAACACCAGAAAGACAAACAATCCAATTAAAAAATGGGCAAAGTACCTGAATAGACACTTCTCCAAGGAGGACGTATAGATGGTCCATATGAAAAAATGCTCAACATCACTGAACATCAGGAGATGCAAATTAAAACTACAATGAGGGATCACCTCACACCTGCCAGTATGGCTGCCACCTGTAACTCAACAAGCAACAAGGGCTGGTGAGGATGTGGAGAAAAGGGAACCCTAGCACACTGCTGGTGGGAATGCAGAGTGGTGCAGCCACTGTGGAAAACAGGATGGAGTTACCTGACTGGTTTTGTACTAAGTAGTCTGTTTTTGGTTGTTTTTGTAGCTTTAATCTTATTTTATTTCATCTTTTTCTTTAGCCTGCCAATATGCCTTTTCATCACTTTAAAAAAGTGTCATATCTTTTCTTAGATATTTTATTCTTTTCTTTGGGCCTCTTTACTTTGTAATAGCTCATATTCTCTGTAATTTCTTTAAGATCATGGACAACTTTTTTTCATCTTGCCTATATCCTTCCACCCAATTTTTGGTAGTTCTACATAAATTCTTTGCTGATTCCTTTCTGGCTCTAACTCATTTTTTATGGGTTCCATTCTACTAAAGAACAGGTATTGCCTGAAAAATGTTTGAGGCCAGATGCAAGTATGGAGTAGTTGGGAGAGGGGATCAGTGGCATCAGTTTGTACTTCCATTTTGGATTTTTTATTTCTTAAAACACTCCTTCACACAAGACATTTCCTTTGCTCTGGGGATATGTCTCACCTCAGCTTGCAGTGAGATCAAGGTCACTGTAACGTTGAGATTCTGTGGGTCATCGGAGTCTATGTAGTACCCGGTTTGGTGCTAACTGCTTCCCTTCTCTTTACCTCATTTGGCAGTCTCTCTGAGTTAGGAAACTAGATCATTGATAATAAAAATGTCATGTTGGTTTTTCCGTCTAGTATAGAAATGATGTTCTAGAGAAACTTTTCTTATTCTCTCAGGTAGATATTTAAACATAATATCTCTAATCAGAGTTTCCTTGAATGGGCTTTACTAGTAGAACTGTCCCAACTTTAGGGACATTTTTTTCCTGTTGAGGGGATGTGGTTTAGCTCTTAGCATCACTCCTCATTTAGATTCCAGATATATAATTTGGCAGATTTTTTTTTTTTTTTATAGTTTGTGGTTTGTGGTTGTGGCTGTGTCTTTGTTTCATTGACGAGAGGTATTCACTTTTTGTTAAGATTTTTTTTTTTTTTTTTTTTTAGTTTCTCTCTGGACTAAAGACTCAGGTACAAGTATCTTCCTTCTGTCATGTTTTTAGTTTAGTTTTTTATTTGTTTTGTTTTACTATCTCTGATGGCTCCTTTTTTGCTCTCTCTCCCTCCTTCCAACCCTCTCTTTCTCTACCTTCCCTTTCTCTACCCTCTCCCACTCTTTAGCTACCTACCCCTTACATTAGGAACTTTTTCTAAACCCTGTTTTCAGTCCATTTTCTCTAGTTTAATTTTCTCTTTTTGAGTGATTTTATCTAATCCCATGCCTTTCATCTTCACCTCTATTCTAATGATCTTTTTTTGTTTTCTACTTTCGGTTTTGAGATGTAGTTGACATACAGCACTGTGGATGTTGAAGGTATTCAGCATAATGACTTGATTCACATATATTATGAAGTGACTATCACAGTAAGTTTAGTTAACATCTATCATCCCATATTGTAATGATTTTTAGACTAGCAGTTTGGCATTGACTTCTGAGCTCCATCTGTTTACTACATACCTATAATACCTCAAAGTTCACATCCAAAATAAAATTGTTTATCTTCCTTGCAAAATGTGGTGATATTTACTACCTTATTTAATGGAATCTTTGTTCCCTCAAATTATTAAGGCTAAAGATATTTCAATCAACCATGCTTTTCCCAACTAACCGTTTATCACTTCTGATTAATATCTATTTCTCCTGTGTTCACTATGCCTTCTCATTGAGAGTGAAAGTCCATTGGAAGAGGAGAACTGTCACAAAGCTTCACATTTAATACACAGTTAACTGATAAAGTTGATTTTGAATTATTTGAAAGCTAATTTTAGCTTTAATAAAAATCTATTATAAAGATGGTCTTGCTCTCTTAACCTAAAATCTTTTGGTAATTTAACATATTTTCTCCCAAGTCACCTTGTTTAAATGATAGTTTTTTGGTATACTTTTACCTCCTGGCTTTTTTTTTTTTCTAGATCACTCTTTCTAAATTCTTATATCTATGAAATGTTTAAGACCATACACTTTTTAGTTTTCTTTTACCATCCTCTTCCTCTAAATGTTTATTGTTTCCTAAATGATCCAGCTCTTAGTCAGACTTTTAAAATATCATGGTCAATGCCCTGGCAGTGTGCCTCATCTTGTAGACCAAAAGTTGCGGTTTCGATTACTGGATAAAGCCACCCGGCTTTGATCCCTGATGGGAGATTGTGTGGGAAGCATCTGGTTGATGTTTCTCACATCCATGTCTCTCTCTCTCTCTCTCTTTCTCTCTCAAATCAATAAACATATAAAAAATATCATGGTCAAGAATTTGGAGTAGTTTCTTTGTGAAATAGTTAAGAAGCCAGTGGGAAAGGATCTTCCTATTACATTTTAATTTTTGTTTTTAAAATTACATGTTTAAATTAAACTTGCTTAATATTTAATCTTATGTATTAATAAAAAATAATGAATAGACTTTAATTTTCAGAGCAGCTTTAGGTTCACAGCAAAATTGAGTGGAAAGTATGAAGGGTCACCCCTTCCCCAACCCCCCAGACCATCAAATCCCCACCAGTGGCACATTTGATGAACCATAATTGATGAACCAACATTGACACATCATGATCAACAAGTCTTAGTTTTAATTAGGGTACACTCTAATTTAATTTAGACCTTCTATGGCAGGAGTGGGGAACCTTTTTCTGCCAAGGGCCATTAGGATATGTTTTAACATCATTCGCAGGCCATACAAAATTATTAACTTAAAAATTAGCCTGCTATATTTGGGCAAACATTTAATTAACTCACCCTTAATGCCCTGGCAGGGCCAGAACAAATTATTTCATGGTTGGATGTTCCCCACCCCTGTCTATGGGTTTTGACAAATGTGCAATGAATGCCCTTCTAGTATCATGTAGAAGAGCTTCCCTGCCCTAAATATCTCCTGTGATTTACCTATTCATCCCATCTGCCCACTCTCCCAAAGAACCCCTGGAAACTACTGGTGTTTTTATTATCTCCATAGTCTTGCTTGTTTTAGAATGTCATATAGTTGGAATCATACAGTAGGTAGCCTTTTCATATTGGCTTCTTTCACTTAGCAATATGCATTTAAGTTTTTTCATGGCTTGATAGCTCATTTCATTTTAGTGCTGAATAATATTCCATCATATGGTGTACTGCAGTTTGTTTATCCAGTTACTTTTTATTTTTATCTTTTATCTTTTTTAAAAAAATTATCTCTATTGTTGAAAGTATTATACTTGTCACCTTTTCCCCCCTATTGACCCCCTTCTCCCCTCCCGCCCGCCAGGCCTTTACTGCACTACTGTCTGTGTCCATGGGTTATGCAGATATGCATATAAGCATTTTGGTTAATCTCCTTTTTCTTCCCCTTCTGAGATTTGTCAGTCTGTCCCATGGTTCCATGTCTCTGGATCTATTTTGTTCATCATTTTATTTTGTTTATTAGATTCCACAAATAAGTGAGATCATGTCTTTCTCTTATCTAGTTACTTTATGAAGGACATGTTGGCTAATTCCAAGTTTTGGCAATTCTGACCAAAACTGCTGTAAATCTTTGTGTGCAGGTTTTTGCGTGGACATATGTTTTCAAATTATTTCAATAAATACCAAGGAGCATGATTGCTGGATTGTATGGGAAGAGTATGTTCAGTTTTAGTTTTGTGAAAAATTGCCAAACTGTCTTTCAAAGTGGCTGTACCATTTTGCAGTCCCATTGAAAAATGAGTGAGAGTTCCTGTTGCTTTACATCCTCTTCAGTACTGGTGTTTGGTGTTTGTCAGTGTTTTTGTTTTTGTTTTTGGATTTTAGTCATTCTAATAAGTGTGTAGTGGCATCTCATTGTTGTTGTAATTTACAATTCCCTAACGACATATGTTGTCCAGCATTTACATATGCTTATTTGTCATCTGTTTATCATCATTGGTGAGATATCTGTTCAGACATTTTGTTCATTTTTAAATTATGTTGTTTCTTTAGTGTGGAGTTTTAAGAGTTCTTTTTATGCTTTGGATGAGTCCTCTATCATATATGTCTTTTGTAAATATTCCTCCCATTGTGTGTATTGTCTTCTTATTTTCTTGACAATGCCTTTTAAACCCCCCTCCCCCCAAAAAATTAAAAGCAGAAGTTTTTAATTTTAATGAAATCAAAATTATCAATTTTTTTTTCAGGATTGTACCTTTGGTGTTATATCTCAAAGTCATGGCCAAATCAAGGTCAGCTACATTGTCTCATATATTATCTTCTAGGTGTTTTATAGTTTTGCATTTTCAATTTAGGTCTATGATCCACTCTGAGTTTTTGTGTTTTTGTGTGAGGGGTATAAGGTCTATATCTAAATTCAGATTTTGCATGTAGATGTCCATCACCATCTGTTAAAAAATCTGATCCTTTGTCAAAGATCAGTTGACTATATTTGTATAGGTCTATCTCTGGCTCTCTCCTGTTCCTTCTATCTATTTGTTTGTTCTTTCTCCAGTACCACACTGTTGTATTACTGTGTAATTAACTTTTTAAACAAAAATTAGTAAACTGCTCAAGTGTTTTTTTTAAGATTTCTGTTATTAAGTGTGAAATATGTCATGTTGTTTTTAGAAATAAATACATTATTGGTGGTCATTTTAGTAAATTTTGTATATAATGGTAACTGTCACTATGGAAAGAAATAAAATTATAATGTTTCCACTTTAAAAAACTAGGGTTTTATACAGTAGCTTTTTGTAAATTCATGTTGATTATTTAATACCTTTTAAAGAATCTCACTTTTTCAAACATGAAATAATTATTTAAATATGACTATGAAAAGTCTATTAATCTTCTAAAGTAACATTGTCCAGTATGAGGAATCATTATAGCTATTATTATATATATTTTTTTTAAAAAATGATTGCTTGTTTAGTGTTAAGACATAATTACTTGTTTGAAATTTTTTATGGTGGAAATCAATGTATATAAACACTTTAGTTTATGAAGTGAATTGAGCTAGATTTTGGAAGATGCTTATAAATGGCACTTTTTTTTTTTTTTTTTTTACTTAAAGCCTAATGCAGGAGAAAAAAATTTAAAGTAATATAAAGTAATATGTGTCAAGTACAGTGTAGATGGCAGTGCATTGAACCCATTAAAGTTATGATGACTGATAACTGGAAACTATTGCTAGCACTTTGCTGGTTTCTACTGATGGTATCTTTAAACTTTTGTGTGAGAAACAATAAATTTGCAATAAAAGTCTTCAGGTAAGCCCTGGCTGGTGTGGCTCAGTTGGCTGAGCGTCAGCACCGAAGGGTCACTGGTTCGATTCCTGGTCAGGGCATATACCTGGGTTGCAAGTTTGATCCCCAGTCGGGGAGCATATGGAAGGCAGCCGATTGATGTTTCTCTCTCAGATCGATATTTCTCCCTTCCTTTCTCTCTAAAATCAATTTAAAAAAAAAGAAAAGAAAAAGTCTTTAGGTAATTGGAATGATTGTCAGCCATGACCAACTGTTATGAATATATTATTATTTCAGTTTTATTGAGGTATAATTTACTTATAATAAGTTGTACCCATTTTAGTGAACAATGTGATGAACTTTGACAAAAGCATACAGGTGTGTAACTATGACCACTGCTATGATTCTGAGCATTTCTGTCACCCGGCAAGTTCCCTTGTGCCCTCTTGACATCAACCTCCCCCCGATCCCCACCCCCATCTCTGGTCTAAGGCACTTGATCTGCTTTCTATATTGTTAATTGGTTTGTATTTTCTAGAATTCTTAGTAGTGTGTTTTGCTAAATGCAGAAGGTATGGTATTAAAAATGGATGGTAAATTGATATTTTGTAAAGTAAACAATATGTTTTATTGTAGTAAAATTTTTGAGATGCTAAAATAAAGTTCAGTTGGGATCATGCACCATTTTTGGTTTTAAGATTTCCTGTCTTGTCTCCTCTCTGTAGTAACGTAAATCAGTATCGTATGGAAGTTAATATATAGATTAACTCATGACACATTATGTTGTAAAGCAAATTATCCTTTACCCTTTTGTAGTTAAACTGTTATCTCCTTGTTTGCTTTTAAAAGTTGATAAACCATTTGAGAAATAAAAGTCTACAGATCCAATCCCATTAGAATTTAATTTCTTCCTTATTTCATAATTATCACTCAAAAGACAATTTAACCTTGCTCTGTGAAGGCTATTTGCCTTGTCCTTATGCCCTCCTGCTCAGACCTCTGAAGATGGGACAGTGAGGGTGGATAAAATAGCTCTTCATACCTTTCTGTTCTTTGTGGCTCCTCTTACTCACACATGGTCTATTCTAAATGCATGCTGAAAAGTAGTGGTTGTTATCATAGAGAAAATAGCTCCACCAAGATGAGCTCTTTGAATTCTTTTATGACTTTTAATCAAGTGGACTGAACTTTGGTTCCTTTATATAGGAAAGAGTTAGAAATTCTTTGCATGTTATAATGAGTGGAGTTTTCTGCCTTTTTCCCAGAAAAATTGTGTTTATGGAATTTGTGCTGCTTCATTTATTAGTCTGTCTGTCTGTCTCTCTCTCTCTCTCTCTCTCTCTCTATATATATATCCTATCTAATAATAGACAAACATGGTAATTAACCATACCTCCGACACGCTTCCCATTGGCTAATCAGGGCGATATGCAAATTAACTGCCAACCAAGATGGCGGCCGGCAGCCAGGCAGCTGAAGCAAACAGGAGGCTTGCTTGCTCCAGTGATGGAGGAAGCCAAGGTTCCCTGCCTGCTGTTGCCGGCCTCTGAGCTGCACTCTAAGCAACTATGTTGCAATTATAGAAGCTAAACAAAACCCAGGTACCTGCTTTCAGCCGTCAGAGCTGGAGCGAGCAGAACCGAAATAGTGTTGCAATTATAGAACCCAAACAAACCCTAGATTCCTGCTTTCAGCAGCCGAGGCCTCAAGCTGGAGCCAGCCTCAGAGCTAAAGCCGGCTCTCAGCTCCAGTGACAGCCATAGAAGGTAAATAAATCCCAGAATAAAAGAAAAAAAGAAAAAAAGGAGAGGTTGGGAGCTTCATTCGCTCACCACCCTGAAAACGGTCCTCAGCCCCTCACCCAGATTGGACAGGCACCCCAGTGGGGACCCCCACCCTGAAGGAGGTGTGACCAGCTGCAAACAGCCATCATCCCCTCATCCAGGCTGGCCAGGCATCCCAGTGGGGAACCCCACTCTGAAGAGGGTGCGACCAGCTGCAAACAGCCATCAACCCCTCATCCAGGCTGGCCAGGCACCCAAATGGGACCCCCACCCTAATCTGGGACACCCTTCAGGGCAAACCAGCTGGCCCCCACCCGTGCACCAGGCCTCTATCCTATATAGTAAAAGGGTAATATGCAAACTAACCCTAACAGCAGAAAGACTGGGAATGACTGGTCACTATGACACACACTGACCACCAGGGGGCAGACGCTCAATGCAGGAGCTGCCCTCTGGTGGTCAGGGTGCTCCCACATGGGGAGCTCTGCTCAGCCACAAGCCAGGCTGATGGCTGCCAGTATAGCAGTGGTGGTGGGAGCCTCTCCTGCCTCCTCAGCAGCGCTAAGGATGTCTGACTGCAGCTTAGGTCTGCTCCCTGCTGGCAAGTGGGCATCCCCCAAGGGCTGCCGGGCTGCCAGAGGAATGTCTGAATGCCATCTTAGGCCCAATCCCCTGGGGAGCAGGCCTAAGCCAGCAAGTGGTCACCCCCGAGGGGTCCCAGACTGCGAGAGGGCACAGGCCAGGCTGAGGGACTCCCTACCCTCGAGTGCACAAATTTTTGTGCACTGGACCTCTAAAATATATAAATATATATATATATATATATATATATATATATATATATATATTTCAATCAATATATATTGATTTCAGAGAGGAAGGGAGAGGGAGAGAGAGGAGAGAGATAGAAATATCAATGATGAGAGAGAGTCATTGATTGGCTGCCTCATGCACGTCCCCGACTGGGGATCAAGCCTGCAACCTGGGCATGTGTCCTGACCAGGAATCTAACATGGCCTCCTTGTTCATAGCTCGATGCTCAACCTTTCCTAAGAAAGGGTGTGTGAGAAAAAAAATATATTTTCTCAGTTTTCTCACTTGATTGATATGTTGCCTGAATAATTAAATTTTAAATTGAAAATCACTTTTTCAGAATGTTTGAATTAACATTGTCTTCCTGCTCACAGTTGTAAAGTCTAAAGTCTTTTGATTCAGTTTCTAATATTCATGGTGGTTTGGATGCCATTGATTTAACTGTATAGGAAAAATAAGTAGAAGTGGAACGTCTGGGTGGGAGGGTATCATATTTTTAAAACTTTCAAGGTGGGGAAGATGAAAAAGGGATTCAAGGGAGAGGGTCGAACAGAGGCCAGCTGATAGCAGTGTCCACTGTGTTTAGAAAATGAGGACATCCATGTGAGGAGAGTGTGGGATGCAGTTGGAACATAGCAGATTGAGGCTCTGTAATGGTTGCTTCTGGCCTGGAGCTTTGAATCTGTTTTGTAGGCACTTGTTCATCCAGTTGTCACCAGTTGTATGAAGCCTTCCTTGACTTATGTTAGGCAAAATGATTGAGCTTTGGTTTATTCTCTTTTAGTACTTTGTGTGTTGCATACACATCCATGTATTCACACATGCGTTCACGTGCTCACACACACCTCTTTAATTATCTATGTGCCTGTCACCCCCACCCCCATTAAAATAGATCTTTTCATATGGGAGTGACACATTAGGTCTGTGTTAAAGCACAACAGATCAGTTCTTAACATTTATTGTGGTTGGGATGCCATTGAAGCCTGGAGGATGGGCAGGAGGAAGAAGGAATTAACGGAAGAGAGAAGAGAAGATTATTGCAGCGTCCACATTTGGAGAAATCAGCCTCAGATGTAACAGTCTGCTAAGAGTGGGAGGGATATTACTTTCAAATAATTGTATTCTCATCATCCCCATAGGTCTAATCATTCTTAACTTTGAAAATACTCTTATTTTAATATATTGTTGTATGCATTTTGTTCTAATTTCCCCTTCTCCCCCATTTGGTTCCTTTGAGAATAGTCTGAAACAATTTTTTAAAGACCAGTGATGTTTTGGTTTCATAACTGATGGTTCATATTAATGATGATCTGAAATATCTTAACTCCATTTGTTTAAAGAAAAACACTAAAATAGGGAATTTTGAATAAAAATAATTGATAACATTCTTTCATTATCATTTATAGGCATTTCTTTATTCTGAGCAAATACATCCCCTACGAATGTTAACCTTGATATTGCCAGAAAGATATTCTTTCCCAAGTAGATGAAGTTTGAAATACTATTAGAACTCTCCTACTTCACTGTTATGAAGCACAACTAGTTCCTCCACAAAATTGTATTATTAAAAATAAAATATTTTCACTAAGATGACTGATCATTCAGAAAGAGTCAAGAATTGGTTAAATGTTGTTTGTGTGGTTTTTGATTGATTGCTCAAAAGCCAGGCAATATATATTGTATTTAAAAATGTGCACCATATTACAAAGTTCTGAATAACATAGCACCGATGAATATTAACTTTTCAAGATACTTTTTGATTGGCTAGTTCTCTACCAGAACAAGAGACTACTGTATTTTAGAAATTTCATAATGTTAATTACAATTTATTGAGCACTTACTATATGCTTGCCCTGGTTCAAGTATTTTAAAACACCCTTAATGAGGTGGGTCTTGTTTATCATCAGATGAGGAAATTGAAGCTCAAGTCAAATTTCTTGCCCAAGATCATGCAGGTAGCAAGTGGCGGCACGGGGGATGTTTGCCTCTGGATTTTGTGTCTCTTCATTAGTAAGCATACTTCTTTCCAAGTATTATGGGAACAATTTAAGGACCATGAGTCCTGCAAATGGCATCATATGTAAATGGAATATATACCTCCCCTTCATCAGATGACTGTTTTGTTTGCTAATTTCCCACCGTGGATCATTTCTCAAAAATTTTCTGGATCTTCTAGAATTGTATACCCTGCTCTAGCTACAGTCTTTCCTGAATGAAAAAAGGATCGACTGACATAAGATAATTATTTAATTAAATTTTTCTTTTAAATTTCTTGTTTAGAAATCAACAGTGTTTTCTTTGAAAAACTTCCTGCACTCATTCAGACGACATTGGTATCCATGTTTAATGTGTGTGATTGATAGATATGATTTTATATTACTTTTTACACTGTCTTATAGTGTTCTTTCACAAACCATTTAAAGCAGCGGTTCTCAACCTGTGGGTCGCGACCCCTTTGGTGGTCGAACGACCCTTTCACAGGGGTCGCCTAAGACCCTCCTGCATATCAGATATTTACATTACGATTCATAACAGTAGTAACATTACAATTATGAAGTAGCAACGAAAATAATTTTATGGTTGGGTCACAACATGAGGAACTATATTTAAAGGGCCAGAAGGTTGAGAACCACCGATTTAAAGCCTTTCCAGCTGCTATTTCTCCTAAGTGGTATTTTTAAGGAGAAGTCACACCATGTTTCTTCCTGAACATTCAACTGTCTGGTATTCTATCAGATGTTTTGCAAGGCTTCAGCAAGCCCTTGCCCTGGATATCTTCAAGAGGCGATGCAGTGGGCAGAGCACTGCCGAGGAGACACCTGTAGAGATCAGCACACCTGCCCTCAAGCAAAAGGCAGTAATTAGTTGCTCATATTCCCTTGCAAGCTTCCCCAGTGTGGCTGCACATGAAACACAAAGATCACAGCGATGCTGTCATGAGCCGCGCTCTGTCGGAGTTGTTTACGCCCATTCAATTTTTAATGTTCCTGTAAGACATTTTGATGGGAACCCTGAGCCTATGGGGATTTGCATGCTTGATCAAACCTGTGATGATTTAAATATAGAAATAAAGAGAAACCCTTGGATTACATTGACTGTTAACTTTTAGGACAGCGTTAGTGGGAAACAGTAACATGACACTCAAGGCAACGTTGTGTTTGATCAACCTTCACAACTTTTTTGTTTCTTGACAGCAGGTATAGCTTCAGTGCGTTTAAACACGTTCTTTACTGTGTGTAGATCCAAGTGCGTGTGGGTATCTGGATGGCATGGTCTGAATATTTTAAAAGATGATTTTATACCAACTACTTTTTATTGAAATTGAACGACTCTTAATTATCAACCTTTCAGTCCTTCCATATTGTCATATACAGTTTATATTATTAAAGGCTGAGATGCATTTTAGTGAAATACAGTAGTGGATGTGAAGTGGATATATTGGGGCCAAAGGCATCTACTACATAAGTACTTAGAGATCTTTTATGCCCTTATTTTAGTTTAAACACTATCTGTGTCCTCGATACTATGTGGATAGAAGCTAGTGTTTTACCAGGTGACCTTGCAAGTAGTTTTTAACTCTGAGATTTGGTTCTTGTATTATATTTGTATAAGTCATTAATAAACAGCCTTGCAAAAGATATATTACTGATTCTTAAATCTATTCAGTTTGAAAAATGCTATAATTTCTAATACTGCAAATTCAGTTCACATGTATTCTGAGAAAAAACAACAACCCTAGCATCTCATCAGTTAAGCATTGTATGGCGGATATCCGTACTTCTTAAATTGGTTCTTAGAAACAAATGGGCATTGTGGAGTTGTCAGATTGTAGTACAACTAAAGAAGATATTACTCAGCATTGGACTCTCATTGACAGAACTGGCAACTTGAGGTGCTAGTGAATTCAGTCAGTCCACCGTGCCTCACACTTTCCTTCATTAATGCATAGGTAGACTCTTCCAGTGGGTTTCTGAGCAGTTATTCATTAGTCCTTCAGCGAAAAATGAAATGAATAATATGAATGTTAAAAAGCTTACCTCTAGATTTTATGTTTGCCTGCCTTTCTTGGCTGTACGTCTGAATGTGGATGGAGCTGGATTGCTCCACTTGTGAGCTGATGATAGTGATGGTAGGTAGTATCAACAAAGTACTCGCATGTTATATGTGGAACACTTTGCCTAGCTTATGCCTCATTGACTTTCAGGAATTTCACAAGTCATTCCTAAGAATTGATCTGTCTATAGTGGCCTTCTGAATTCCTAATGATTTCTTTACATGCGGCATAAAACATTTGGCACTCTGCTTCTTACATAAATGCTCATGTACACTAGGTCAGTACGTTCTTTATCTTTTTATCCTTGGTGCCTAACTCAATGTGATCAGTCAGTGTTGGTTGGATTAGTAAATGATTGAAAATACTGTGCAATGCGTGTGAATAGCCCATGGAACACTAGTAAAGAATGGATCATAACACTTCTAGTAATAGAAATGACTTTTCCTCCTTGCCAATCCTAGGTTGATTGTCCCTCCTCCCCCCCCAAGAATAAGTACCTAAGAGCACTGGCCAGGTAGTTCAATTGATTAGAGCATCTTCCAGATACACCAAGGTTGCAAGTTTGATACCCGGTCAGGGCACACACAAGAATCAACCAATGAATGCATAAATAGGTGGAAAATAGATTTCTTCTCGCTCTCTCTCTCTCTCTCTCTCTCTCTCTCTTTCTCTCTCTCCTCTCCCCCTTTCTCTCCCCTTCCTCTCTCTAAAAATCAATAAAAAAGAATAAATAACTATGATTTGATTTTAACTTTACCTTTTCACTATTAGTGCATCAACATTTTTACTATAGTAAAGTTAAATTCTTCTTACTCTAAGTCACGATCTGGACCCATTTAGCTTACTTCAGCTTGTTTTCCACATTTTCTCTAACTCTGTTTCTCCCTGGTGCAGGACAGACTTTTCACCCCGTTTCAGGATAAGCCATACTTCCTTCTGGCATCATGCCTTGGTCTCTGAGCTCCAATTTCATGAACTTTTGAGTTACTTCTGTTTTTGACTCATCAGTTTAGAACTAAATCATATGCGTCCCTATGTTTTGCAAAATGTGTGTCTCCATCTAGCTTCATTACTTTATTTTTAAATTTAAAAAAATTAATCCTTTCTTTCTGATGTATGGCAGAATGCTATGTACCTTGTAGTCACTCAGGAAAACTGTACATGCTGGTTAACCTCTAGCTCTATAGTAGGAAAGTAAGCTTTTTCTCAAAGAAAGTGAGAAAGACAGACAGAGACAGATAGGAAGGAAGAAAAGAGGGAGGGAAGTCGGGAGGGAAGAGGAAGGAAGTAAAGAAGGAAGGAAGGGAGGGAGGAGAAGAGGGAGGAAGGGAGATATAGAGGGACAGAGGGAGGGCAGACCAGGAATTATATTTTGTGGAATAGGGAAAGAGCATTGATTTTGGAATTTGAAAACTTGCGTTTAAATTCTGATTCTGTGTAATGGCTTTTAAATCACGGGTAAGTTCCATAATTTTGGGGTGTAAATAATACTAATACCTACTTGATAAACTTGTTATTAAATTATATAATGTATGTAAAGTCCTTATTAACACATTCTCTGGTACATAATACATGTGTAACAAAGGTTAGCTAACTTGAGTATTTTGCCTGTGAGGAAAGTGAAGTTTAGAGAGCTGAACAGAAGTCATACAGCCAGTACATTGTGGAGGGAGGGTTAGTAACCCAGTTTTATATTTTGTTTTGTTTTTCCATTAGAATGGGGTACCAAGCAAAGTGCTGGCCTTGAACACCTCCTGAGTGCTCAGTGAAGCAAGGCCATAGGGGTGTGTGGTTTTGCCCTGTGATGGGACAAAACAATTGTTGTAGCCTTGAAGTATTTTATCATTTTGCCTGTTCTAATTATTTGTGTTTATTGTTAGCATTTCTCTATTCCGTTTCAAGTAATGTCTTGAATACCTTCTTCAATTGCTTGGGAGGATTTCATGTGAGTAGTTGGCAGGAACAACTATTTAGCAATAGGTGACTTGAAGTATAAATTAGACAAAGAAATGTATCTTTTTTTTTTTTAAAGCAAACATTTTAGCAACTTCCTGTACTTTTAGAGTTCTGATTATAGTTTGTTCTCTTTTCTGAGATGCTGTTAGAAACTATATGTGTGTGTCTTAGGGCACCAGTTTTTGGTTAAAACAGATAATGATAGTGTGCACCCCGGGGTACATGAGTGGAAATACAATGAACTTATTGGTAAAAAGAGTTATTTCTTCCATTATATGATTCAGTTGATAAATACTACATACAAACTAAGGCATGAAAATCATTTGCTGGATAAGAGTGGGCAAAATACCACATAATTTCATTAACCTTTAAGCAGTGAAATTATAAATCCCTTCGCAAATGATTAAGGTTATCATTGCCTATCACCCCCTTTTGATACCTACAGACTGTTAATTCTTCTCTGTCCTGCTGAGTCTTATTAAAACTTCTGAGTGATGTTCTTTTATTAAAAGGTTTAGAATTTACCAATTTAAAACACTTGCTTCACACTATCACCTCTAATTTAACTGGGCCATTAAACACAGTATTTTGCAAAGGGAAAAAGGCAATAGCTATTTCCTTAAAAAAATTAATAAATTGAAATGAATTTTAAACTCTGCTTAGAGGTGAGCCACTATTCTATACTACTAAGTCTTTTGATAGTTGATTTGTTCCTTTAGTATGCAAATTTCAGATTTACAAAGATCTACTGCTTTTATTTAAGAAATATGCCTGGAGGCTAGATTGGTAAGCTGTAGGGAGATATCCAGTTTGGTGTGAAATAGAGAGTTGTTAAAGGATCACATGAGTTGGGTCCCAGAAGAAGAAGAGTAGAGCTGAGACAGATGAGAAAAACTGACTCCATTTCATTTCATGTGGCTAAAAACACCACTACATTAAAAATGAAGACAATGAATGATGGCAACACAAAGGAAATGAGTGCGAATAAACCATATTTTGGGTGCAGATTTTGTGAAAAGTTCTGACTTGTGAGAAGTTTAAAGGAAAGGGCTCACTATGTTACTGAGCAGAGAAGCCTGGCTCATCATTCTGGAAAGCCAGCCTCTTGAGAGCTCTACAGCTTTTGGAGGGAATACTCTTCCAGGAAGGAGTGAGTCACTCCCCTGCCCCGTCAGCACCATCACTTCTGGCCAGTGAGGTGAAAGATGTCATAGAACATCCTCTGGTTTAAAATAAAGCACTCAAGGTGGCTCTCTTAGGTTGGAGACTATAGGTAATCTGGTTTGCAGGTGTTAAGTAAATAATGCAATAGACGTCTAGCTTTGTGGAAGCTTTATATCACTGATCTTTTGGAATCTCTGACTTCCAAACAGTTTTTCTCCTTCAATACTTTAAAAATGATGAAATATATTTCCTTATTAATAGCTTTTAGAATCTTCTTCATTTTTCTTTAAAGGTACTTCTGTCTGTCTTTTTTGGATGTTTTAAGCACTTAGACGCTTAGAGAGAGAATATCCAAACAGCATTGTCTAGCAATGGAAATGGCCTCTGTGTGTGCCTGTTGTGTATCTCTGTTGGTGGACAGTGGGGTACAGAGGGCAAGGGTGGAGGTGGAAGTCCCTAACCCCTTTACCATCAAGGACTCCACTCCCTCTATGCAGGCATATATGTATGAGTAAATATATTTATATACCTTTTTCTATTTAGCATCACTTTATTTTTATTCTTTAAGATTTTTTTAAACTTTTGACTAGTTGCTTTGTTCACTTGGTTCAAATTTAAAAAGTTCAAGGGCTTTGAAATTTCTCTTGTATATATCCTAGTCCCTTAATACTTTTTAAATATACATGTAACCAGTGTCATCTTTTTGTGTGTTTCTTTCTAGAGATATGTAAACATATGAAATTAATCTATTTCTTTTTGCTCATGTATTGATTGATTTATTTACCTTGTGAGCATTGTATTTTAGAGTTTCTTAAAAAATGCTAAATTACATAAAAAATATAGGAGATATATATATATATGTATATATGTATATGTACAAACACACAAACATATAGCCTTATTCAGATATTTCTGTAATTTTTTTTGAAACATTACAGTTAATTCAAGAACTAACATCCTACTTGCCCCTGCTACTTTGTGAAGAATTACCTGCAAGTCTCCGGAAGGTTCCCTGGTTCTGAATCAGGCCTGACTTGCCCCTGTGGCCTCTGTGCGCCATGTTTCGAGGCCCGTGCAGTTTTCGTGCTCACACAGCAATGTTTGCTTGCTCTTGAGGAATTCTCATTTGGACCTGCTGGGCTCAGAGCACATTCCTTTGTGTCGTCTTTCAATATTTCATCCTTGTGCTCTACCCACTTTTGCTTCAAAATTTCCATTTTCTGTGAGCTCATATTTGTATTCATACTTGGTTTTATGTAGTTTGATGTTTTCTGATCTTAGTTGAGAATATAAGTTCAAGAATACTGGGAACCATCTAAGGCTGTTTTGTTCTTTAAAATTTTACTTTTTTTGAATCAGTAAATGGTAGTGAGTGAGAGTATGGATCTAGAGCTAGGTTGCCTGGGTGTGAGGCCTAAGCAGGTGACTTTGGGCAAGTTACATAACTTCTTTCTGCCTTAGGTTTCTGAACTTTATTAAGTGGGAAGTAACAATATTATCTACTTCAGAGATGCAATGATTAAGTTATGTTATATAGTTGCATAGCACATATAAAATGTTAGCTATTTGTATTTCTGTGATATACTTGTGATTAAATTTGATTTGTATAGGATACAATTTAGTATTTTTCACATTATAATTTTGAGATTTAGGGAACCTTATAAGTCTTGATTCCAGGACTAAATGTGAGGGTGACTTGAGAGAGAAAAAACAACAATTCTCTTTTTTTCCTTTCCTTGTTAGTTGAGTGTAGTGTATATATATTTTTTCATGTTGTTCCTTTTTTTGTGTGTAGAGCAGCACTGTTCAATAGAATTATCATGCAATAATTTTACATTTTCTAGTGGCCACATTAATCAAGTAAAAAGAAATATGTTTAATTAATTTTGCTTATATTTTTTGCTTAACTCAATATATCAAAATTATTATCTTTTCAACATGTAATTGATATAAAATTATTAAGGTATTTTACAGTCATATTTTTGTGTTGTCTTTAAAATCTATTGTGTATATTATATTTACAGCCCATCTCAATTTGGACTAGTCACATTGCAAGTGCCCAGTAAGCTCATGTGACTAGTGGCCATAGTCTTAGACTGCACAGCTATAGGGTATAAACTACATTATATATATATACACATATATATTTCACAGAGAGGGGGAGAGAGATAGAAACATCAATGATGAGAGAGAATCATTGATCGGCTGCCTCCTGCACACCCCACACTGAAGAGTGAGCTTGCAACCAGGGCCTGTTCCCTGACGGGAAATCGAACCATGACCTCTTGGTTCCTAGGTCAACGCTCAACCACTGAGCCACACCACTGGGCGGGGTATAAATTTATCCTTTTTAAGATAGGGATTTTTTATTTTATTTTACAATAATTGATAAAACTAGATGCATCTCATAGGTAGATAGAAATTACAAGTTTGTAGTGTGAAAAGAGAGGTAGGGAAAAGGTTTGGATTTGGGAATGACCAATGAATATATAGATGGTAATTGAAATCTTGAAGTCAGGGGCAGAATGAAATCATAATATCCCTACGGATAAACCCTAGGGAATTCCTAGAAAAGAAGCCAGGGTAAAGTAGTGAAAACCCATAGGCCAGAGGAGAGTTGTAAGGTGGTCATTCCCTGAAAAGCAATGGAAAAGAGTTTCAAAAAGGCTGGCAGGTAGGAGTGCCAAATGCACAGTCTAGCTGTGTGAGGAATGAAAATAGTCAATTATTTGGTTATTGCCAACCTTAGCAATGACCATTTCAGTAGAGTGATGACCAAGGAAGCCAAATTGTGGTAGTTTGAACATTGAACAAAAATTGAACTGAAGACAGTAACACTATATTATTGTTTTATGAAACTTAACAGGCATAGTCCATAGAGTTGAAAGAAGTGTGTTATTGGTGAAGGAGAAGAAGCCAGCTGAGAGGAAAAGATGGAGGTTGGGGAAAAGAAGAAAACTGATGAAGTAAGTTTTTAGAAAAGGCATGATGAATAGGATTGAGTGTACACATAGACAGATTAGCAATGGAAAAGAAGAGGGTCCATTATGAAATAAAAGGTAATGTGTTGTGAGTTAGGAAAATTTGTGTATGATAGAGTGGGTTCTTAGATTCAAGCAACAGCTAGTTTAAGTTGCAGACAGCTAGCTAGTTTAATAAAAAAAGGGAGAGGTTCCTCACTGCTTAACTTAAGTACCAAGGAACCAACCTGACTGTTAATAAGCTAAGAACAACACAAGTCAAGAGAAACACCCAGTTTTACTATTCTAGTGGAAAACTCCACTGTCGCTTGCTACTCGGAACTGATGATACTAGGGATCACTTAATAGAGTATCTGCTTGATTGTCAGAAGAACAAAATGTCTTACCAAGATCTGATCTCATTGTTAGGGGGTTACCACCTTGATTTGCTCACTTCTTTCCAAGTCTTACGTGGATTTCTCTGGTTAGATGAACCTGGGTCCCCTGCCGAAGGCCTGATGCAGGTGCATCGGGGAAATGCAGTTTTTAGTGTTTGAGGCTCTGTAATACAGAAAGTTAGAGTGCATGCTAGACAGGGGTGAGAGTAGAGGCTGGGTGATTCTGGCTCTTGATCTCTCTCATGAGTTGTAGTCAAGATGTTATCCAGGGCAATAGTCACCTGAGCAGCCTGGATGATTGCTTAGTAAATGGCTCCCATATAATGCTGTTAAGTTGATTCTGGCTGTTTGGCAGGAGGCCACGTGGACCATGCCATAGGTCTATGCATATGTCCACATGACCTAACAGCTGGCTTCACCCAGAGAGAGTTATCTGAAAGAGAAGAGCAAGGGGTAGGTGCAGTATCTTTTAGGACCTAGCCTCAGAAGTCAGGCACCATCACTTTCATGGCATTGTTTTTCCTTCAAACCAACCCTGATACAGTGGGAGAGGGGACTGCACAGGCATGAATTGCACGAGGTGAGGATTTGGGGGTCCTCTTGGAGACTGGTGCCCATGCCTCCTGCTTCCCCTCACCTTTCTTTGATAGCACACATTGATCAGATTTGTCTGTAGAAGCAAAAAACAAAATTCTTTTAATAGAATGGAACTTGCCAGGAATTTGGATAGAATATGATTCTGTGTTAACTGTAAAGGGTACAGAATGCATCATATCCTTGGCCAGTTTATAAAAAAAAAATCAGAAATGCTGTTCTGTTACTTGTTCTTGGGCTTCTCTTCTAAAGGCAGAGCATGTATCATAAAGCCATGACTCAGCCCAGGTGTGCGTATCTTGATGTTTGGAGATAATGAGGTTGTGATACTTTGTCCTCATTTCTGAACTGAAGAGGTTTGACTAGCTTTCCCAAGGGTCTTTTCTGTCTCAATTCGCTAAGTTCCTGACTAACTTTGAGAATTGGAGTGAGCACCACTGTGATGTACTAGATAGATGTAGGCCATTCTCCCATGCCTCAGTCACATCATCTTGTTTACTTCCTCTATTTCATGTATCATAACTGAAATGATGCTGATATACTAATCTCCCTGCATCCTTCCTCCCCTCCCAGGAGCAAACTGTGTCTTGTTCTCTGCTGAATCCCCAGCACTGTCTACAGTGCCTAGAAGCTGCTCATGAGGTTAACTATTTTTCTGTAGAATACTAGAGGCCCAGTGCATGAATTCATGCACTGGTGGGGTCCCTCAGCCTGGCCTGTGCCTTCTCGCAATCCGGGACCCCCTCCAGGGATCAGGTTGAAACTGGCAGTCTGAAATTCCCTCAAGGGATGTAGTAGTGTGCAAAGCAGCAGGTGGCCAGGGAGGAGCCCACACTGCTCTGCTCATCCTGCTGCCGCAGCTGCGCTCACCAGCTGTGAGTCTGGCTTCTGGCTGAGCAACATTCCTGCTGTGGGGGTGCACTGACCACCAGGGGGCAGCTCCTGCATTGAGCGTCTGCCCCCTGGTGGTCAGTGTGTGTCATAGTGACCGGTCGACCAGTTGTTTCTTGTGGTTCTGGTCGTTCAGTCATAACAGTTGCTTAGGCTTTTATATGTATAGATAATACATCTAGCATGTCAAACTCTCGGCCCGTGGGCCGCATGCCTCATTTATTTGGCCTGCATTAGCCTTTGAGTTTGACATGCTTGTACTACATCATTATTTCAAACAGGCCATCTCAGAAGGCCCCCTCGTCACTTGATTTATGTCTTCCTGGCCTTTCTCTCTCTCTTAACCTTTTTCAAAGATGACACTCAGGATTCTCCCTGTTGCTGTGAATGCTTTCCTGTCTTTTTCAGAGTTGGTGCCTGGAAGGTTCTCTGACCTGGTTTCTTTCTAATATGGGTTATTCTGAGTCTATGGCTACTGCTTAAAATAATTATTGTCAAAGGTGTGTTAGGTCATCCTGTGATTTGGTGCTATGTAAACTGTCTGGGAGCCACATTTCTTTTTGCTTTGCTGGGTCCTCCTCTTTGCTTGTCATAAAGGCTCCTTTTTGGCTGAGTTACTATGTTAGTTCTGACCTTGTCAATATTCATATTCTTAAGGGTTCTCTGACTTTAATATTTACAGAACAGGAAAGTCACAGTATCCACGCCTGGGTATATGGTAACATCTTTTCTCTTCACTGTGCACAACTGAGACTACAGGGCTGTGTAAGTTAAGTGATAGTTTAAAGCTGATGGAATGTTCTCCCAGAAAGTAATGTTTTTAAGGTATTTGCCTCAGATCTACAAGTATCTGTGTACCCCCATTTTTCCCCTGGAGTGCAAACCCTAATCTTGGACTAATTATCCATAGGCTTTTCAGCCTGCCTCTGAGATTTCAGGCCATCCTCAGCAAAGGTTCTTGATAGTACTTTGGATTATGGACCTTTTCATAAATCTGACAAACTATTGACCTTCTCTACAGAGAGATATCCATTTACACAAACCCACACATTTTACACATATCATTCGGGAGCATATAGGCCATCCACGTACCACAGTTTAGAACCTCTACTCTGAATTATTATTATATTTTTACATTATCATTGACTTAGGAAAATCCTTGATGACTGAAAAAAGCTCTTATTAGTTAAGACTCAGAACATTTCTGTTCTTGTCCCATCTTGGAATACCCAGGACTCAGACTGCTGGGTCACTCATGTGAGCGCTTGCGTGGGTCAGGACTCAGAATTCAGGCTGGGTTTATTTGGAAGATAACTACTTACCTGTGCCCTTCGTGATCTCACAGGTACCTCTGCACTAGCCAGATTGGACATATGCAGAGAAAGACACCAGTATATCTGGATCATCAGGTAAGCAAATGATACTTCGTTTTCATTTCTCCATCAGTCTAGGCCTCTCTGGCAGTCTGTGGTTATTCCCCCTCATTTACCCCTCACTTCCGTGCAGGTCAGGAAGATGGTAAATATTTCTAAAGAGAAGGAAGCAGCTTTTCTTAAGTCTTACCAGGTTACTTCCTGTGCTGCTTGAAATCAGACTTTTTTATTTTTATTTGATCTCATTATTACTTCATATAGTCACGCTTCCATTGTAGATAAAAATTCCCCGCTCTTCTTTTTTTATGTCTATACTTTGGAGAGTTGTGGACAGCTCTCATATTGTTCCTTGGTTGTCAGCCAAGTTATACACATTTAACTCCTTTCATCTTTCTTTCTAATTCAGTCTCTTGGCTGCTTTTTGTAGATTTCCCCCCCATTTCAATCTGCATCATTAATAAACAGAAAAAACAGGCTATGGGCTACCTTCTTCTATACCTTTCATTCTTTTTGCTCCCTAGTTTTGCCTCATATTCCTTGTTGAACTAAAGCCAACCAGACATCATTCTCTGGACCACTTTGGCAATCCATGAATGCCTCGCCTACAACTACCAGTGTCCCACGTGGTCATAGCATCAGCAGTGTATCCTAGAGGAAAGAAAGGAACTGTAAAAGGAGAACAGTGAGAGCAAAATCATGCATTCTTTGATTATATGTTAGACTTACCCTTGCCACCCAGAGTTAGGCATTGTACTTTTACCACACATTTTGTCCTCCCAAAGTGTTGTGCAGGGGCACTTATTTGCATAACAACAGAAGCATGTACATTGTTTGAAATTTGGCCACTAGTCTCTCTTGGTTTCTTCCTCTCTCTCCTTCCCCTGTCGCCTTTCCCAACACGGGTGTGACTTGCTATTTAGAATCTGTGGCCATGAACAAAACTGGACAGGGGACCATCTTCTCAGAAATTAGATAAACTCAGGTGATAAACGCTCCATTCCTCCATGTGGAACATCTGAAGCAAGTGGTGTAGTTCTCGCTGTTCTTTTAACAGGGGATTCCGTGGAGATGTGCAGGAGGAAGAGACTCGTAGGCCTTTGGTGCTTTTCATGAACGCTGTATTACAGTGGTTCTCAACCTTCTGGCCCTTTAAATACAGTTCCTCATGTTGTGACCCAACCATAAAATTATTTTCGTTGCTACTTCATAACTGTAATGTTGCTACTGTTATGAATCGTAATGTAAATATCTGATATGCAGGATGGTCTTAGGCGACCCCTGTGAAAGGGTCGTTGGACCCCCAAAGGGGTTTTGACACACAGGTTGAGAACCACCGCTCTAGGAGCTAATGGCTTATTGCTGTTTTAGTCACCAGATTCAGGGAGTGTATTTAGTTGAAGTTTGCAACAGCACACACTTGGCTTTCTCATTTGTGTTAGCTTTGACTCTAGTACAGAATTGAATAGGGCACAAGAGACGGTTTTCCTGTTTGTGTCTGTGGCAACTTTGTAGATGATTTGTGGTTTAATCCTTTAAACATTTTTGATCATTTATCACCTCTTTCCTTGTAAAGGCATAAAATATTCAGATTCTAATGTTATAATCTTTTAATCAGATTATTTCATTTTGGAGAAATCAGGGTAAGAATAGCAGCTGACATAGTTGTCTCTGAATAGTGACCTATAATTATAATACTTATATTAGTTCTTTTTTTCGGGGGGGGGGGGGAAGATTTTATAATATTAGAATTTAAGTAAGATTATATGATTATGAATCATGTATTTCTTGGTCTCTAGCCTCTTAAACCTGTACATATGTGACTTGGACCCCTTTTAAGTCTGATTTGTTCAAATGTTAATCTCTCACATGGCTTTTAAACTGTTGACAATATTGTACTCACACTAATTTTTTTAGGCTATTGATCCATTCTTCAGCACAACTTTTGTTTCTTGGGTCTTTTCAAAACCTGTCAAAGAAACCAAAATGCTAAGCTAACTTTAAAGGGGCAAAAAAGTCCCCCCTCCACTATTATTCTTTGTTCTCTACATGCATCAAAGTGACAATCCCACACTGCCTCGATGGAGGGAGCCTAGCACAGAAATAAAAACCAGCCTGGCACTGTTCTAGGATGGCAGCCAACGTGTTTTGTGTAGCTTGGTTCTGGCGGTGGTTTTCATTCGGCAGAGGTGTCCCCTTCCAGCATCACCAGAGGCAGGCATGCCGCCTTCCTTCTTCCTACCGGTACCATTTCTTCCCCCTTGCCTTCCTCTTTCTTCACAAAGACCACCATCATGAACACAGAAGAATCATCATTCTCCCGCCGACTCCCACAGTTAGTGAGTGGCATTGTTCCTTACAGAAGCTTGTGCTAGGTTTGCCTTTTCCAGCTCTCAGAGATTTCCTTCACACTTGCATTTTTGCCACAGTTTTCAGCAAACCCTTCTAACTTTGGTCATTCTGACATAGTAATTTTGCTTGAGTGGCATCCTATCTTGCTTCACAGCTTAATAGTTGAACAGAGACTCCTGAATGATCATTCCTTGTATTGTATGGATTTTAATGCCAAGCGATCTCTTTTTGAGACCAAAAAGTCTGCCATCGTTTTCTATTTTTGTCTAAAATTCAGGGTAGTTTATCTTTTACAAATTGAATACTCACCTTTAGAATGTCTGATAACTGTTGCTAGATAACCAGGTAAACTTCCATTAAATAGAAGGATGTTCATGACAATTTTTTAAAAATCAAAATGCAAGATAAAACACAGAAGTATTTTTAGCTTTCCCAATAATAGCTTTCTCTAAATGATAGTTAGTGACCTACTATTACAAGGTGTGTGGAAATGTAGCATTATGATTTTAGGTGATGATTTGCGCAGGAAACTAAATTTTCACTATGAGCAAGCATTCTATGAAATTTCATAGACTGTTCCTCAAAATGTAAATGTTTTCTGTTGTATTAAGCAAAAATAAATGATTTATTTTCAAGTGATCTATGTTAAAAATTAGTGTTTTACAATCAAAATAAGAATAATTAAATAGGCAGAATATGTTTTTTTAGGAGAAGATTGATATTATTTTGACTGACTTATATTTTTAAAAATTTTCAATGATTTTGGTAGGAAAAACTCATGTATTTTTGTAGCAGTGCAACAAATGTGATTGAAAAGAAAGCAAATAGTACGTCATGTTAGACTTAGTAATGTAAAACAGTATTATATGCCATATATACTGGGAAATACTATATTTATATAGTATGTGAACATAAACTTATGCAATTTAACAGTTGCTTTTCCAGAGATTTATTTTTAATTTACAAAATGCTTTAAGATCCTTAAAGGGTTTTTAAAACAGGTATATCAGATGTATGCATTAAATAAACTCACCTGTTATTTTCTCTCATTCTCAAGACAGATTCAGCAACATATTGGCTTATTAGTTTAACAAAACAAACAAATTGCTTTGTATATGATGCACCTGTAATAAATGCTACAATCCCCCATTCCCCAGTGACTTTTTCTGTAGTGCAGCTGAAATGACTCTAGGTGAGATCCCTTTAAGTTTCATCAATTAAATCTTTAGGTCAACATTTTAAGTTTCAGAATTATAACATGTTTTAGAAGGAATGCCAGTGAAACTGTTTTTTTCTTTTTTCTTGGTGCAGTTAAGTGGATGACTGTCTTGAATCCTCTGTAAAGGTCTGATAATATTAGTATTGGTGGTTAAAGATAATACAGACCAAAAACTCTTTCATCCTTTATGTTCACATAAGTAGAATAATGTTTATTTTATATTAAGTACTATTTATTTATTATAAATACATTTTCTCCAGTGGTATAATTTTTATTTGCAGGGAAACCCTTTATCTTTTCTGTGGCAGGAATATATCTTTCAGTGACTTAGAGATTTCAGCATGAATTTTCCTATTTATTTGTTTATTCTAATTATACACAGAGGCATTGTAGAAATATATTGAAGACCTGTAATGTTTGAGCAGTTTTTTTGTAAATATTGTTGAGTTTTTCATTTTTGTATGTAATAAATTCCACAATTTTGTTTAATTCTGTACACATATCAAAGTAATTATATTGTTATAGTTTGATATTATACAATAGGATTTATGATCACTATATTTGTAGAAACATGGAAAAGTAAATTTATTAAGGGCTGACAGCAAAGTTGGATAAATACTAAATTTATTCTATTAACTAGGATTTTATTTTTTTACATTACCTATCATGTTTATAATTATAACTAATATTTTAACTAATATGTAATTTTATTTCAATATCAGTACATATTTAAAACATTCCCGGGTAGGTGATTTGAGTATCTTGTTTGATATCGAATATTGGTAACATAATAACAAATAGTGATTTCTAAGTTTCTGTGGTCAAAACTATTAGTAATCCCCTCTCACACATATGGTACACACTTCAGTGTTAAAATTCCTTCCATAGACAGTATTGCATGAAAGGTGTATGTTTGATTCCCCCCTCCCATTTTTGATACATTTTAATTTCCCCTGCCTGACATCTATATTATCATTCTGTAGAATGCTTTCACAAATATTTCATATGTTTTCCGTGGCATCTCACACTGCTCACTTTTTATCCATAGTACCATACAAGTTCCCCCTTTTCAGGTTTACGCTGCATATTTTAAGCTGCTGAGAGTGTAAGTTGATGGCAAGGTAAAGTGACATTTAGCTTTTTGAGCTAGTCTCCTTTTCAGCATGAGAGCAGGTCCCCCCCCCCCCCCACCACCACTCTCCTAAATCTTGTATTTCCCAGTAAAACAGTCTTACTAACACCAAACAAAGAGATTCAGAGATTTGGCTACAGCAGCAAGAGAAATGCATCAAAAAGTGGCTACTACAATACCATTTTATTAATGAGTGATCTACATTGGTTCCAGCTGTGTCCATGTGATTAGGCCTTCACCAGGCAACAATGGGTATTTCCCTATTGCTTTTATTTGATTTCCAAGAATGTGTCATCTGTTACATCAGCTCCTGCCAATATGCCCCTTGTAAAAGTATTTTGGGTTTTTTCCCTTCCAAATTTCTGAAGCATAAGTTGAATACCCACACACATCCCTGCCGAAATATTGTTTTTAGTGAATAGTGGCCTAGGTTTGTATGCCTGGTGTTGCAGAATATAAATTAAAGTAAATGTTTATTAAGTTTATCGGTAAATTTTCGGTTGCCTGGTAATGCTAAAGATAGACCATTTTCACTTTTACGTTTCCATCTTAATATTTTATTACAGTGGTACAATGTGTTATAGAGGTGGACGAGCTTGCAGACTGAAATGGGGATCGTCCAGATTGTTCCCTTCCCTGGACCATATGGTATAGTTCTAAAAGCTTTCTGTACGCTGTCTGTTCAGTTTATTGTAAACTCAATCTTTAGTGCACCTAAAAAGATAACCAGACAAAAATGGGCCTGAGAAAAAGGACTTCATAGCATGTAAGGGCCCTAGAAATATGTGTTTGAGAGGAGATAACGGCAGATGAAATTGAAGTTGAGATGATATAAACAAAGGAGCCTTGTCATTCTCTGATTATTCTTTTGAGTTCCTGTGGATTACTGTAGGTTGTCTTTGAATACTGGTTTTAAAATGAGGGCATTTATGTTATCTAACTACACTTGTTATCCTTCTTTATCCCATTCTGTCAGTCTCATGGATAAGAGAGTGTGGCATTTGTCTTGTTCACAGAGGAAGCCTCTACCTATGAACAATGCCAAGGAATATATATAAACCCCAGGTTTTATGAATATATAGGACTTTTCTATTTTTATTTTTTTTACTGATTTCAGTGAGAATTTAGGGCTGGGACTTTCAATAATTTCACCCCTTTAGCCCCTATTCACACTCAAAGATGGTTGAAAATTTTCTAATTCTATTCCCCCTTCGCCCCACCCCTACTTATTATGGTTCCATAATTCTATTTTAGGAAAATAAGCAAAGAAATTGTTTATTCCATGTGCTGATTCTCTTTAAGAAGTGAGATTGGGAGTGATTTCTTCTCTCAATCCCCTTCTCTCCAAAGTAAGACACTGTTAGGGTGAGCAGTAGACATTACCCATTGCTTTTCTGGCACAAGAGATTTGAAGCTGAAATGCTACCAAATGAAAAATGAAAAAAAAAAAGGAGAGCCTGTAAAGAACACGTTTCTTTACTCTGTCATTACCCTGAACCACTGAAAGTGCAACTGAGAGGAACTCAAATGTTATTGGAATGTGTAATTTTCCTCTGAATGGCCACAGTGAAATATATTTGAACAAAAAGGCAGAAAAAGTAGATGTGGCGTAGGGAGTTGATGGTGATTGAAATTAATGAATCTTTTCAGCACTGTACTGTAGAAACTATCCCAAGAATCCTACACATTCAAAATATGTCCAACAGAAACTTATATAAAGAAAAATTATTACTTTAGGGAGTTTACTAGAGATAGGTGGGATATTATAATAATTTAATAATGCTAGTGGTGAATTGGGCGCTATATATTTATTGGCTATATATTTTTTAACTCTGAAAAATTTTCATAAGTAGAATTGCTAATTTCAAGTTGGGAGAGTCTTTCTATTAAAAACTATTGTTATCTTGTGGTTCTTCATTTATTACACAGCTGCTTTATAAATTGCTCACAAAACTGGAAAAAAAACTTTTATACTTTCAAATAAGCTGTTTTTTTCCCTTTCTTTCCTCTTTCCATTCTGTTTTCTTACCCCTTTTTTCCGAAGTTCAGCTATTTATTTGTATGTTATATTACATATATGAATTATCTATGCCAATGCCATACTATAAAAATGTTATTTTATAGGTTTGGCTGATTGAATGTTTCAGTTAGGAAAAGAAATAAAAGTCTTATAATGACTATGCAAGAAATGGGTTTCCACAGAGAAATTGGAACATGTTTATTGAAGTAATCTAGACGACTGAAAATTGTAGGATAATTGTGGACATGAAAATTCAAAATTGTTTTTATTTCTTCTGGCTAAAAAAGACTACATTACAGCCTACATCAAAGAAGGAAGAGACATGGATAGTGTAACTCAAAGATCTCCTCTTCTCAGTAGCTTTCCTTTAATGGTAAAAATGCCTCTGGCTCCAAGTAGAAAATCTATTATGACTTAAATGCGTAAGGGTTTTATTGTTTCATGTCAGAAGAAACCCGGAGGCAGTTTACAGGTAACTGATGCCTTCAGAGATCCAGGTAACAGCATCCTTCTCCACCATCCTTAGCATATAACTTTTGCTTCTTAATTCACAGATGACTTTTTTTTTTTTGTCCCTGTAGAAAGTGTGTTTATTTTGTAGCACGAAGAAGGGAGCTTAGAAACCTTCCTTCATGGGGAGCTTTGTCTTTTTCTTTCAAAAGGGATGCCTGCTCAGTGGACTTCCACCTACATCTCATTGGCCAAAGTGTGTCACATCACTTTCTCTAGGAGATAAAAAACACTTTCACTTTCCAGCCTCTATTTTGGAGGAAGGCGAGGAGAAGGAGAATTGGAATGAGGGTTGAGTGAGCCATCCTATCTGCTATCCTTCCTCAATTATTTTGCATACTTAGATGCTTGGACCTTGGAACTTTGGGGGTACTTGGTTTATATAGTAACTTGCTCTTGGTTCCCTTTTGATGCCCAATAGATATGTTTTGGTATTGTAATGTTATGTTTCTATGTCTGAGGACAGAAACTGTAATTATGTCATCTTTGTATCTTTACACTTAGCACAGTGCTTACATTTAGCCCTCAATAAGTACTTGTTGAATGAATGAATGGATAAATAAATATTGAGAAATACATTTGTTAATATGATTGGCATTTATACATGTAAAGGATACAGTAATATTTTTAATTTGTGAGGGGCTATGGACTAATTTTTAAAAAATATATTTTATTGATTTTTTACAGAGAGGAAGGGAGAGGGATAGAGAGTTAGAAACATCGATGAGAGAGTAACATCGATCAGCTGCCTCCTGCACACTCCTTACTGGGGATGTGCCCGCAACCAAGGTACATGCCCTTGACCGGAATCGAACCTGGGACCCTTGAGTCCGCAGGCTGACGCTCTATCCACTGAGCCAAACCGGTTAGAGCTAATTTTATAGAATTGTTTGTTATTGTTAAGAGGGCATCAATGTAAAGCTGTCAAAGTTGCTTTGAGTGGAAAATATTCAATTATTAAGGTTAAAGGAAAATCCTCAAAATGAATTAGTACCAATGCTTTTGTTAGAGTATGTTATCCCATGAGTAAATAAAAATATATTTCTTTTTAACTCTATGGGAAGACAATTGTTTAAACAAGGCTATTGTAGTAGTCACATATTAATATATCAGTTTTTCTAAAAAAAATAAGCAACTTGAATTTATTCATAAGGCAAACAAGTCATTTGATAATTAATATTATTGATGTTGATTTACAAGAAGGAATTATTATGTCCTTGAAAGCCTCATGGGTAAGGGCACAATAACTCAGATTTTATCTTAGATGACATTTTGGTTATATTATTTTTTTAATTCTTAGCGTGACAGTTTCATATTTTTTTAATACACATGCACATGGTTGGTTACATAGAAGAGAAAGCATCTCTGAAAGAAACCCTAAGAATTCATCTTTACATCTGCTTGCTTTGCCCTAAACTGTCTTAAAATAAAGCAGGTTACCTCTTTCAAAATCTTCAGAAGAAATGGATCACAGTGTAACTTGGTAGTGAATCGGTGCCTCACAACTCCTCCAGTGTCTAACCTGAACTCCTTTTGTTGTATTTCCATGCTGTTTCTGTAATTTTGACCCCAGCGGACAAAGCAAACAACTATCCACTATAACCCGTACAACACCTTTATATGACACCATTTTAATAAATTCCTCCCTTTTCATTCATGATGGCAGAGTAGCTGGTACCTTAATTACTAAAACAACCTGTGCATGGATAGAACTTATCTCAGTGCAGGGAATGTATTCAATTGTCTGGAACTCAAATTTTCTATCTGAGCAGTTTATAGTCAGTGAAAATAAAGGAAGCCCTTTTAACATTCAGAAGCAGGCGTGGGAGCGAGTTCCTACATAATCCCGATTTAGGCAAGCTCAGTTTCCTACTTTTAGACTCAGAGTTGGGTATCGACAGTCAGTCTCTTTTGGCCCTTATAGCTGTTCTTTTGGTCTTACTTTAGGAAGCAATAATTTATAGGTCAACACTTTGCACTTAAAAATATTGCATGTAAAAATTCAGCCCTTTCTCTGTTTTCATCTTTGTGTTCTCAGCGATCAGTGTAACATCTGGCACTTAGTAAATATTTGTTAAATGAATTGTCTTAGTATCCCTTGGAAATGCTTGCTGATAAAGGTAGCTTTATGCCTTGCCTTTCCCCATTCCTCTTTTTTTTTTTTTTTATGCTGCCCAGTAGCACTCAGAGTTTACTTTTTGTTGTCTTTACCTTCTCATTGAATGATATCTGCAGTGATTTAGACCTTAGGTGACTAGGTGAATGCAGTGGTAATGCCTGGACAATTAATTCACTTTTTGATGCTGCTGTAATTTTCAATTCAGGGATACCTATTTTACCCCCTCCTTCATAAGGTGAGGATTTACTGCAGCCCATTGACGAAAATTCAGAATAGATTAAGTGAATGCCTGTTGTGTGCAAGATACTTTGCTGGTTATGAATAGATAGACACATGAATTGTGCACACACTTTGCTGCCACAGAACTGAAATCTGGTTGGGAAGATACACATATGCATTATGTCACTATAGCATAGGTGGGATTGAGGCCACTGCTCTAATTGAGGTATGAAGGAGGAATTACTTCTGATTGGCAGAAGATGGGTGAGCATTTGATGTAAGCCTTCATGGATGAGATGGAATTTGAATGGAGTCTTGAACTATACATAGAAATGTGACAGGTGGTAAAGGTGAAAGGATTCCAGGAAGAACAAACGGCCCTAGCTGCTTGGAGGTGGGGATGCGTATGGACTGTTTGAAAAAAGGGCAAGGAGTCTATTGTGTGGAATAGGGATGTATCTTTGAGAGTGATGGGAACTGAGGCAAAGAAAGAGCTTGGAACCAAACCATAAAAGGTCTTCTTTCTTAAGTAATTCTTTCTCCTGAGGAAACAAAGCTAGTTTTGAGTAGAGGACTGACACAAAGATACCTGTAGGTTTCAGAGGAAAAATGGCAGACATGAAGTGTCGTTCAGGTTGAAGATGATGAGGAAGGCTGGGGCCAGTAGGGCTTGCCAGGAGGGGCTGGCACCAGAGGCTCGGGGTGGGTCAGCTCAAAGCCCTGTGCGCTGTTGAATTGTTCAGAGTTCTGCAGCTGTGTCTTTGCTCCCAACGGTGGTCACGTTCCAGTGTTGAGCCTTCTTTCCACCTACATCATTTTGGAAGACTTCGGGCCACGCCTCCCTCCCCCACACCTGGGAAATAAAGTATGTGAGCCTGAATTCTGCAAGAAAGCAAAAGGAGAAGAGGGTTGACTGATTGCTGAGTGAGCCAAGAGTCTCCGCACATCTCTTCAGCTCGCCTTTGTAGTTGGAATTTTGGCTCTCTGTCCTTCCTGGACTCCGGGCTCATCTCTCTGAAGTAGAACTCGCTATTGGTCGCTCTTTGAGACCCAGCTCAAATGTTTTATAGCATTTATCACTCTGTATTGTAATTTTATCCAGGCCCGAGGCCAGAAACTATATGTGGGTCATCTTCATATCACAAAACACTCAGCATAATTTTTAGAATGTAATCATTCAATAAATGCTTGTTGAATAAAGCGCATTTGTTTAGGCTCTGCAGTCGCAAAGACCTTCCTACTCTCTGCACGTGCCAAAGCGTGTTCCATCTCCGGGTCTTGCTCTGCCTCCTGCCTGGAAGGTTTAGATCCAGATCTGCATTGCCCACTCCCTCACTTCCTCTGTTTTTTTTTTTTTTGTGTGTGTGTAGATGTCCTATCATCAGCTAGGTGTTCTCTGATAACCCTAACTAAAATACCCCAACCCCAGTTCTCAGCGACCCTTATTCTCCATTACCCCGTGTTATTGTTCTGTATAGCACCTGCCATCCTCTGATGTACAGTTACTCGATGATTGTCTTTTTACTCCAATTAGAAAGACATTCCTGCGGGAACAGGGACATTTGTTTTGTTGCCTGATTTATCTGCAAGCATCTGGAACAACCATGGGCACATAGTAGGCACAAGAAATATTTACTAAATGAATGGTCAAAATCAGACTAAAAAGGATAATAAACATGCATCTGCGTGTTTGTTTATAGGTTTATGCAAGCGATGTCGTTGTTATAACTTTTCTGACGTTAATATCAAACTATATTGCTCTCAGAAAAATAAAAACAAATTCTATTTTCTATAGATTGCACTGTGAAATCTAATTGTGGATTAGTATTTGTTTTAAAGATATTTGAATGCCAAGCATATCCAGTAAGAAAACACTTTTATTATCCATGCCAGCTTAATTTTTAGGGCAGTGAAATGGAAGAGTGTCATTTCAGCAAGCAACTTATTTTCATTAGTGAGAATGGAATATTTTGAATATTCTAATTGATTTTTGAGGATGACTTTACAAGAAAATAATGATTATTTTTTTGTACAGTGGGTATTTGCCTTTAAAACAGAAGGAAACTAGAAACAGGCACGGAAAATAGATTTTCAGAAAGGTGGGAGCTAATAACTGACTTTTGATCTAATAACTGACTTTTGATCAACGTTGAGAGGATGGTCAGTCAGTAAAAATTGGGTAAAAAATTGGGATATGGAAAACTTTAAAGATCTGATTTTAAAAATCATTTTACATGTATATTTAAAGTTTGCAAAGAGATCATAGACTGTTTATCATGAGCTCAAGCTTCTCTTTCATTGTGTTTTACTGCAAATTCACTTGGATATTTCTCTAGAAATGTTAAGTCTGTGATTTGGCAGTAAAAAAGTTGGTTATCAAATCAATATTATTATATGGCTTTTAGTGTCTTAAGAATTCCTTTTTGGAAACCCATAAAAAATCATTTTTTCTCACTGTAAATTTTGTCGCTTTCTCATAAGGTCAGAGGGCTAATGTTGGAGGTGATCCGCTCTGGAGAGAGTCAACAAAGTGGTAATAAAGTTAAGAAATGCTACAGGGTGCTTTCTGAAGATTAGAGTTTCCTTTTCATGCCAACTTCACGCAAATTTTAAAATACATTACGTTATATGTTGATAGGGGCATTGTTTAAAAGAGATGAAATGATAAGCTAGTCTCTAATGTTTGTATTTACGTAGTTCACATTTTCATGACTATTTTTGTGTTTTCTGTATACTTTTAGTGGTAGGTTGTTTTTTCTAGATTTGTAAGTTAAGTTTTTCAGTGTAGGTGATTTTAAAAATGAAATGGTAATGTTAGAAAATAATACCAGGAATAATAGAGTTAGTTTTTATTACTTGAAAATGAAACATGGTGTTTAAATGGTGAAAAGTATTAGAATCTGGAGGTTCCATTTTAAAAATATTTCACTACCGAGCCTGACTTGCCACTGGGTTAATATTTATTGAGTATTCATTCACCTATTGCATGTATATAAATGTAGGGAAAATCTGAGTGGTTATAAGAGAAGGCAGTCTTTTAAAATTGCAAGACTGTGTTTCTATTAGTTGAATATCCAATCAGTCCTTTTCTTTCTTTCCTTTATTTTTTTTAACATGTGTAACACATATGGATGATTATGCAACAACATTTTCCTGCTTTCTTAATACAGACACTTAGGAAATTAAGTGTGAAACTGGGAGTTCTCTTCAATTTTATTCACTTTAATTAAATATTTTCTCTTATTTCAAGAGCCATACCTAATTATTAAAGGCACAAATTAATCTTGACATTTTACTTGAACTTTAAAACTTTTGGTTTGCACTAGGTTTTCCCATGTTCCTATTCAAAACTCTAAGTACCAGAAGAGTATTTTAGTTTCTAAAACACTCGGTGAAAGTACAACTCCAGATTTCTTATCTATAATAATAAAAATGTAATATGCTAATTAGACTGGATGTCCTTAAGGACGACCTTCTGGATGAAGCCGGGCTGTGAGGGAAGCCCCGGTCCTGGGTGTCAGAGGGAAGCCAGGTGCCGGCGGCTGGGGGAAGGAAGGCTTACTCTTGCACGATTTTCGTGCATTGAGCATCTGGTATATGAATAAAGACCTTGATCTGTTTGTAATTATTTAATAATTCAAGTACATTTTAAAATTAATTGAGTATTTTATTTTATGCTTTTTACAAAGTTACTTACAAAACCAAATTATAGTGTTTGTAAGTAGCTATAGCTCCATTAGTTTAACCCTTGCTGATTAGCTTTTTAAGAAATTTCTTGATAGCAATAGTAGTTAGAATAATTTGAGAACTATTTGCAAGCTCCTGGAGGGGAATAAGCCTTCAGTAATTGGCTTATTTCAAACAATTTGGCCTCCTTCCCTAAAGTTAAGAAAAATTTATAGTTTCTTTTAATTGCAAGTTGAGACATTCAATGAAGATAACATGAAGAATGAAATGAAGCACAAAGAGAAAAACAGAATCACTCATAATTCCACCATCAAAGATTACATGGACCTGTGTGCATGTGCACTCTCACCTTTATTCATTTCATCATGTTTTTGTATATTTTTATCTCATTCATTCATGCAATATGAAACATTTCCCAATCAATATTCTTCACTGTGATTTTTGATCACAGTCTTTTAATCACAAGGGATCTTTTTTGTTGGATATTTTGATTTTCACTTATGGGCAAATATTTCAATAAAGATTCTTGACAATTTCCAGGGTTAATTACTAGAAGTAGTGTTGTTGCATCAAAGGACATGCACAGTTTTCAAGCTTTAGCAGAGGAGAGAGCAGCCTTCAGGCTGTGTTTTCAGAATTTGAAAAGGGTCCTTTTAATTCGCAAACTATTCTCATCTACTCTGCAGATGGCTGAAATTTTATCACCTGTTGCTCCTGGGAGAGGTAGCTTGTTGTGCCGCGCTGAGCAGGCATCTACTCTGAACAATGTGAAGGGATTTATTTTAAATGTAGTTCTTGCAAGTAAAGTTTCAGAACCACATGGGGCAAGGGACACAAGGAAGCATTGAACCAGTGGAATGATAAGGGGAAGCAACGTATTCCTTTACAATCCTACTAAGATCAATTGAACAGCTATTATATAAAATTCTGGATATTATGTACCTAGTTTTGGGAGTTTAAGTTATTATCTTTCTCTACAAAGATTCAGGCTGTTTGTTAACTGTGAATGCTAATTAACCCAGACGAGAGACTTATGGTCCCAAACATGGTACATATATTCTGGATACTGATGCAAGAGGGAATTAATTAACTCCTGAACAACCTTACTCTGTTTGAACACCGTTTGCCAAGTATGAAATTACTTCCTTAAGAGATGATGAGGCTGCAAAGTGTGATTTTGGGTAGTTTGTAATGAATATCCTTTACTGTAGGGTCTCTGCTTCATTAGACAAAATATTTATATCATTGGAATGTCTCCTAGAAAAACAGGTTGATAGAGAGATAATAGTGACAGACAAGGCCACTAAATAGATAAAAGTCATGGTGCTTGCTCCAATCAGGAAACTTTGAGCTACCGCTCCTTATCTTTTATCCAGGGGAAACGTGTGTGTCAGATGATAGGGGCAAGCCCGTGCTTCCTCTGCAGAAACTGGAGCATAACAGACCTTCCAGAAACTGTACGCTGTTGTCTTTGGATGCCTTTTCTTTACTCAACAGTCTTCATCTCAAATGTCTACAGGATTTTAAAATCCCAGTCTATTATTATCAGACTGACTCTTTTCCTTATAATAGTGGGTAGCTAATAATATGCCCCTTGTGATATTTAAAAATAGTGATACAGCTCTCATTACCACATCTGTTTTACTTAGCACCCATCTAAACTGGGCTTCTAGGCTTTTTACATTTTATCACTTAAAATTTCTAGATTCTCTCTAGTTTTTCTACTGTCAGCTTCTTAGACCATAAGTAAATCCCTTAAGACCATTGACAGATCAGCATTCTTAAAAAAGGTACTGCAATTAAGAAAAGAGCTGCTGCAATAAATAAGTAGAAGAAAGTATACTTAATCCTACTTCTAGTAAATTACTATGTTCATGTGGAACTTTGGAGATGAGAGAAGTCTCACTAAATATTTTAATTGATATACATCTTTAAAACATGGTTTATATTGATTTGGATCTTAAACAACAGATTCTGATACTGCCTTTATTTCACACTCCCTAATACTATTTAAAAGCTCTGTAACTGCAGGGCGACTTTCATTTATATAAAATGAATTATTAAAAGCACTAACGGCATCTAACCTTGGTACTAGGGATATCTATTTCTAGGCCTTTAGTCCTGTATGGAAATTTCTTTCTTCTCCCAAGTGTTTACTGATATTCTTTTGCTTCCTGAACTGCTAGGATTTTGCATTTCTTTTAAGTGGATTTCCCCTTACTGATAAATAGATTGAGTTGCGAGATTGCATCCTTTTCATTCTTCACTGGAAGTGAATAAATCCAGAACTTTATACTTGGTGACATTTATTTCAACTCATCAAGGGAATGCCACCCATGTTTGCTTGGGTTGCTGTACTTCAAATAGGACGTTGAGAATGTTTGTGTGTTAGAGTAACCCTGCTATTTCTGTTTCAAAATTAACAGAAAATGTGGTATGTGCCTCCCACTTGGAGAGGGAAACTTCTCCAAAATTTTTTATTTAGTTAATACTGATTCAGTTATTAAAAGATGTTAGTAGACTCACTAGTGCCAGTATATTTAAAAAATTAATCATTTTATTTTCAACGTATTTGGTGTGTATATTTATAATTACCTTGCACAAACCAAGTCTGAGTTAAATTTTGACATAGAAGCCAATGCAGGGTAGCAAGAAAATGCTCCTGTCCAATAAAAAATGCCTGTCTAATGATTGAACCAGTTGAATTCTATCAGGTCATAGACTTGACTGTCCTTGTGTGAAATATTGTTATAGAGACCAGCAGTCAGAGAAGACAGCTGCCCATGGCATGAAACATGGCTTCTACACCCCACAGCAACGCTGTGGGTGGAACTGTTTTCCTTAGGATGAGTTGTGGCATTTCAGATACAATAAGATGCCACCTGTTACATTTAGATGGTGATAACATGAATAAGTAGTAATTTATGGTAGTAAGAGGTGATTGTTTGTGGCTGATAATAATATAGATCTTGGATGAATTAGGAAGAAATTGTCAATGCCGTTGCTAAAGGGTTTTATGGTTTATTGTCTCAGCTCACATTTGTTGAACACTTTCTGTTTGCTAAGTGTTGGGGATGTAGTGGTAAGCAAGCAGACCTGGTCCCTCTCCTCCTGGAACTGAATACCCAGTGGAGGTTGCAGATGTTGTGTAATCACTCATATAAGCATAGCCTACAAGTGGTAAGTACAAAGAAGTACTACAGATTATTACATCAAGTGGATTTGGGCTTTATTTGATGGTGACTGTAGTAAATTACGTACGTAATGTAGCTATATAGTTGACCTTATGTTCCAGAGCAAACCTTTCTTGTCATGTGAACCTTGGATATTGGCTTTCTTCCATCCCAGAACTCAAGGCCTATTATCCTGTCAAAAAGAGGTCAGTTTAGAGCTGGGGAGGCATGAAGGATAAGGATTGTGAGGTCAGGAGAGGGATGATTATGCTGGATTCTGGAAGGAATCACAAGAGATTAGGACAAAAGTTTGAGTTTTTCCACCCTAACTACATGGTATTCAGTTTTGTGTGACTTATATCACTGATGTCCTGGATTTACAAACTATTGGGAAGTATTATTAAATACTAAAGGCCCAGTGCTCAAAATCTGTGCAAGGGTAGGGTCCCTAGTGGCTGCTGGCTGCTGGCCAGGATCTCCCTTCCCCTGGCCGCCTGCCGCCATTGCCACCAGCCGGGGTGGGGTCGGCCGGGGGGAGGGGCTGCAGGAGGCTGGCCAGCTGGTCCAGCCCTGGGTCGAACTCACTGGTCGAGCTCCCAGTCGAAGGGACAATTTGCATATTAGGCTTTTATTATATAGGATACTATGTAATACATGTATTTATGACCTTATAGTGATATTCATATTCCACATGCTTATAAATATGCTAGAGGCCTGGTGCACAAAATTCGTGCATGGAGGAGGGGTTCCCTCAGCCCAGTCTGCACCCTCTCTAATTGGGGACCTCTTGGGGTATGTCCAACTGCTGGTTTAGGCCTGATCCCACAGGACATCCCTCTCGCAATCTGGGACCGCTGGCTCCTAACTGTTTACCTGCCTGCCTGCCTGCCTGATCATCCCTAACTGCACTCCCCTGCCCGCCTGGTTGCCCCCAACTGCCCTCTCCTGCAAGCCTGATCTTGCCCCCAACGGCCCTCCCCTGCTAGCCTGATCTCGCCCCTAACTGCCCTCCTCTGCTGGCCAATTTGGTTCTGATTGGTCGGTTTCTATGCCAGTCAGCGTCAAAAGCTCCGCCTCCTAGGCAGCCTTTGGCTCCCCACAGCACCCAGATCTGGTTCTGATTGGTCCATATCTATGCCAGTCAGCATCAGAAGCTCCGCCTCTTAAGTAGCCATTGGCTCCCCACAGCACCCAGATTTGGTTCTGATTGGTCCGTATCTATGCCAGTCAGCATCAGAAGCTCCGCCTCCTAAGTAGCCATTGGCTCCCCACAGCACACACATTTGGTTCTGATTGGAGTGTGTCTATGCCAGTCAGCGTCAGAAGCTCCACCTCCTAGGCAGCCATTGGTTCTTCACAGCACCCACATTTGGTTCTGATTGGTCACTTCCTATGCCAGTCAGCATCTCTGGGCCTATCTCCAGGCCTGATCAGAAAGGTGAGGCTGAACAGCAGCCCCTGCCAAGGCTGGAGAGAAAGAAAGGCCTGGCTGCTGGTGAAGCTCACAAAGAAAGAGGGAGAGAAAGAGAGAGGCAAGTACTGATCAACAGCTGCCACTGAGGCTTCAGATCAGACCCTGCCTCTCTCTCTGGGTCTTAGCCCCCTGGGCAGTCAGTGCTGGGTCGCCAGGCTGCAGCAGGGCAGTTAGCACTGGGGCTGACTGAAGGACTTCCGGGTTGATCAGCCTTCAGTCATGATCAGTCGTTACAACCCTGGGCTTTTATATATTAGGATATGCAATAGATATCATTTATGTATTCATTGATATTTAATCCCAAAACTTCAAAGACTAGAAAATGGAGGCCTCTTTTTACTTCTGTCCTGCAGTGAAGAGTAATGGGAAGACATAGGAATAATGAGTCAGAAGACTCTTGATCTCACTCCACTTCTTCCTCTATTACAGAATAGTGGGTGGACAGCAGTGGCAGCAGCGTTCCCCCCACCTGTGATTCTATGACACACTGGATCTCTCCTTGGGATCCGTATCCCAGTGTGTCGGGTCACCCAGTTTTCTCCCACTGAGCTGATTTGCAGCCCCTTTCAGGAAGGTGGGAGCCTTGGAGAAATGCCATCTCAAGAAAGCAAATACATTTTTCATCTTGTCAAACTTTTATAAAATAGATAATTGTTGGCAGAAAGAATTTAAAACTGTCTTTGTCTTCCCCATTAAATAACAGCCTAATTACTAAATGTGGAATGGGAACTCCAGATTGATGGTGAGGGAATTGGCTTCTCATTCTACTTCCAGTTCTAGTATTAAACTACAGCGAGAGTAGATCAAACAGATTAAAAAACTGCATATGATTTTCAGAATTCACGGATCTCAGATATTCTCGGCCATCAAACTGGCTTTGCTCATAGTGTTTCTCTTAATTGCTTAACCATCGTTGCTCCTGTTATGTTAGTAGGTTAAGATAAGCACACATCTACATAACATTATTTCCAATAAATTCTGATTTCTGTGAACAATAAGAAAAAAGAATCATTATTTGAAAGAGAATATAATAAAATGTGTTCAGATATGCTGATGGCTTGATTTAGTTTCGTCTTTAGGAACAATGGGAAATCATTAGAAGCAAGTGTAGTGCTGGCTGACACCTGATTGCTCCGGACCTGCGCTAAGTGAAAGCAATGCCACTTTAAAGGCAGAATCAACTTCCCATTTCCCTCTGATGTTCCGTTCAGCTCTACAAAAACAGATCATGAGCTAGCTCCCGGAAGATAATGTCATGGTCCCATCCTCCAGATTTTCACAGTCCTTTGGGGAAGCAAGACATGGAAATAGAGTGAAGCAAGCCTAATACTACTGTACAAAGTAGAAAGGAAGTCATGCTAAGAGAAGTTCAGGGAAAGGCTTCATAGAATTGATGATTCATGAGCAGAAATTTTAAGAAAAGTTCATTAAGTGAACACGAAGAGAAGGCTGATTGAAAAGAGATAAAGATGTGAAGTCATAGAAGTGTAACATAGCCTGGCTGGGCATGGCTCAGTGGTTGAGCATCAACCTATGAACCAGGAGGTCACAGTTCGATTCCTGGTCAGGGCACATGCCCCAGTTGGGGGCTCGATCCCCAGTGTGGGGCGTGTAGGAGACAGCCAATCAATGATTCTCTCTCATTACTGATGTTTCTCTCTCTCTCCCTTCCTCTCTGAAATCAATAGAAATAGATTTTTAAAAAAGCTACATGAGTTCACACTTGGTGTTGCTATGGTGCCAAGTCTGCAGAAGTGAGGGAAGAGAAATTAAAGTGGGAGAGGGATGAGAGGGTCTAATGTAGAGAAAGGAAGGAAGGGGCTGGAAAAGGAACGTTGTAACTCCACTGTGTGGGGCCTTGGGTTTTATCTTTAGATGGTGGAGAGACATTGAAGATGTTTGAGCATGTCACTTTATGATCAGATTTGCATTTTGGAAGATTATTTGTGGCTAGCTTCTGGAGAATGGTGTGACAGGAACCAGATTGTGTGGTAGCACGGAGATATAGTTAAAAGGGTAATCTAATTAGGGTAGGTCAATTGAATGATGAGATGATTTTCTGGTGTATAACATTCTATTGATGCTTACCTCTACTGCCATGTTTTAAAATGTCAGCAGATTGAGAACATTTTTAGTATTCAGTAGAAATAATTCATTGTTACTTTTATAGTTTGAAGTTCTTCATGAAATTAATAGCAATGAAAACTTGAAAGAAGGTTAGCATTTTATTTGTCCCTGAAATTAAACCAGCAAACTTCTCACAAAAATTTTCACAGTTATAATTTTGCTATATAACCTGGAATGTAACTTTATAAAAATGTAAGGTAATAAATTGTGATATATACACATGTAGTTATTTGTGGAAATTATGCATATTTGAAAACAAGTGAATGATGTCATAGTTCAGGCATATCAAATTATTTGTTGATTTTACATTTGTTGCTGACAGTCATAACCAAGACTTTGGATTAATTCAAGTCATGGAAAAAGTGACTGATATTTTTAAGCAGAAAGTTAAATTCCAAATTGAGAAAGAATGAAAATATTTGTTAGGAAAATTTAAATAGCCATATATGTATATCAGACTGTAAATTTGAAAAGAGCATGTGTTAAAATATCATTGCAAATCATATAGTTGGAAAAGTATATTTTAAAATGGTTTTATATGATCTCACAAAGAATATGGCTTATAAGTCTTCTTACCAAATCTTGCATAAATCCTCAGTTCTTTTAATTACCTCAACAGTAAACAAAATTAAGTTGAAGAAATTAGAACATCCATAGCATGTGTGTGTGTGTATGTGGGGGGGGGGGGGGGTATAAATTATTAGAGGACTACATCTTTTTCTTTATTAACTCAAGATTTTTTTAATATTGCTATTTAAGTACATATAGTATACAAGATATGATGAATGTTAGGTCGTATGTCCTATAGTCAGTTAATGGAATAATGATTAGTTTCCATGATGCATTTTCTTCAATTCAAACTAGTGTTCAGGAATCTGACTCATTCCTTACTATTAGCTAAACTTTCTCTAATTATGTAGCTAGAATATTATCAGTGCCTATAGTTTTAGGATTGCAAGGTTATTACTCTGCATTTCATGCCAGATTATATTTCAGTTTTCAGAGGTCACATTGAGGTTTTAGGGGTAAGCATGAATTTGCTGTGCCTGATTTTTAAAAGTTAAAAACCCCAAAACCATTTCATAGATACCCCTTCCCTACATTGATAATGAATGTAGTGTAATACTTTGAGGAAACTTTTTCTTAGCAAAATGTATTTTTACTACATATTCACCCTTCATCGGTTCTGTTAGGGGAATCAATGGTGACATGTTTCAAAGCAGAAATCTTTTCATGCTTATTTTTTTTTACTATTTAATGAGATTTCAGGTATATTTTAACAACAGGGGTTTCCCCGATGAATCATTAAAGTGAGTGAGTGGGCTGGAAGGTAACACTAACTTTTCTCAGTACTGCCCTATTTTATCCTGCTGGGTTATTAGTTGCTTTTTAAATAGAAGCTGCAAGTGTTGGAGTTGGTGGGTGGAGGTGCAGAAGGAAAGAGGTCAGTCAGAAAATACCAGGTAAACCTCTGATGACCTATTGGGAAATCCTACTCAACTTTACTTTCCCCAACTTAAAGCAGTTAGTGTGTAAGCTCACTGGTGTTTGCTCTGCCAAGCTTACTTTTCCTAATATTGCTTAGAGGCGAATAGAAAATAGAGTTTCAGTAATTGGTGCAAGTGTAAGGTATCAAGCCATATGCACATTAACCTGTGGAATCAATTTCTCATGTGTGTGGGATTAAAACCGTTAGAACCATCGTCACTGAAACTATACCTTCCTACAACTAATAGCAGTAAGGTGTCTGTGGAATATATTAATACAACGATTCCTCTGATTTAAAATTTTTACTTGGTATTTGGTTGGAAATTTATTTAAATATTATAGGTAACCCAATTGACATCATGGATGCGGGCTAATTGTAGGTTTCTAATGTGATTTAGGATTACTTTTAGAAAGTCCACATTATGTATTTCTACTTAGCACATCTTTTTCAATACATCAGTGACATATTGTGATTTTCCTTTATCTGTAGTGTAAAAAAAAAAAAAATACTCAACTACCACAGCAGTTGTAAGTGCTAGAGTAGGTAGACAAAAATGTAGTTCACCTTGAAAATGTTCATGGCTCAGGGAATAAAGAAATTGGGTCAAGCTGGAAATAAACGCAGGTGCAATGACGAAAAGTTTTAATAACAATTTAAAAATATTCACAGCATTGGTTTCAGGCTACTTTTGTTCTCAGTGACCTAATCAATGCATTATTAGTGTTTGACTGAAATGACTGGTGGCACATTTTTATTTTGGTCAAAATGTTTCTCTGGAATACTCTTTTCATTTCTCACTTTCCATCCCCTTTTAATTATTAATACAAACTTTTTGGAAAAGTAGATAATTAGATCATTTTGACCTCTGGTGATCTTAAATAGAATTTGAAGTTGTTTAAAATTTCTATGTCATAACTATCATATTTACTCATTTTATATTGCCAATTTAGTGTTTAGCATGTAACCAAGTATCATTAAATCATAGTATAAATAATGAATTAAACTTCCATAAAATTTAATGGTATAGTAGAAATCTCATTTATTGGTATCACCAGGGAATAAAATATGCTGAAAAAATGAGGTGTTTTGTTTTTTTTAAACTGAAGTTTACTTGTTTAAGCAGAGAAACTTAAAAGTTGATAAAATTTTAAAAAAAAATTATTTTATTGAGAGTATTATAGATGTCCCCCATTTTTCCCCCTTTGCCCCCTTCTACCGGGCTCTCACCCCCCCCCAAAAAAATTGATAAAATTTATCCAAAACATTGTATATGCTTTTTTAGGGAGAGCAGCATATAAATGGCAAAAATGGATTGGCTGTTTACTCTTTTCTTAATGTCATAGAATATCATCATTGTAGTGTCATGAGGAAAGGACTTGGGCTTTCTGATTGGTATTTTTTTCTCCAATGTAAGAAGTGTTTTGTGTGTGTGTGTGTGTGTGTGTGTGTGTGCCATTTCTTTCTTTTAAAATGCCACACCCTACTTCTGATAGACTTATGCAGTTTAAATGTTTCAAGGTTTAATATCTGTGATTGTACTTGTGCAAACGCGTTAATAGATTCGTTCACCCAGGCACCCATGTAAGAACTTTGTCTGCATGTCCGTTCACCCACCATCTTTTGGCAAACACATGGTCACTGCCACGAAGGACCTCTGCTTGTTTTGGAGTAAGAATCTTCAGTGTTGGGGCCCTGCTTCTGCTGCTCCCGAGGACTCACTCTCTGGTACCCCTTCCTAATGTGCAAAACTGGCTGCGTTCACCTGACTTGCTTGTGAGCATCTGTGGTGTCAGGATGACCGATGCAGTTTTCTGGGAGTATTGCTAAAATGGGCAAATAACATACTCTCTTTATCTTTCAACAAATTCTAGCATAATGGCAAAAATCCTTTTTAACAAAGTGTTTTTTTTTAACCTCATGTTTATGTGTCTCAAACAATGTTTTCTAAAACAAAACTAAGCACAGCTTAAGCATTTGAACTGTTCTTTAATGTGCTGTAATGACATTTGGTTTAAATCTTATATTTAAAACTCAGCTTCCCTCTTTTGCGTGTACCTAATGGGTATCATCTTTCTTCCAGGTTGTGCTTTAAGAAGACCACAGGGAAGAACACATTTTCTTCTTGCCACAAAAGTTGCAATAGAAGTAAGTGGGGGAGCTGCCAGGATATGTCTGTCTCCACAAAACAAGCAGAACAAATTTCCATGAATCAAAGCCACTAAGTATAGTTTTCAGAGATGGTAGGACATAGTTACTCTCCCTAGAAAAATACCCCAAATGCAGGCACACCCATTGGCCACTAGCAAAATGCTCAAGTAAATGCCAGTTCTAACCTGTGCATTTCACTGTTCTTACTGAGCTATTAAAGGGGTGGAAAACTTCTATAGCTATAATCTTTTTTCCCCCCTTTTCTATTTTTCAACCTCCCACATGCTCGGTGTTCAGTTCTGCGTACTGATTCTCTTGAATCTACAGCAGCACCTACACATACTGCCTCCACAGTTTGCAGATAACTCATGATTCAGGCCCATAAGAAACATCTGTAACTATATGGCATAATACGTGCTCTAGATTAATCATGGAAAAGGGTAGAGTAATGAAGAATCAGAAAGCTAATATCAAAGTTGCTTTGTTTGAGGTTTATATGAGTGAAATATTCTTTAGAGTGGTTTTTTCCATCCTGTCACTTGAGGAAATATCTCAGGTCATTTTTACAAGCATCTTTTAGAGACTTTTTAAGAATAAACAGTGCATATACACCTTAGCATGATTAGGTCAGAGGAAATAAAGCAAGATGGTAGAGATCTGTGATGTGATCTAGTAAGCCAATTAATGTTAAGCTGCTTTTATTCTGTCTTTCTTGAAACCTTTGATATCATTTTCAAAACTGCCTTTTATTGCTCTCTCTAGTTACTTTCTAGAAACTTCTATCATTTGAAGGATTAATGGCTACCATTTTGTTAAACTTGGAGTGTGATTAGAGTTGAAGTCTCTCTCCAGCTGGCCTGAAAAAAATTGAGCTTCTGCATAGCTCAGCCTCTGAGCTTCCTTCTTAGCCACAAAACCAGTGGGGCCTTTAAAATCATATTTGCAGTGCAAGCTGCTGATGAGGAATGGTAACACCCACTGTTTACCAGTTGCATTTGTGTATCTATCTTTCTAACCCGTCCTTGGTGGATAGGAAGTTGTGATTAAAAATTATTGATATTAAAATGCTGGATGATATGAAGATATTCTTTGTCCTTAAGTAAGGTGATATATAATCATAATGGGAGGAGCTAAATACCTTATTACTGATCATAAGCTACTGTGCCAAAATTTTATCTTCTCACCTCTGTGGTTAGTACTGGTGTCACCACTTTAGGGAAGGTGCGACTGAGGCCTACAAAATTAGGTAACTTGTCCAAGGTCATTTAGCTAGGAAGTGATGGAGCTGAGCTCCAAATTTGTATCTCCCTGACCCCAGGATTTATGCCTTTTCCATCCAAGGAACACTGTTTCTTATTTTGCAGACAATTATAATATGTTTGTATACTTGTCCTCCAAAATGCTCCTTGGGAGATTGAGAGATCAAGAAATAAGCTTTTATTCACGTCTGGCACTTCTTTGAGAACCATTTGAGACTTTTTGCTTTGGAATGCAATTTAAGAGGCATGGCTTTGTCTGAGCAAGATGAAGTACAGTTCTACTAGTGAGGATCACCCCTGCATTGTTGAGACTAATTTCATGGAACAAAATTATTAGGAAAAGGAATATGCCATTTTATAAGTGGTGTTTTCTTTAGTCATAAAGGGAAATTCAAACCTATGGAATATTTTTTATTTTATTTTTTAAAAATGTTTTTATTTATTTTTTAGAAAGAGGAAAGGAGAGGGATATAGAGAGAGAAACATCAATTGGCTGACTCCTGCATGCCCCCTGGTGGGGAGTGAGCCCCCAACCTGGGCATGTGCCTTGACTGGGAATCAAACAGTGACCTTCTGGTTCATAGGTGGATGGTCAACCACTGAGCACATTGGCCAGGCTGGTGTATTTTTTAAAGCAATATTTTTCTTGCTTACTTCCATTAGGAAATAGCATATATGTTGAAATGTATATAAAAGTTTTTATATTCTTACATATATTTTTATTTCACTAGCACATTAACAAAAGTGATACTATTCAAATAAAAATTTCTTGCTAACTAGTTCTCTGTGATGAAAAATTTACCATGTTTTTAATGATAACATTATCCCTCAGATTTGTTGTTTAAGGAAAGGTTGTAGAAACCTTGTTGATTCACTGGCATATAGCTTTACTGCATTTCGTTGGTCTTTCTTTGGGAGTGGGCTATATACAATTGTGAGGAAGTGGTCAACGTATGTCTACTGTCTTAAGAAATTGTATCCTAAGATTTATAACACTAGAGAACTGAGATTTGAATATGAATGTGCTCTCTTATAAATATGGGTTCATTGAGGGTAGTGATAGCTGGTGAATTTAAAAATGGATTAACATGAGAATTATAGAATCAGAGAATATCTGAACTGGAAGGGCCTTACCCATGAAGGGCTCTTGGAGAAGAAGACAGTCCAAGACTCAATACAACTCTAGGCCAAGCCAGTCTGGAGTTTACTGAGTCTGATCAAAGCCGTTTCAACTAGGAAGTGAGTGACCACAGCAGGAGAGGGGCTTATACTTCCTAAGGTAGGAGGGAAAGTGAGTCCTTCTGGAAATAATCTTAGGGCATGATGAAAACAAATCAGAAAAAGAAAACATCCTTCATGTCCTCTTACTAACATGAATGATGCTATCGTATTGATTGCAAAAATACAAACCTTAAGTGTTATATGCTTTGTTAAATAGTGGGACACACGTATTTCTTATAAAATCGTGCATCTATAAATTATTTGTACTTACTGGGTATAATATCTTAAGTTACTTGTATTTAAAAAATCTACACATACACATATATTTGAAAGATGCATTTTTTGCTTATTATCTAGAATCTGAGACGGGTTGAAGGGCCAATGAGTCTTCTCCTCATTGAAGCATTCTATGGAGGGTCCCATAAACAGCTGGTGGACCTGCTCCAAGAAGAATTGGAAGACTGTGTCCTTTACACTCTTCCTGCAAAGAAGTGGCATTGGAGAGCGCGGACGTCGGCTTTGTACTTCTCTCAGCATATCCCCGTCAGTGAGCATTACAGGTAATCAGCCTGCAGGCTGCATCTCCAGCCTTTTTCTAATGTCCCTGTGTAAGGATTATGCTTCTCTATTGGAGTCTGTGAGGTGTCCTCCAGCTGGAACTGGTTAGTATGACACCAGTACAGACAGCAGAGAGCAGGGGAGCACTTTGCACTCTCAGGGCCCCTCATCCATGGGGAAGTGCCCACATTTAGAACCTACATGCCTCTTCTCCTTTGTCTTGTGATTGTCCCACATGCACGCATGTGGGTCTGGATGACACTTTTTGGCCGAGAGAGTTGGTCTTGGGCTCTGTTTTATTTTTCTTTTGACTGCATAACCTCCAATGCCTGTTTTAGTGAATATGCTGTTTTAGTTGAGTTTATTGTGTCTGCTCTATGCTAGGAGCTAAGGTTTCAAAGATGGATATGACCGAAGTCTGTGCCCTTACAGGCTTGAAGGACTATTGAGAGAGAGATAGACATGTGCATGAAGTGAAAGTATGGAAAATGGAGAAGTTGGTTTTAACTGACAAACTGGAGGTGGCTTTTTATAGTTGGGAGCCTTTGTTTAATCTTGAAGGATGAGTGGATCTGGGGACACAGACCTCAGTAATGGATTCTGATTTGTGGGAACTAAGGGCATCTATTAGAAGGTTTTATGGGTAGATAAAAATGCTGTGGTATATTTACACAATGGAATGCTACTCAGCCATAAAAAGGAAGAAACTTTACCCTTTGCTACAGCATGGATGGACCTGGAGAACAATATGCTGAGTGAAATGAGCCAGTTAGAGAAAGACAAGTGCCATATGATTTCACTCAATCTAATGGACAAACTGAACTACCAAGAAAAATAGAGACAGACTCATAGAAAGCAGGCAGACAGCTCTGGTGGTGGTGGTGGTGAGGTGCTGGGAGCACAGGGATTGAGCAAAACAGAAAAAGAGAGAACTCAGACATGGACAACAGTGTGGTGATTGTAGTGGGGGAAAGGGAGGTAGAGGTGGAAGATGGTATAGAGGGGATAAATGGTGATGGGAAAAATAAATATATTAAAAAAAAGAAAGTCTTATGGGACACATCGAAAAGATGGATGAGAAATACTGATTATAGTCCTAGGAGGAATAAGTAGAATGGAATCCCCTTGAACATCTCTACCTCTCTATTCTCTTTGTATGCACTGCCGAGTATCTCTTGATTGTTAAGTAGTGAAGATTATCCTGCTGTGGGTTACATATCTGATGTTCTTGCCACCCTGGGCAGGATGGCATGGGTTTAGGGGGAGTGCAAGTGTCAGGCTGATAGAGAATGGAGTTAGCAGACAGGTTTTCAGAGAAAGGGCACGATGCCAGCTGCAGTGCCCACCTTGGCCTCTGTAGCCGTACCCCTGCTGTGCGTGAGGTGGAGCAGTCACAGGGAGACAGGAGCCTGACATTTAAATGTAGGATGCTGTTCTTAGTAGTGATTTGAGGAGTTCAGAGAACAACGCTTTTGGTGAATAAAAACCATGCATCATCTCTGAGAATTCAGGTTGCAGATGGAATAGTTGTGAGCACTCTAGTCACATTGCTTGCGATTCTAAAGGTAAAACATGGTTTGGTGGCATATTGAGAATTTTGTATTTTTCTAATCTAAACTGTATTTTTCCTTACATAATTTAATGTTTTGTAGTCTCATATGACTACTAGTAAGTGAATATTGTTGATTCACTAATAGTATGAGACATATCAATGAATGGATCCATATAAAAGTTTTAAAGGCAATGATAAGACTATTGCTGTATTAAAATCTGACTGTTTATAGTTGCTTTCCCATCTCATTTAATTGTTTTTGCTGCACTGGTTATGTTTGTAGTACTTGAGGTCAAGTAATCTGGCTGACTTTATGGTGGCACGTTTTCATTTAACATTACCATTTGATATAATAAATTTCTACAGTGACTTGAACATTGAAATGAACCAATGCTGTATCTGCTATCAGATTTCATTTTGATTGTGCAGTTTTTCAGGATGAGAGGATTGTATTACAAATACATGTATGTAGATGGCAGGCAAACCAATACTTCTCTGCCCACACCCTCTTAGGCCTGAAGCATTTGAGGATAAACGTCACACTGCTGTTTGAAGCAGGCTTACGTGGGAAGTAGATTTCTGAGAGATCGTGATGTCGCCAGAACCTCCAGGTCCCCACCGTGGTATCTGTGATCTTTCAGGGTCAGCCATATAAGCCATGCAGTTAACTCTGTTCATCTAATCAGACTTCACTAAGAGATAGAGCTCACCAGTTTAACTTACCGTTATATTTGACCAATGATAACATGTAACTCTTTACCAAATAGCTCTTTCAAATACTTTTGGACAGATAGCAGCAGCTTGAAAACTTACAGTAAGTTAAAAAATATGTTCACTCAATCCTACATTGAGGTGCTAGAGTAATCTTTTTTTAAAAAAATATATATATTTTTATTGATTTTAGAGAGGAAGGGAGAGGGAGAGAGAGATAGAAACATCAGTGATGAGAGAGAATCATTGACTGGCTGCCTCCTGTACTCCCCCCACTGGGGACTGAGCTTGCAACGCGAGCATGTGCCCTTGGCTAGAATCGAACCCGGGACCCTTCAGTCCACAGGCTGACACTCTATCCCAAACCAGCCAGGGCTAGAGTAATCTTTTATTACCCCAGGTCGATCTGATTTCTGCAGAGACTTTTAAAGGTATGAAAGGTTTTTGTTTTCCAGTTACTTATTCTTTGTACATTTGGGAAATGAAATCATCAAAATTCATAAAGAAAAAAATGAATAAGCACTAATATTGACTACTATGCAAAATCACTGTGAACCAGTAGGAATGTGTCTGATGAGAAAGGCCTTGAGTGCAGGTATACATGTTATTTTCTAACTTCTGTACATGTAGTCACTGTTAGAAGCTTGTTATGTGGAAAATATGTTATTACTAAAAGGATAAATGCTTCAGCTTAATTCATAAGTTTGGGTCTACTTCATCTTGACAGCTGAAAGGATGCATCTTGCTCCACATTTGGTGCTGTATAATCCTATCTAATAAAAGAGAAACATGGTAATTAGCCGTACGGCTGCTACCCTTCCCATTGGCTAATCAGTGAGATATGCAAATTAACTGCCAGCCAAGATGGTGGCCGACAGCCATGCACTGAAGCGAACAGGGAGGCTTGCTTGCTCCAATGACGGCGGACTCCAACGTTCCCCGCCTGACTTGCCGGCCTCTCAGCTGCAACTCTAAGCAACTATGTTGCAAATATAGAAGCTAAACAAAACCCCAGAAACCAGCTTTAGTCAGCCGGGCTTCAGCCAGCCGGACCGCAACATTATATCAAATACAGAAGGTAAACAAAGGCCAGAAACCGGCTTTCAACAGCCGAGTCCTCAGAGCTAAAGCTGGCCCAGAATAGAAAAAAAAAAAGAAAAAAAAAGGAGCGGTTGGTTGTTGCCGAAACCGGTTTGGCTCAGTGGATAGAGCGTCGGCCTGAGGACTGAAAGGTCCCAGGTTCGATTCCGGTCAAGGGCATGTACCTGGGTTGCGGGCACATCCCCAGTAGGAGATGTGCGGGAGGCAGCTGATCGATGTTTCTCTCTCATTGATGTTTCTAACTATCTATCCCTCTCCCTTCCTCTCTGTTAAAAATCAATAAAATATATTTTTTTTAAAAAAAAAGCGGTTGGGAGCTTCAGTCACCCACCAGCCTGAAAACGGCCCTCAGCCCCTCACCCAGACTGGCCAGGCACCCCAGTGGGGACCCCCACCCTAATCCAGGACACCCTTCAGGGCAAACCAGCCGGCCCCCACCCGTGCACCAGGCCTCTATTCTATATAGTAAAAGGGTAATATGCCTCCCGGCACTGGGATCAGCGTGACAGGGGGCAGCGCCCAAACCCCCTGATCGCCCTGCGGCTCTGTGTGTGACAGGGGGCAGGGCCACAACCTCCCTATCTGCCCTGCTCTGTTTGTGACAGGGGAAGGCACCCCAACCCCCTGATCAGCCCTGCTCTCTGCCTGATAGGGGGCAGCTCCCCAACCCCCTGATCGCCCTGTGGCTCTGTGTGTGACAGGGTGCAGTGCCCTAACCCCCTGATCAGCCCTGCTCTGTGTGTGACAGGATGCAGTGCCCCAACCCCCTGATCGGCCCTGCTCTGTGGGTGATAGAGGGCGGCGCCCCAACCCCCCTATCGGCCCTACTCTGTGAGTGATAGGGGGGAGCTCCTCAACCCCCTGATGCGCCCTGCTCTGTGCTTGACAGGGGGGAGCTCCTCAACCCCCTGATCGGCCCTGCTCTGTGTGTGACAGGGTATGGAGCCCCAACCCCCCTGATGGGCCCTGCTCTGTGCATGACAGGGGGCAACGCCCCAACCCCCTGATTGGCCCTGCTCTGTGCGTGACAGGGGGTGGTGCCGCAACTTCCCTATCGACCCTGCCTTGAGTGTGACAGAGGGCGGGGCCCCAACCCCCCAATCGGCTCTACCCTGAGCATGACTAGCGGTGGCATCACAACCTCCCGATCCACCCTGCTCTTTGCATGACAGGGGGCAGTGCCCCAACTCCCCAATCTGCCCTGCTCTGAGCCTGACCAGGGGCTGCACCTAGGGATTGGGCCTGCCCTCTGCTACCCAGGAGCAGGCCTAAGCAAGCAGGTCATTATCTCCTGAGGGGTCCCAGACTGCGAGAGGGCACAGGATGGGCTGAGGGACGCCCCCCTCCCCCCCCCCCCCCGCCAGTGCACAAATTTTTGTGTACTGGGCCTCTAGTATTATTATAGATTACAAAAGCTCCGGAAGTTATTTTTCTCAGAAGTAGTGGGTAATTATTCTAACTTCTAGGTTATATGAAAGCCTTGCCCTTTGGAAACAGCAAAATGCAGAAGGATGTTTTTGGGGATATGCCTTAATTTTGTATTCTGAAATGTATGTCATTTGTTCTAGGGTCAAACATTTCTAGTTTATTAAAATTAACTAGAGGCCTGGTGCACAAAATTCATGCATGGGTAGGGTCCCTGGGCCTGGCCGGTGATCAGGGCCAATTGGGCCTTCTAGCTGCTGGCCAGAGCCTTACTTCGTTTCGTGCTGCCCCCTGGTGGTCAGCACACGTTATAGTGAGCAGTTGAACTCCCGGTTGGTCGAACTCCCGAGGGGATAATTTGCATATTAGCCTTTTATTATATAGGACTAGAGGCCTGTTGCACGAAAAGTTTCGTGCAATAGGCCTTCCCTTCCCCTGGCTGCTGGCACCGGTTTTCCTCCAGCACCCGGGACCCAGGCCTTCACTCTGAACGGAGCTGCCTTCAAGCCATCGCTGCTCCAGCCGGAGCTGCCTTCAAGCCTTCGATGCTCCGCCGGAGCAGCCTTCAGTCTTCACTCCACCGCTTCACGCCTACGTATGCAAATTAACTGCCATCTTTGTTGGCGGTTAATTTGCATATTGCTCTGATTCGCCAATGGTGGCCGTAGCAAAGGTACAGTCAGTTTGCATCTTTGTCTATTATATTATACTAGAGGCCCGGTGCACAAAAATTTGTGCACTCGGGGGGGAAGGGGGGGCCCCTCAGCCCAGCCTGTGCCCTCTCGCAGTCTGGGACCCCTTGGGAGATAACGACATGCTGGCTTAGGCCTGCTCCTGGGTGGCAGAGGGCAGGCCCAATCCCTAGGTGCAGCCCCTAGTCGGGCTCAGAGCAGGGCTGATTGGGGAGTTGGGGCACCACCCCCTGTCATGCACAGAGCAGGGAGGATTGGGAGGTTGTGATGCCACCCTCAGTCACGCTCAGGGTAGGGCTGATTGGGGGGTTGAGGCACCGCCCCCTATCACACTCAAGGCAGGGTCAATGGGGAGGTTGCGGCACCACCCCCTGTCACGCACAGAGCAGGGCCGATCAGGGGGTTGGGGCGCTGCCCTCTGTCACTCACAGAGCAGGGCCCATCAGGGGGTTGGGGGAGCTCCCCCCTCTCATGCACAGAGCAGGGCCCATCAGGGGGTTGGGGAGCTCCCCTGTCACGCACAGAGTAGGGCCGATAGTGGAGTTAGGGCACCGCCTCCTGTCACACACAGAGCAGGGCGGATCAGGGGGTTGGGGTGCCACCACTGTCACACTCAGGGCAGGGCCGATGGGGAGGTTATGGCTCTACCTTGTCACACACAGAGCAGGGCCCGTGGGGGGGGGGGGTGTTGGGGTGCCACCCTCTATCACCCACAGAGCAGGGCCAATCAGGGGCTTGGGGCACTGCACCCTGTCACACACAGAGCAGGGCCGATCAGGGGTTTGGGATGCCACACCCTGTCACACACATCGAGCCGCAGGGCGATCAGGGGGTTTGGGCGCTGCACCCTGTCATGCTGATCTAGTGCCAGGAGACCTCTCGGCTCTGCTGATCCCGGTGCTGGGAGGCATATTACCCTTTTACTATATAGGATAGAGGCCTGGGGGCAGGTTGGTTTGCCCTGAAGGGTGTCCTGGATCAGGGTGGGGGTCCCCACTGGGGTGCCTGGCCAGCCTGGATGAGGGGATGATGGCTGTTTGCAGCTGGTCACACACCCTTCAGGGTGGGGGTCCCCACTGGGGTGCCTGGCCAGTCTGGGTGAGGGGCTGAGGGCTGCTTTCAGTTTGGCAGTTGACTGAAGCTCCCAACCGCTCCTTTTTTTCTTTTTTTTTTTTTTCTTCTGGGCCAGCTTTAGCTCTGGCTCTAGCTCTGAGGCTTCCGCTGCTGGTTTGTTTCGGTTCTATAATCGAAACAATGTATAACTTCAGCTCTGAGATCCCGGCCTTCTATATTTGTTAGAATGTTTCAAACTGCCAGCTGAGAGGTCAGCAAGTCAAGTCAGGCGGGGAACGTTGGAATCTGCAGTCACTGGAGCAAGCAAACCTCACGTTAGGTTCCAGCTGCCTGGCTGCCGGCCGCCATCTTGGCTGACAGTTAATTTGCATAAGGATACGCTGATTAGCCAATGGGAAGGGTAGCGATCGTACGCCAATTACCATTTTTCTCTTTTATTAGTGTAGACTAGAGGCTCGGTGCACAAAAATTTGCACTGGGGGGGGGGGGGGGTCCCCCAGCCCGGCGTGTGCCCTCTCGCAGTCTGGGACCCCTCAGGAGATAATGACCTGCTGGCTTAGGCCTGCTTCTGGGTGGCAGAGGGCAGGCCCAATCCCTAGATGCAGCCCCTGGTCAGGCTCAGAGCAAGGCCGATTGGGGAGTTGGGGCACCGCCCCGTCATGCACAGAGCAGGGCGGATCGGGAGGTTGCGATGCCACCCTCAGTCACGCTCAGGGTAGGGCCGATTGGGGGGTTGGGACACCGCCCCCTGTTACACTCAAGGCAGGGTCGATGGGGAGGTTGCGGCACCACCCCCTGTCACACACAGAGCAGGGCCCATCAGGGGTGTTGGGGCTCCGTCCCCTGTCACACACAGAGCAGGGCGGATAAGGGGGTTGGGGCGCTGCACCCTGTCACACTCAGGGCAGGGCCAATGGGTAGGTTATGGCTCTACCCTGTCACACACAGAGCAAGGCCCGTGGAGGGGGGTTGGGGCGCCACCCTCTATCACCCACAGAGCAGGGCCGATCAGGGGGTTGGGGCGCCGCCACTGTCACACTCGGGGCAGGGCCGATGGAGAGGTTATGGCTCTACCCTGTCACACACAGAGCAGGGCCCGTGGGGGGAGGGGGGGGAGTTGGGGCGCCGCACCCTGTCGCACACAGAGCAGGGCCAATCAGGGGGTTGGTGCGCTGCACCCTATCAAACACAGAGCCGCAGGGCAATCAGGGGATTGGGGAGCTCCCCCCTATCAGGCACAGAGCAGGACAGATAGGGAGGTTGTTGCTCCGCCTCCTGTAACACACAGAGCTGCAGGGCGATCAGGGGGTTTGGGCGCTGCCCCCTGTCATGCTGATCCCGGTGCTGGGAGCCTCACTGCTCTGCTGATCCCGATGCTGGGAGGCATATTACCCTTTTACTATATAGAATAGAGGCCTGGTGCACGGGTGGGAGCCGGCTGGTTTGCCCTGAAGGGTGTCCTGGATCAGGGTGGGGGTCCCCACTGGGGTGCCTGGCCAGTCTGGGTGAGGGGCTGAGGGCTGTTTTCCGGAAGCGAGTGACTGAAGCTTCCAACCGCTCCTTGTTTTCTTTTCTTTTTTTTTTTATTCTGGGCCAGCTTTAGCTCTGAGGCCTTGCTGCTGAAAACATCGATACAATGTTGCTAAAGCCCGGCTGAATGAAAGCTGGTTTCTGGGGTTTTGTTTATCTTCTCATTTGCAACATAGTACATAGATGCTTAGAGTTGTAGCTCAGAGGCCGTCAAGTCAGGCGGGGCACTTTGGAGTCCTCCTTCACTGCAGCAAGCAAGCCTCATGTTCGCTTCCAGCTGCCTGGCTGCCGGCCGCCATCTTGGCTGACAGTTAATTTGCATATACTCACTGATTAGCCAATGAAAAGGGTAGCGGTCGTACGCTAATTACCATGTTTCTCTTTTATTAGTGTAGATAGGATAGGATAGGATACCTAGACTAGGCATCAAAGACATTGTTTTCATTTTTCTTTTCACGGTGCCTTTACTGAACTGACGGAATCACTGTTACTTAAAATTTCTTCACTCTCTGATGCCTACAGTTATGTACCCAGATCCCAGGAAGGAAGCATGACTGACCTATGTCGGTCATGATGACCCTGTTCTCTGCCAAATTTCCCAGCTCTCCTTGTAGCTAGGGCTAGTCAGTCACTAAGTTTTGGCAAATTCGATTTAAGTGTATTGCTTTTGGGTATACTTCCAACAAAGCCACCTCTCCTTTCCCGCATTGTAGTGTGGCAGTGATGCCTGCCACCATGAGGTGACAGGATGAGGACAGGATGCCGGGGCTGCAGAGCGGTTGTAGAGGCTGGGGAGCACCTGGATGAGACTTCCATCCTGAGCAGGACAGCTCTGGTCACCTGAAAACCCTGCGTTCTCAAACATCTAGACATGCTTTTGAAATGCAACAGATTTCCTTTTAAGTCCATGGCTGATCTAAGTCAGAGGGGACCTGAAGGGGGATCTGGAAATTAGATTGTAAACGGGCTTTGAAGCTGTGGTTGCCTCATTTTCATAAAAGGAACTGGTTAACTAAGTTATGGTACATTCTTGAAATGGAATATTGTGTAGCTTTCAGCATACCCTCATGGGAACTTCTCCAAGATATACTAAGGGACATGAGTAAGGTGCCAACGAGTGTTATTCGGTGCTATCTTTGGTACAAAGAAAGGTTATAAGAATGAAACAATGGAAGGGTACCCTGGACATGAATAAAACTAGTTGCCTGAGGATCAGTGTAGTAGAAACTGTCAGGCCCCCACCCTCTTTTTCCACCCCTCCCCTTCCCCTGTGCCCTTGCCAGCCTCCTACTGCCAGCATCGGCATCAGGCTGTGAGCAGCCCGCCACAAATGATTCTGCCCCTCAGATGAAATCATTCTGAAGTGTGTGCAGGAGAGAACTCATTAACAAAGATTCCTAAAAAAGCCTGGAAGTCAGGAAATGCAAAAACATAATTCTAAATAACTCATGGGTCACAGAAGAAATCATAATGGATACTAAAAAATAGAACTGAATCATAATGAACATATTGTGTATCACAGAGTGGGTTGCATCTAAAGTGACAGTCACAGCCACATCATCGTTAATAACTCTATTTTTATTTTTTTTATTGTGATGGGCAGGGCTCCTCTGGTTTGAATCTAGAAGTAGTCCTGGGATCGAAACTATAATGGTAAAAATTAGTGAAATTGAAACAACCTATATAATCGAGATGAACAAACTCAAAGTAGTTATTTTGAAATAATAAAACAGGTAAACCACAGGCATGATTGATTTTTTAAAAACGCACAATTAATTTTTAGAGTGAATAAACTATAGCTACAGATATGACACAGATCAATAAAAAGGAGGAAATGCTCTTAATAGCTCTATGTTGATACATTTGAAAACTTACACAAAATGGATAATTTCTTAGAAAAACACAACTTACAAAATCTCACTCAAAATGAAATAGAAAAACCAAATAGAACTGGAGCCATGAAAAATGTGACTGCATGAGCTGAAAACGTTCCACTGAAAGCCAGAGGCTGGTCCACACCAGTGCTATGTCTCTCTCATCATTGATCTCTCTCTCTCTCTCTTTTTCTCCCTTCCTCTCTGAAATCAATAAAAGAAAAGTAGTTTGGCTGGCGTGGCTCAGTGGTTGAGCATTGACCTGTGAACTAGGAGGTCACAGTTCGGTTCCTGGTCAGGGCACATGCCCGGGTTGTGGGCTTGATCCCCAGTGTGGGGCATACAAGAGGCAGCCAATCAATGATTCTCTCTCATCATTGATGTTTCTACCTCTCTCTCTCCCTATCCCTTCCTCTCTGAAATCACTAAAAATTTGTTTAAAAAAAGTAAATGATGACTTAAGAAATTGTAGGTAAGTGCAGTGTTGTTAGTCTTAACCAGGGCAATCATTTTACATCTCTACAGTAACCAGAATAAAATTTAATGGGATTAAATAATAGTAATAACAGCTAACATTCAACACTTACCATGTGGTAGACATTCTACAATTCTGGAAGTTAGATATTATTTTTCTGGTTCAACAGGGGAGGAATCTGAGACCTAGAGAGTCAAGTCAACTGGGTTACACAGATAGTTAGTGGTCAATATGTGATTTGAGCTCAAGTCTGGCCACCTGCAAGAGCCATTCTTTAAAAAAAAATTATATTGAATTTATTGGGGTGACATTGATTGATAAGATTATATAGGTGTCAGGTATACAATTCTATGGTGCGTCATGTGTATATTGTATTGTGTATTAACCACCCCAAGTCAAGTCTCCTTCCACCACCATTTGTTCCCCCTCACCCTTCCTACCTTCCCCCACCGCCCCTTTTCTTCTGGTAATCACCATACTGTTGTCTACTTATGAGTTTTGTGGGGTTTTTTTTTTTGCTAATCCCTTCTACTTTTTCACCCAGCTCCCCCAAACCCCTCCCCTCTGACAGTTGTCAGTCTGTTCTCTGTATCCATGAATCTGTTTCTATTTTGTTAGTTTATTTTATTCATTCGATTCCACATATAAGTGAAATCATATAGTATTTGTCTTCCTCTCAGTGGCTTATTTCACTTAGCATAATACTCTCCAGATGGATCCACATTGTCACAAAAAGTAAGATTTACTTCTTTTTTATGGCTGAGTAGTATTCCATTGTATAAATGTACCACTGCACAGGTAGGGTTCCTAGGCCTGGCTGGTGATCAGTGCCGATCTGTGGGGCGAGTGGCGGGGTGATCGGGGGGGCCCCCCGCTGACACCTGCCTTGGCCAGCCTGGTGCCGCCCGCTCGCTGGCCCCACCCCCACCGCCGCTGGTTGCCTCCCTCTGTGGGGCGACCTGTGGGGCAATCAAGGGGCCCCCACTGGCATCCCCTTGGCTGGCCTGGGGCCTGCGGGCTGGGGGAACCTCCTGCGTTAAGCGCCTGCCCCCTGGTGGTCAGTGTGCATCATTCCACTGTTTGGTCAATTTGCATATTAGGCTTTTATTATATAGGATACTAAGCTGTTTGGACTACTATGGCCTTGTAGTATAGTTTGATATCATGTAGTGTGATTCCTACAACTTTGTTCTTCTTTTTCAAAATAGCTGTTGCTATTTGGGGTCTTCTGTGGTTCCCTAAAGATATTTTGGAATATCTTTTCTAGTTTTGTGAAATACGCCATTGGTATCTTAATAGGAATTGCACTGAATCTATAGATTGCTTTGGATTATATGGACATTTTAATGATGTTAATTCTTCCTATCCATGAACACAGTATATGCTTCCACTTATTTGTACCTTCTTTACTTTCTTTAGTGTCTTATAATGTTCTGAATATAGGTCTTTTATATCCTCAGTTAAACTTATTCAAAGGTAGTTTGTTAATGCAATTATAAATGGGATTGTTTTCTTAGTTTTCCTATCTGATAGTTCATTATTGGTGTATAGAAATGCAACTGATATCTGGATATTTATTTTGTATCATTCTACTTTACTGAATTAATTTGTCAGTTCTAGTACTTTTTTGGTGAAATCTTTAGTGTTCTCTTATACAGTATCATGTCATCTGCAAGCAATTGCAGTTTTTGCTTCTTCCTTTCTAATTTGGATGCCTTTTATTTCTTCTTCTTGTCTGATCACTGTGGCTAGGACTTCCAGTACTATGTTGAATGAGTGGTGACAGTGGACATCCCTGTCTTGTTCCTGATCTTAAGGCAAGCATGTCAAACCTGCGGCCGGCGGGTCATGTGACCCCCCGGCCATGGGTTTGACATGCTTGTCTTAAGGGAAATGCTTTTAGTTTTTACCCTTTGTGTATGATGTTGGCTGTGGGTTGTTCATTCTTTTTAAGTTCATACACTATTTGCTCTTTTGAAGCCCATGCTGAAGCAGAGTAAACAAATTAAGTAAATTAAACCTCAGTACTCTTTTTTAAAAAAATATATATTTTTATTGATTTTATAGAGAGGAAGGTAGAAGAATAGAGAGGACCTAAGTACTCCTGATTAAAATACATTACTAGATTTTACTATTAGAAGTGGGCGTGGTGCTTTTTGGAGTTCTGGGAAGTATTATAGTCATTGAATCTGTTGGAAGCTGGAATCTGGGAACCAGGAGCTTTTCTAGGTTTGTGAATCTTTTATTTTCTCATTTTCCCTCAGCACATTTCTCTTAATTTTCCACCATGGAAGTCACAAGTTATTTGAATTTTCTTCTTTTGAGGTTTTTTCTTAAGATCCAAATAAAATACTACATATGATGTCTTTAAAAAAATCATTGGGTAGATTCATGGATGCACAAATAACATTCTCTGTTTAGGATGCTCGATACCAGCCCCCAAATTATCCTCCAACTGGGATGCTGTGCAGTTCTCTATGTTTATGAACGTGGCTAGAGGCCGCATTCCAGGACTGCCCAGCTCACTTCTCTTATATCATTACCAGTTGTGTACACTTCTTGGGGTTTGGATGATGTTCTGACACTGTATAAATTTTTCAGGAGGTAGGGTCTCACCAACACGTGACTGCTCCATTTGTGAAGTTGGCTGAGAGATTCCCCATGGCTGTTGCCCAGCCAGCCAGCCAGCCAGCGTCCCTATCCTACACTGCCGAATCGTGGGAATCTCGTTTGCTTTGTTTTTCTACCAATCTGCCCTCCTGTCCAGGCGGCACACACAGCAGCCTCCCAGTATTTGTGCAGGGCTTAGGGCTTTGTCCACAATATTTCCTCTCAGTGCAGTCCTCTCTGATTGACTGTATTGTTCAGTTTAGCCATGTGGACTTTATTTTGAAAATGTAGCTGACCACAACACTACAGAAGTAGAATAACAGTGCAAACCAATAACAACCATTCAGTCTGTATCTGTCGCTGTGTCTCGCTCTCACTCTCTCTCTCTCTGTCTCTCTTTCCTCTCTCTCACTCTCTTTTCTCTCTTACATACACATAGGAATGACTGAATGACTATCCTTCAGATTACCCTAACAAACTCTTCATTGCAGAACTGGAAATTAACCCTGTCACTATGCTTCCTGAAGGCTGGTTTTCCATATTATGTTTCTCTGTCAGTGTTCTGAAGAAGCTAAATATTCTAGTAGCAGGGGAATAAAGGTTTTCTTGTTAAGAAGCTCATAGTTTATTTTCACAAGTTGCTATTTCAAAGGTGTTTGAATAGTTAGTAGCAAACACTGTGAACCTGCTGCATCCAAGGAATTAAGCATGGCAGTGCAAATTCAAGTGCATGTTTTTATTTTTTTTATCTTCTATTTTTTAAATATTGTTTATTGATTTCAGAGAGGAAGGGAAAGGGAGAGAGAGAGAGAAACATCAGTGATGAGAGAGAATCATTGATCGGCTGCCTTCGGCATGCCCCACACTGGGGATTGAGCCCACCACCCAGGCATATGCCTCAGTTGGGGAATCAAACCGTGACCTCTTGGTTCTTAGGTTGACACTCAACCACTGAGCCATGCTGACTGGGCTCATGTGCATGTTTTTAATATTTCTTCTAGCATATTAAAAAATAAAATATGCCCTAGCTGGTGTTCCTCAGTGGTTAGAGCGTAGGCCCTTGGATTGAAGATTTTTGGCATGATTCCCAGTCAAGGGCATGTACCTGGGTTGCAGGTTCGATCCCCAGCCCCTGTCGGGGGCATGCAGGATGCAACCAATTGATCTCTGATCTCTCTGTCTATCTCCTGCCCCCCTCCCTTCAACTCTCTCTAAAAGTCAATAGAAAAATATACTTGGGTGAAAATTAACAAAAAAATAATAAAAATAAAATACCACATTTAAGATTCCCAAATAATGGTTCCTATGGATAGAAGACATTATTTCTTTTTTTTTTTTTTAATGTATATATTTTTTATTGATTTCAGAGAGGAAGTGAGAGGAAGAGAGAGAGAAACATCAATGATGAGAGAGAATCATTGATCGGCTGCCTCCTGCACACCCCACACTGGGGATCGAGCCCGCAACTCAGGCATGTGCCCTGACCTGGAATTGAACTGTGGCCTCCTGGTTCATAGGTCAATGCTCAGTCACTGAGCCACACAGGCAGAGCACAAGACATTATTTCTAAGAGACTCTGTACCTCAAATTCCCTGAGGGTAAATTTCCCATATATTTATCTTTTGAAATTTTCCAACTATATTTTAAAAGACAAACTGGATGTTTATTACACTTTCACAGAGGAGAGAGGGTCATTATTTTTAATGGATGCATTGGAAAAGGTATAAAACTCCCAAATGCCCCTAAATGGACACAAAATGTATTATGCATAAAAAGAGCTCTGGCTGTAGAGTAAGGACCTTCAAAATTTTGCTTGAAGAAGTAACATACTTATTTTTGACATAATAATCAAAGCTATGAGTCTGACTGTGGAATGCTTCTAATCTAGTTGTTGTTAGGTATTGAGTATCTTTGTCATGGTTTGTCTCATAGCTAGAGGAAACCTGTAGGAAATGAAGGGCATTTTTATTGTACTTCCATTCCCAACATTTATTTCTTTGTTTATTTGAGAAAAAATTCTTCTTTTATTAAGGTCTTAGTCAGTGATAATATATTTGGTTTTGGAACTGTAAGGTGTGCACAGGTATCAGTGTCTGGCTTACTGTCTTCAGGGCCTGGGAGGCTGTGGTGCAGATAGTCAGTTACCCTCTCCTTCTCTTAAGCCCCCCTCTCAGAGAAGTCTTCCTGCTTGCCTATTCCCGAGGGTCAGATTTGGTCTACTAGCTGCCTTTCCACACATTGCCCTACCTGTTGAATGACTAGTTCTGTCCCTCTTTCCTTTCTTTATGCCGCTTTGTGGTTTATTCACATGATGGGCCTGCTGGTCTCCTGACCAGCCAGCCCACAGAGATAGCTGCGGGCGGGAGGCAGGGTGGCTCAGGCCTAGCACTCACCAAAGAGCATTCATATCCCCTTCCTCCTTCTATCTTTCTAAAGTCTTTTCTATATTTCTCTTTGTTCACCATCTCTTGCTGATAATAAACATTTAACAGCCCTTTTTGGGGGGAGAAATTCTTGGTGATTGACTAGTAGTAGAGAGAGGGCTGGGAGGTGAGATGGTTTGGCCTAATGTACCCCCAGACTAGTTATCTTTGGGCCCTTTTCTAAGCCCGTTTCTTGTTATTTTCTTCATCAGCAGTTATTAAGAGATTTTATATTAAGAGCCAGTGCCTGTGGTGATGTGAGGCCAAACTCGGCAAACTTGGACATACAGCACTGGCACATAGTTAGTGTTTAGTAAACTTTTTTGTTGATTGAAAGAAAGCTTCCTGCCTATATCCATTTGCTAATACTCACAGCCTTGATTAAATAGTCCCTGATTGGAAACCATCCCATCGCATCTGTAAAAAGCCAGATTATACACAGGGTTCGCTGGACCCTGCCTACCTTTGCAGCCTCATCTCCCACGCAGGTTATCTCATTAATAGGCTGCAGTAGTGGCACTGGCCTTGTTCACTGTGAAATGTCAAGCTCTTTCCTGCCCCTGTCCTGTTGCTACTTGCTGGTCCCTCAGCTACAACACTAACTCACTCCCTGCCCCGCCCCCACCCCCACCCCCTTTGCTTATTCCTTCCCATTCTTAAGTCTCAGCTGAACTTCTACCTTCTCAGAGAGGCACCTCCTGACCACCCCATCTAAAACAAGTCCTCTATTGCAGTATCCTTTCTTTCCCTTCTGTAATAACATTATATATAATTTGCAATTATTTTGTTTGTTTGATTTATTTTCCTTTGTATTATACTGTAAGTTCCATGATGGCAAGGGCCACAATTGTCTTGTTTACCATTTTTAGCCCCAATACCTAGCCTAGCAGATAGTAGTGCTGAGTATGGCTGAATGAATGACTTCTTATCTGTGGGTTTGAAAGTGCACACAAAATATGGTTGTAATGGGCTTTGCTAATTTTCTTACTTTTTCTGCATGGGCACTACTAATATCCCGTGTAGAAATACTATCTCTTACACATAGAAAATGCTTAGAAACATTTAAATGCCTGTGTTACTTAGGTTTATGGGATTAAACTAAGGAATTCCATATACATCTACTCACTTATTTTTATGGGTTATATTAATCATACTGTAAAATCAGTCATCCTTTATTAATGTAAATTTTGATAAAAGAAAATACAACTTTCTGGAATTTTCCCTGTATAAAAGTGTTTCTAGAAAAAAAAAGTTCCTAGTTCAGGAAACTATGGAACCTAGAAATATTTTGTAAAATTTCACATGATTGTATTTTAAATATTTTTTAGTTGTAGCAGTGGCCACCATGAGCTGTGGCCTTTTAATATATGGTGCAGAAGCCAGAGGATAACTGAGACATTAGAATTTGGCTTAATGAGATATTTTGTTTGGACTCTGCAGTTACTTAAGCATTGTTTTATTTTTAATACTTTTAGACAGATAGACATTTGTTTTGGTCACCAACACAACGAGTTGCCATTGTTTTATACAATCTGCTACTCACATCTATGCTACTTAACTGGCCCCTGTAGGACTTTTTTGTTTGTTTTGTTATTTTAATTCTCACCGGAGGATATTTTTCCATTGATTTTTAGAGAGAGTGGAAGGGAGAGAGAGAGATAGAGAGAAACATTGATGTGAGAGAGACACATTGATTGGTTGCCTCCTGCATACACCCTGACCAGGGTCAGGGAACTTGCAACCAAGGTACATGCCCTTGACCAAAATTGAACTCGGGACCCTTCAGCCACTCTATCCACTGAGCCAAACAAGCTAGGGCTTCAAATGATCTTTACTGACACATATTTAAATGTACATATACATAAAAGAGTTTCTTACAAGAATAGAAATCATTGGTGTTTGAAAGAAACAACAGGGGAATCAGAAGTCTTGGGTTCTAATCCAGCTCTGCCATAAATTAATTGTTTGGTCTTGGGAAAGTCACTTTTTAACCTTAGAGTCTTTTTTTTTTTCATCTGTTACTGAAGGTGTTGGTTTCATCTATTGAGCTCTATGATGTTGTGAACAAGGAATTAGGATCAAGATTTAAGGAATTCTAACATAAAAGGCAAATTTGTTCTCTTATTCAACTTTATCAACCACTGCTTCATTTGACACAGGCATTATTTCCTTGTCTTATATGTGTATCTCCTTGCATATTTAACTTTTAATTTTAGAGGTACAGATTTTGGAGAATATTTTTTTCTAGTAGGGCTTCTATCTTTTAAGTTGCTCTGATATGACTTATTGTTTGATGTCTTGTTCAGCCTCAGCATTTCATGGTTATTTGCCTTCAAAGAGAAGGTGTTTGACCTTCATGTTAGCCGTCTGTCTCTATAGGGCATGGGACATGGGGCATGTACACTCATACTGAAGCTGTTACTAAAGATCTCACACAGAATAGTCAGTGATGCAGAGTGGGCAGCAAACACTAAAGAAGTACTGAGGAGAGAGTTTAATGTTCATTCAGGAAATTCTGGGGTGGACCTGAGAGGATGTTGGAGATTTTGATGGTTTCAGAGCAAATGGAAGAGTGCTGTAGGAGAAGGAAGTGTTGTGATCAAAGGCAGTAATGCTGGAAGTATTGGGCAATGTTTGGAAATCTCGAAAAATCTTGGTTGAGCATGAACACATTCTGAGGTAGGAGGAGTCTGGGATATCAGGCTGGGATGATAAGGCAGATATTGCCTAGTTCACGTACAAGCTTTAATTCAAGGTCAAGGATTTGGGGAGCTTTTGCTTAGGTTTTGATTTCTTTTGCAGGCTCTATTACTCAGGACCCCATTAATAGCACAAGGTAGAAATCCAATTCAAAATCACTTAAACGTAAAGGGAAATGTATCAGGCCATATGACTGGACGTCCCAGAGTGGTTGACTCCAGGCAAAGCTGACTCCGGTGGCTCAGTGACATCAGTAGGCCTCTTGACTTCCTGCCGCAGCTTTCCTCTGGTTTAGCTGTATTCTGGAGCAGGCTCTCTCCAAGTGGGTCTCTCCCAGAGCTAAGTGCATATCCCACCAGCTTAGTTACCCGTTCTGAAAGAGAGGGCCTCTCTCTTGGCAGTTCTAGCAAAAGTCCCAGCACTGAGAAGACCTTTGTTTTTTTTAGATCATTTGCTCTTTGAAGGTGTTGCTGTGGCAAAGGCATCTAATATCATGATTGTACATCTAATTTGGAATCAGGAAATGCTGTCAGTCCCATCCGAACGATATGAACTGAAGGCAGGAGAGCAAAGAGAAAATGACATAGATGTTATTTTAAGAAGGGGAAACAATGTTTTACAGGCGAAAACCAAACAAACAAAAACCCAGTGAGTACTATAGTGAAACATGAGAGGGGGAGGTAAGGAAACGGTGCATAGGGTGATTATTACAGCAGTGTGGGCCGGAGACATGGATGAGGGTAGAGATGCTCACTGGATTCTAAACATCTAATGGAGAAATAGCGAGACTCTGCATGGGAGTGGAGAGTAGGAAAGGAGCTAGCACGATGAATGAAATTTGTGTTGTTTGCGCTTTTTTCGCTAGTTACAGAATTTGTCTAGGTGCTGAACTGAAATTTACCTTTGTTTTGTCTATGAGAAACGATTTTGGGATGCAAATAATTTAGTCAAAATCACAGAGATCACAGTTAAACTCTATTTTGGTTATAATTATTTTTAAAATAGCTATGCTATGGCAAGTCATTCATATTTACCCATTAAATTGGATCAGTGGGTTTACTTTGGCAGCATTTTAAATACTCCATGTTCTTTTATTTAAAAATGTAATGTAACACTGTCTCTCTTCTCTATTTAAATAAATTTTATAATATATTTTAAATATACATATACTATGCATGTGTGTGTGTGTGTGTGTGTGTGTGTGTGTGTTTGATGTGTACACACACAATCGATAAGTGAATTATTGCCTGGTATTAACTTCTGAAACTTATCCCCCCCCCCCCAAAAAAAAATAGTCAGGTATTAAGTCTATCTGTAGAGTTATTATATTACATTACATCCCAAAGTGAAATATAAAGCTTGGGGTTGCCACCCTGCGTAGTATCCAGTTCAGAAAAGCCAGTCTCTTCCTCAGTGGCCTCCACTAGTGATGCTTACATTTGAACAGCACATTCCCTTTGCCAGACACAAATGATAAAAAGATGAGCAGGATAGTGGCTTTGGGGACTGTTTCTCCTCACGGATTCAGTTCCATCACCCCCCCCCCCCCCCCAACTGTTATTTGGACAATGTTCGCCAGAATCAGCAGTTCTACAGCAGTCATATATGTCCTAATGTAGGGCCCGGGAAATCCCCTCGTCGGTGACCTGTCTTTCACTACAGGAGGAGATCTAACATGTCGGTGATTTTTAGCCCATAGTTTCTCTGTGTGTCCAATATTGATACAGACACCTATTTGTGTACCAAAGGTTTAGGTGAGTTCCAAGATTTTCAGAAAATGAAAGCGGCTAAGAATGTGAACAAGTTTTTGCCCCGGTAATGTTTTTCTCTGTCATAAGGTAAATGCAGTGAAAACAATTTTAATGAAATCCAGTTCTATTAAAGGCATGTGCTAGTTGCATATCTGTGCCTGTCTGTAGACTTTGTATTGCAGTTTCTCACTCAGACGAAGTGATTCTTATTACCTTTAATTTGATAACATTCAATTTAAAGGACTTTAAAACTTTTTAAAACAGAAAACTAGAGCTCACATATTTTTTTTCTATACCATATTATGAAGATTGCTGCCGAGAAACCCAGCAATAGCTCAGTGTCATTACCACAAAGGTTTAGGGACCCTTGGTTCTTGTAGTTGGTGGATATAAAGCAGTTGTAACTCGGGTACTCATAAAGAGTGCTTAGTAGAATGATGCAGTCATTTTAGTAGCAGTATTCTTATCTTTTCAAGTGTGCAAAGGTATTTGATGACACTCACATTTTATTTGCAGTATTTTTTTAATAGGAAAGGAAGAGAGGCAAAGGTTAAGAATTGAGGTCTTGCTTGCTCTGAAATTTGAGTATCGTTTAAGATGTAAGTGGAGTTTATGTAAGTAATCATGTTCTTTGTCTGATTTTGGCATTTAGAACTGGGAGTAGAAAAAAGAAGACATACATACATTCACATGCACACGAGAGGTAGGAACAGTGGCAGTTTTAGAATCGAACTACCTGAAAACATTCAGGCTCTTGGAAACATGATCTTAATATTAGTCTTCGTTCAATCAGTTTTATTTTAGACAAAATGCTGGTAGTGATCCACTTGAACAGTGGTGAGTTTTCTTTTCTTTTTTCCATGGAAAAAAGCTCCCAGAAAACTTTTGTTCTTTAATGTATTCAGCATGCATATGTTTTACATGTATTAACTAGTATTAAAAATGCAGTTTCTAATTAGATGGCTAAATCTGAGAGGAGTTGTGGTGAGTACCAGCCTCTTAGAATTATTGAAAAAGAAAGTTTTGATGACCAGAGTTTTCTTTTTTTTGCTATTGCAACCTTCAGCCTTCTCTGGACCCAGAGAGAATTTGTATTATCGTTGTTTCTCGGCTATTATAGTCTATGATTCTTACTGGATATTATCATTTTTTATGATAAACCCTTAAAATATTGATTTTATCAAAACTTGGAGAATTCAGGATATTTACATTCTATTATGATGTGTTTTATATTATAGCAAAACAATGCTTTTGCTACTGTTTAAGGGTCTAGGCTTTTGATGGGCATAGTTATCAGCTTGAAATGTCTTAAGTTTTAGAAATATAGTAGGAAATCTCTAAAGAAATATGTTGTAGCCTAGTTCCTTTGGTGTTTTTGTTTTACATTTTACATTATAGGGAGGGATGAGGGGGAAATCCTTTCTCTCCAAATGTATCTGCATGAGTCACCTGAAGTCTTCCTTCTAATAGAGTATAATGAAATAGTGCCATATGAATCAGTGTTTCCATATTTGCAATTTAGAATATTCAGTTTGAAGTCATCCACATTCATCTGCATTTCTGTTTTACATTTCTTTTTTCCAGGAGACAAGCACATCTAACCAAGAATGACTTCTATTTTTCATAGACAGGGAGTGTCAATTGCCCTCTCACTTATTACTGACTCATGTGGCATTTGTTCACAACTCCAAACCACAGATTGGGCACATAGATATTGACTAATCCTGACTTACAGAAATGTGCCCACACGGTGTGAATTCCTTTAGTGTTGGGCATTTCTCTCTTGTACCTATTGGACATACTACATAGTCGCTCTGAGGGAGAGGGCACTGGACTGCCGATCGGAGAAACTGAGCTCAAGGCCCAGGTCAGCCACTCACCTGTGTAAGGGCAGATCACTCTCATTTTGTATATTCATTGGCAAAATGGTGAAAATAAATAATACCTTTCTCCAGCCTTTAGTTTATTTTAAAATATAAATAGAAGTGATGGCATGGAATTAATACTTTAATGAAAGCATAATGTTTAAAGAGTGTTTGGCCCAAGCCATAATATACAGCTACATTTGTTCTTCACTACAGGTGGTTTATAGTGTGACTAGAGTGGGAAGAAATAATAGAGTCTGTATTATTTGTAGATTTTTTTATCTCTCTTAACTTTATTTCAGTTCTGGTATCAGTTTTGAATTGTAGCTACATAGAAAAAATCAAATATGCTTAGTGGGTAGTGGTAATTAATTAAAATAGTGGTCATATTTATTTCTATAATTAGAAAAGTGAATAATTCACTATTTATTTTTTTCAACTGGCATTTGGTAATGACACCTGTTTTGTAAAGTACTTTATTTCCCAATGTATGAAAGAATGCTGATTATGAAAAGGTAAAATGAAAGGTGGTTGAACTGTACTCTTATCCAGTAAACACTAAAATATTCTTTTTTAAAATACATATGTTTTTATTAATTCTTGGAGAGAGAAAGGGAGAGGGATGGAGAGATAGAAACATCGATGAGAGAGGAACATCTGCCTCCTGCACAGCCCCTACTGGGGTTCCGACCCACAACCCAGGCATGTGCCCTGACCTGGAATCAAACCTGCAAGCTCTTGATTCCTGGGTGGATGCTCAACCGCTGAGCCACACTGGCTGGGCTAAAGTATTCTTAAAGAGAGAAAAAGGTGTATAGTTTTCTCATATATGACAATATCTGTTGCCTTTTAAAGGAAAAGCAGAATTTCATACCTGTGATCAAATGACTATAATTTTCTAACACAAAATATTTATTTTATCTACACTAATAAAAGAGAAACATGGTAATTGGCGTACGACTGCTACCCTTTTCATTGGCTAATCAGTGAGTATATGCAAATTAACTGTCAGCCAAGATGGCAGCCGGCAGCCAGGCAGCTGGAAGCGAACATGAGGCTTGCTTGCTGCGGACTCCAACGTTCCCCGCCTGCCTTGCTGGCCTCTGAGCCAGCAGTTTGAAACATTCTAACAAATATAGCCTGCGGGGATCTCAGAGCTGAAGTTATACATTGTTTCGATTATAGAACGCAAACAAACCAGCAGAAGCCTCAGAGCTAGAGCCAGAGCTAAAGCTGGCCCAGAATAAAAAAAATAAAAAAGAAAAAAAGCGGTTGGGAGCTTCAGTTAATCACCAGCCTTAAGGCAGTCCTCAGCCCCTCACCCAGACTGGCCAGGCACCCCAGTGGGGACCCCCACCCTGAAGGGTGTGTGACCAGCTGCAAACACCCATCATCCCCTCATCCAGGCTGGCCAGGCACCCCAGTGGGGACCCCCACCCTGATCCAGGACACCCTTCAGGGCAAACAGCCGGCCCCCAGGCCTCTATCCTATATAGTAAAAGGGTAATATGCCTCCCAGCACTGGGATCAGCAGAGCCGCGAGGCCTCCTGGCACAGGATCAGCGTGACAGAGGGCAGCGCCCAAACCCCCTGATTGCCCTGCGGCTCTGTGTGTGACAGGGGGCGGAGCCACAACCTCCCTATCCGCCCTGCTCTGTTCGTGACAGGGGAAGGCGCCCCAACCCCCTGATTGCCCTGCGGCTCTGTGTGTGACAGGGTGCGGCACACCAACCCCCTGATCGGCTCTGCTCTGTGTGTGACAGGGTGCGGTGCCCCAACCCCCCACTCCCCACTGTCCCTGCTCTGTGTGTGACAGGGTAGAGCCATAACCTCTCTATCAGCCCTGCCCTGAGTGTGACAGTGGCGGTGCCCCAACCCCCTGATTGGCCCTGCTCTGTGGGTGATAGAGGGTGGCGCCCCAACCTCCCTCCACAGGCCTTGCTCTGTGTGTGACAGGGTAGAGCCATAACCTCCCCATTGGCCCTGCCCTGAGTGTGACAGGGTGTAGCACTCCAACCCCCTGATCCGCCCTGCTCTGTGTGTGACAGGGGGCGGTGCTCCAGCTCCCCTATCGGCCCACTCTGTGAGTGACAGGGGGCAGCGCCCCAACCCCCTGATTGGCCCTGCTCTGTGCGTGACAGGGGGTGGCCCTGCAACCTCCCCATCGACCCTGCCTTGAGTGTGACAGGGGGCGGTGCCCCAACCCCCCAATCAGCCCTACCCTGAGCGTGACTGAGGGTGGCATCGCAACCTCCCAATCCGCCCTGCTCTGTGCATGACAGGGGGTGGCGCCCCAACTCCCCAATCGGCCCCGCTCTGAGCCTGACCAGGGGCTGCACCTAGGGATTGGGCCTGCCCTCTGCCACCCGGGAGCAGGCCTAAGCCAGCAGGTCGTTATCTTCCGAGGGGTCCCAGACTGCGCGAGGGCACAGGCCAGGCTGGGGGACCCCCCGCCCCCCCAGTGCACAAATTTTTGTGCACCGGGCCTCTAGTATATATATATATATAGCATCATCTCTTTGTTAAACCTCAAGGGAAAGAATTATGTGAATGTCTGACCATGCAGAAATTTCTCACATTAATTTTAATTGACAAATAACAACTGAACATCCTAACTGCCAAAATATTAGTTAAGTGGGGAAGAAGTTCTAATATATTTTCTTGAAGTTGAATTTTAGTAAACACCATAAAAGTTTCTTATTTATAATAGAAATGGCCATTTCCGGTCAGCTGTGGTTACCACATTAGTGCAGGTCATTTAGCTGGAGTCTACTTTAAGTATCTCAGAAACATGCTGAAAGCTTTGTATTAGTAGATAAAAATTTTTAAGGGACCCTATGTATATTAGTTTTGCTTTTTATTTTCTGTAGAAATAGGCTTTCCTTCTTATTTTCAAACATCTCTGCACAGATTTTTTACCTTTGCTACTTGAGGCAGAAGGTAAAACGTGTGCCCCTGAGTTGGAGAAATACGTTTGACCACCATGTTGCAGACAGTGCCGCCTGACCTGCTCATTTTAACTTTCTTCTTTTTCTTAGATATTCTATTTAAATTAGTTCTTACACCTAGTGAAAGAGTTAAGATAAATACTCCTGACAATTCACAATCTGGTTCTTCACTTCCCCCCTTCCAGATGATTCTAAACCCTCTTTTCACCCATTTCTTGCCCTTCCAGTATTTCACCGGGGTGGCTCACAAGTCACACAATTCTGAATAGCTGTTAAAAACGTCTTACCTTTTGTCACTGCCGAGCGGTATTGCCTATTCTATTCCACTTGGACAGTACTAGTAACAGAGAGGAAGTGGTCAGTCTGAGTGGATGAATGGAAACAGAAAAAATTTGTAAGTAACAGATAATTAACTCATGGATTTTCAAAAGAAAACATCTAAAGTATATGTTAAGGTTATTTTGGTGTCTCATGATATTAAATATTATCCTTTTCTTGAACTTTCGTAAGGAATGATCATCATAAATTTGCCCAGGAAATATTTAATTATTATTTCACATTTCCTTGACAGCAGAGGCTTTGTCTTTTCACAGCTATTTCCATGGTCTAATTTTTAATTTTCAGTATCTATTTGTTGAATGAAAGAATAAATAATGATGACACTAAGAAATATCAATGAAATTCGTAAGAAATATACTTTTGCTATGTGCAGTATTCCAGTTGTATTTAATATTTATAGATAAGAGACATAGAAAAACAATGCTGACTGGTTTTCTAGCATTTAAGACTTTTTATTTAGCAGTTGACTTACATGCTTTACAAGTTACAATATATACCCCCTATTTTCTTTTTATTACTTATTTTTTAAAATATATTTTTATTCCTTTCAGAGAGTATGGGAGAGGGAGAGAGAGCTAGAAACATCAATGATGATAGAGAATCATTGATTGGCTGCCTCCTGCACAAATACCACAGGCATGTGCCCTGACTGGGAATCGAACTGTGACCTCCTGGTTCATAGGTTGACGCTCAACCACTGAGCCATGCTGGCCGGGCTTATTCTTTATGTCTTGATCTACTCACTGTTCTGCTCTGCATATAGTAGCTGCTCAGTACTTTTAAAAACATTTACATGAATAGTTTGCTTTACTTTAGTAGCAATACCTCTTGTATTTCTACTGAATCCATGACTGCTTTGGGGCAGTCATCCTTTGTACGTGGCCATGTCCTTCAAGCTACGGTTGATTGGGGATGGGATGGCTCCTGACCCAGGAACAGCCAGATCACAAGTAGGCAGGTCAGGTATGACATGTCCTTATGAGAAAAGATCACTTAAGCCAGTTGGATGCCTTTTCATGGGAATTGGAATGAAGAAATCTATAAATTGGGGCAGTAAGTGGCAGGAATTACCAGGCTAAGGCTGTGAGGTAGGACCTTGCCAGGCATAATGGGTCAGTAAGCAGAAGTAGGTTAGGGGAAATAGAGCAGGTCACAGAAAGGCGAAATGCCATGAGAAAATACTTTGTGTCCAATGTGAAGAAGGTGTGGAGAGACTGGCTGGTCCCCAAATTTAGCAGGCAGTGCTTTAATATATATTTTATTGGTTTTTCACAGAGAGGAAGGGAGAGGGATAGAGAGGGCTGTCTAGGCAGCACCCCAGTTCCTGCCTGTGCCCTTATGGAACCCCAGCTCCATTTCAGATAACTTGTGCCCCTATTTGTTGGTCTTCAAAGAGCCTGGCCTCGTTCTTATAAAGGCCTCAGTGACTATTAGTGGCATCTTGTATTATCCCAGCTAAGATAAAGCCCCTGGACTACATACTTTCTGGATACGATTTTACCCATATTATGTTTGGTCTGCTAAAAAAAGGCATCTTGGCATCACTTTAATTTAATTATCACAGGATTTTAGTGGCTGCCAGTTATTTTTCCAGCAAATAAATTCTTACTCATTTGGTGAAAGAGTGATCACCTGGTCCTTCCCTTCAGATGGTTCTGTTTCTTTAGTATATTCTTTATTGTGGTCAGGATAACTTGCTTACTGTGGGCACATGGGATTTCCTGTTTTTGACTTGAAGGAGTGTCCACATTATGGGAAAATTTAAACATACACAAAAGTAGAGGAAATATGTAATGGACCTACTTATTCTTCAACAATTATAAATAACTGGCCAATCTTATTCTATCGAAATTCTGCCTACTTCTTTCCCACTTCAGATTATATTGAAGCAAATTTCAGACATTCCACTTGTAACATTCCACCAAGTATCTCTAAAAGATAAAATCTCTTTAAAAATGGAACATAACTGTAACACCATTATCAATGAAAATTATAATTTCTTAATATCATTCAATACTTCTAACCTTAAAATGTTTTCCTATATTGACTATAAAAGAGGACCCTGTTATGTAGTAAAGGAAAGGGAAGGCACTCTCCAGGGTCTAGGGCATGTTCATCATGCTGTGTACTTGTAACAGCTGCTTTTTGTCCACAGAGCTGAAGTATGGTACTTCTTTTTTTGAGAAATGGTTAATTGATGTTGGTTTAGTGGCTCACTTGGTATCTTTAATGCTTTGTACCCACTTAGCTTTTATCCCTACATCTTCTAGGGTGATGGCCTTGCATACGTGGTGCCCTTGTATTTGTGCGGAACAAAGCCTAAGCAGCCCTAGGGGCAGCCCTGCCTGTCAGTGGGCCCTGGGCATGGACTTTTATCTTTAAATATGTTGCAACCCTTTCTCATGTGCAACTAGGGTTGAGAATGCTGATCCAAAGTATGCTATCTGGGCTTACTACAAATAATAGTATTATCTCTTATACTTATCTTCACCAGTTCAAGATTGTGAGTATAAATATAACTCAGTAATTCTATTAGCTTTGTTTCACTTGCCGGGTATTTCCTTTCTTTTTGTTTTGTTACTTTTGAGGGATAATTATAGTAGTATGAAACATTCTGTCCACATAAAAGTTTATTGAAGAGGTTAAATGTTTTTGCTAATTAAAGAAAACAGACTTGGACAGATTGCTGTTTTGGATTGGTAAGTTTAATCATTTTTTTTAATCAGGGCACAACATTTTTATTTGGAATTCGGCTCTCTATATGTTTTTACTAGTTGAGTGATTTAAATATTCAGGTAAATATTTTTTTGAATAGTTAAAATATAAGTGGGACAGAAACAAGATGTAATAATTCCTTACAAGTGTGATGAAGTTATAACTCCTGGTCCTACCCATACATCACCATTCCCCAAATCATCTACCCTTTTCTTATCTATCTATCTATCTATCTATCTATCTATCTATCTATCTGCATTTGCAAAAGGATTCAGTATGATGTCATTTCTTGCATGGTAAGTTATCAGCATGTCAAATTTTACCTTCTAGGAAAGGAAACTGACCTGTTTAGAAGTCAAATGGTTTGCTTATTTTCAAAAAGCAAATTAGTGGTAGAATTGGTTCAGATAGTAGCCTGTGGTTTACTCTGTTCAAAACCACTACTTTTCAATGTCAGGGAAGCGTAAATTAAAAAAAAATATATTAGGTGTCACCAGTCTTTGGGTTTCACGAAAATATCCTATTTCTCGGAACTCTTTTATTAACTTTTTTATTTGCTGGCTATCTCTTATTGTACCGATGTGACCATCTGTATTAGTTTCCTTAGGTTTCTGTAACAGCATTTATTCTTTCACAGTTCTGGGGGCTAGACATTCAAAATCAAATGTCGGCAAGATTCTGCTCCCTCGGAAGGCTCTTGCGAAGAACCCATCCTCGCCTCTGCCTCGCTGCTGCTGGCTCCCGCAGTCCTGGGTGTTCTTGGCTTGTATCTGCCTGTGTCGTCACCTGACCTTACATGGATCTATTGTGTCCGTTCCTCTTTTCATAGGGTAGAAGGTACTGGACCGAGAGCCTGTCCTAATCTAATGTGCCCTCATCATGATTATGTCTGCAAAGACTGTTTCCAGATAAGGTCACATTCATAAGACTTGAACACATCTTTTTGAAGAACACAGTTCAACTCACCACACCATCATCTTTGAATTCACTCTGTCAGATGGTGCCTATTGCTTTCTAGGCTTTCAGTAAAGTTTTGTTTAATAAAGGACTGCCTGCTACTGTCATTTACATACAATAAGCTAGAATATAGTCATTAATTCTGAAACCAGAGAAGCAGGAAGAAGTCATATAGTCCACTCCCTCCATGTGGATGTGTGATGTATTGTCCCCAGTTTGTCACTGAAGCAAGCAAAAAGTTTTAGTGACTTGTCTATAATTACATGTTGTTGTCCAGCAGGGTAGTATGGACAAAATGTTAATTATTTGCCTCCTGTTATAGAGTATTTTGTGATACTATGTTTTTTTTCTTAATTAGTGTTTCTAGATTCTAACGCCTGGCATTGAGATGCTATGACAGCTGTTAACATAGTTAAGACTTTAGAGCCCTTCGAATCAAACTGCTGTCATTTTCATAGGTCTGCAAAGATTAAGTTGTCAAAAACCAAAGGTAGGTGATGACATTTTGGGGTGGGTCCTGAGGGCTTAGTATTGAATTCTGTAGTGTGACTCTAATGTGGCAAATTTGATAGCACCTGGAGGATACTGACGAAAATCAGTAACAGACTTGAAAATAAGTACTGAAAGAATTTGAACTAATTTAAAGGCATAGGTAAGAGATGATTCAATTAATCAATAATATTGCTCTCTTGCTACTGGAGGCAAATGGAGAAAAGCAGGCTCAAACATCAAGAGAAGCAGGTCCAGGTTTGTTTTCCAACCAGAACGTCTGACGGTGGCACCGTTAAGAATTGTCATGGGGAGTTTGGAGAGGAATAAACTCTACCCTCCTCACTCAAAACAAAACGAAAACAAAACCCACACAAATCCACATATTAGTTTGGTTGTACCTGGAAATTTCCGATTTTTCAAATCCTCTTGTTTGCATACTCTACTTCCCGCCTCAGTCCACATCCGTGCTTTCTCCTCAGAATGCAACTTTAAACTTATTTTACAAGGAGCGATCTCACCTGCTACAGTCCCGATCTCTGAAATCCTTGAACCTGTGGCTGCTCAGTGCCTGGTTTTCATATCTGTTCCCTGTGAAACAGGACATGATGTAAATGGTGGTGTTCAAATATCCGACCTTCAGACTTCCTGCAGATGCTCAAGGTTTTGTGTCTCTGCTGGGATCTTTGATGATTCTAAGAGACAAACGCAGGAGGGATAATTCAGTATTTTTACCAGCTTTATTGACCTCTCCTCTTTGGGGTTTTGGTATGGCTTCAGCTACGTAATGGATTTTCTAGCTATGAATGAGCCTCGAGTCTCATTTGATCTGAATACTTCCTGTGGGATGGGTTCTATGACTGGCTTTTCTTCACTTTCTGGTGGCTCTGGCAAAATTAGGCTGCCTGCCTGCCATTTGTATGTAATTATGTAGCTTTTCTACAAACTTTCTTTCTTATGCCTATAGCCTTCCCTTTTGATAAGTACAAGCAATTATAACCTCATAGGTTTTTGTTTTATTTTACTTTAAAATATAATCTAATCTCTTTCCTTCCATAGGCTGTTACAAGCTATCCAAAAATCTAAAAACAAAACAAACAAACAAACAAAAAAAACAACAACCACCACAAACAGAATAAATAACTAAGCCTTGTTTGTTAGTGGCTACACATACTTGGAAAGGAAGACAGTTAGCAACCAGAAAGTCTTTAAAGCTGCTGCTTTCTATTGCATCCAGTCAGAATTTCATAACTCCAACCAATGTTTAACATTTCAAGGCAGTGGCTCTGGGACTTCAAAGGAGATTATGGTTGTTAGTACTGTTTTGGTTGTCAAACAAGGTAGCCTTTGCCTATGTTTAGAATAAATTAAGAAAGAAGTGGACATGATGGATTAATATGGGCCAATTCAAACTACCAGGTATCTAAGGTTCTGGCTGGTGTATCCAATGGAAAAGTTAGAGAAATTCTAGATTACTTAAATTTACTTTGTATGGTTTTAGCATTGAATTTCTTTTTAAAATGACAACTAATCAAGAGTTATGTAGACCCTTAAGGGATGATTATGAAACATATCAATAGAGATCTGTGTACTAGTATGGCCTAATATATTTACCCTGAGTGTTGCCATTTATTAGCAATGAGACCTTGCGGGAAATTGGTTAACTTTTCTGAGTCTCAATTTTCTGGTCTCTTAAAGGGGGACTTTGCAGTGTTATTGTGAAGATGAAATTAAACCAAATGAGATCATGTATATAAGGAGCCTAATACAGTACCTGGCACAATGTGAAAGCCTCATGGGTAGTACAGTATTTCTTTTCATTTGCGTAGAACTGTACAAGTTTTTTACATACCTCAGCACCACATCTTTCCAGTGAAGCTATGAAGCAGTCAGAAAAGGTGGTACTAGCACAGTTTTTATATGTATCAGAAACCCAAGTTTCAGAAAGTGATCAGTTCATTCTCATATGGCTACTCATGCTTAGACTTTCTGAATCCTAGACCAGACGCATTAGCTTTTTCCTTCTTTAAGCTTCTAAATTCCTCATTCACGTATTTAAGCTTCTAGCTGTCATTGTAAGGGGTTAAGGGAGCTAGTGCTTTAATGGAAATCTCAATGCTTTTAAGTCTGTATGCAAATGAAATGGCATACATAAAGGGCTTTGGAAAATAATTTAAAATGCTAAGCAAACAAAATTGAACGTTTCTTTTAATTATTTCAGGTTATTACTTGTATTCTCTTAATAGTAACATTTTCTTTACTTGGTGGTAAATTAGAAACATCCAAAAAATAATCAGTTCCAAAATAGAAAAGAAAAACTTCCTATAGCTGTTCTTCTGTTCTAGTTACTGTATTAGCCTTGTTTAAATATTCTCTTAATAGCAAATTCTGTGTTGCTTCTAAGTCTTTTGTTGAGGAATTCCTGAGAATTAATGCTCCTTATTTTTTGTTGGAGGAATTAATTTTATTAACATGTGGCAATTAAACCAACACTTTAGAGATTATGAGCAAATAATGTAGGGCATTGCCAGATTATCTTTTTTTTTTTAAATATATAAAGTGCACTGAAAGAAAACATTTCCAATAATTGTTAACACTTGTAGAGAACCTTGTGAAATATTGATGGAAAGTAGTCCGCTCTCCTACCGTACCTGGACTTAAAAAAAGAAAGACTGGCTTACTTCTATGCAGCATGATGTATGTTTAACTCCCTCTACCTCCTAGGCCCTTCAACGGAAAGAACTTGCGCAGGTGTTATTAATAAAATATAATAATAATAAAAGCCCCTTCTCCCTTCTATTTTAAATAAGGATGCTATTCTGCCAGCTTTGAAGCTCACACATACTCTCTAACTTATCCCAGCTTTCGCTCATCTGGTCCCTAAATGGCTCCTTTCATGTGGTCAGCCCACGAGCCGTGCGTACTGCCGCTCAATCACGCCACTGTACGTCGCCATCCTGAGGGTGGTTTGCATGATTTGCATTTCCTGTACTGTTTGAGCTTCAATGAGCTCTAAGCGCCACGTATGAAGAAACCACTGCCAAATAATGCAATGATTTTAGTCAAACCAGATGAGCCTGTGCTGGAGTCAGGCTACCAAGTCGTGGGGAGGAGGGGGGGCAGTGGGGTGTTGTCAGGATATCCTGTTATAAAAAGGATTCTTCAAGATGTCCATAATTGCAAGATGTGAACTTCTTAACAAATCTGGCCATGTCATATAACGAGGTCACTTTTGGGGAGATAAGGCTGAAGGGCTGTGATGAGTAACCACATATATACCATTCGTCTTTTAGATTTTAGTATCACGTTGTGTTGCCAGTGTAACCATTTACGATGACAATAATAGATTTTGATGACATGAATTTTCTAACCATACAGAGTTAAATTTAGTCAAAATTAAATACATGGATTCCTTGTCCCCTTGTCCTGTGAAAGACAGCATGTATCTTATTAAAAAATGATTGATAAAAGCTGTGGGACAACTATTACAAAAATGGCATAGTTATGGGCCAACGAATAGCTACTAAACTGGGGGAGAAAAAAAAAAAAAAACATGTACCAGATACTAGTCTTCATGAAAAACATAGACAGATGGGAGAGACAGACCTATATGATGCTACAAATAGATGAATATCTTGTAAGGATTTCAAACAAATGTTGAAAGATCCAGTGAAATTTTAAAAGTTGGTTTCGAAGTATATCTTGTGCTTATAAATAGTTGTATTTATTCTGCTCACCTGAGACCCAACCTGTAAAGTGTTCAGGAAATAGTTTATCAATATTAAGCAAAAAGAATATAGGCAGAAACTACATATCTAGTCACAGGAATATTAAAATGAGTCTCAATAACATTGACTTTAATTTTTCTTAGATTCTTCCACCCAGATATGGTGTCGTAATGCCTATGAGAAAAACTTAGGTAGAAATCCAGTTTGCTGTTAATAATAGTCTCAGAGGTTTCCTGTTCTTGTCTTCAGACAATTGAATATTTATTTTTTCCCCCATGTAATGTATACTCCTAAGAATGTACCTGGTGGACATGTTGTGGATGCTGCTACATCGTTTTTAGTTTGCTACCAGTTCAGTTGATTGTATCCTACCAGCTAATCAGTGTCTATCATGCAAGCCCTAGAGCAGTTGTAAGATACTCTACAGAGCATGTACTGAGGAAATGATTATATAATTATGTATATTAAGAAAAGGTAAGCAACTTACCTGGATGGAAAAAATGATGTATTATTATATCAACACTAAAGTGGATTCACATGTTCCATGTATTATGCAGTCATCTAAGCTTGAGAACGGTTTCATGTTATGAGGATGGGAGTGAGAGAGGCCAGTCTTCACTTCCTCTTTAATTCTCTTTCATATTTTCTTTGCTGGTTTCCACTTTTAATCTTACTTAGACATGTGACTTAGTCCTTATCCAGTGCTCAGCTTGGCACTATTGGGTTGTGACTAGATGATCTGCCATGGGAAAGCTTGGACGAGGGAACACTGTTTTCAAAGAGTCTGAATTGGGAGGAGGGGAGCCTTGCCCTGCTGCCTCTTTCAAGTATTCAGCTTGATATGTTCACTGGCAATTTTGCAATCTTGCATCGGAAGTAATGTCATAGCTGTTATAGAAATTATTAAAATTATTATTGCTTATTAGGTGAATTAGTTTTAAGAACATGAACTTCATATTGGATATTTAGTTTTATGTAAATATGTCTGAATAATGAATAATATTGGGCCAACTTTTCTGTGAACATTCTTCTTGGTTACTTAGCTTCGAAGAAACTATTTTTTTTAATCTAAAAATAAATTGTATTTTTAGATGCTTAATCCCATGGGGGAAAGGAACACATTTTGTACTAGTTGTCTTGAATTTATTAAACAATTCTGTAATGCACGCTGTGCATAGATCATAGGAACCACTGGCACACATTTTTTCTGACCTCACAACATAAGCTGCACTCTTGTGGCAATCCCAGCAAGTGTGTTTATAAAGATTCCAGAAATAATAGTCTTGTGACTAAATAAGAAACAGAAGCTAAAGTTAAGAGCCAAATAGATACCTATCCGTTTCCTAGAGTTTAATCTGATTAAAATATGGCTCTCAAAAACATTAAATACAATGTCATGTCAGAGAGGCGGCAAACGATAAATATAGCTCGTGACAGGATGTCGTTGTTAAATCAGCAGTACAGTGAACCTGTTGTGGAGATTTCCCTGTAATTCAGTGAGGGTTCCCCCACTTTTCACCTCCAGCGCAGCACTACACTTTTCTGCTTCATGTTAAGTAGGTAATTTTCTGTTCATGGAAAGGCAGTTTTCCTACTTTTAAATACCACACATCTTTATTGTTATCACTAGTTGAACATGGACTGGCTCTGGTCATTGGTCATCCTAACCTGAATACAACAAACCTAAAGGCAGCAGCCACCCGGCTCTTCACAAGGTTAAGCAGTTGTTTTGAATGAGAAACACAGCAACTCGGTTGAGTCCCAGGTTATTGATAACCATCTGAATTTTAATACAGTGCTTATTTTATGTAAAACAAGTTGAGGACTATGTATCTGACTTCATCAAAATCACATCATCTTCACTGTTTGAGGAAATATGGGTACACTGTTGGTATAACCCATATATTTGTGGCTAAACTTTGAGTACTCAAAGTTTTTAACAGTTCTAAAAGCATTTTTTTTTAAAGGAAATATTTTTACAAGGCAAGAGGATTATTTGGCTGACTTACATTAATGAAACATTTTTGGCACATGTTAAAGATTTCATCGAGCTATTACAAACCACCCCCGAAAAATCTTGGTTTCCATTAAAAATGTCACCAATGTGGAAAAAATACCATCAATCAAATTGCCTATCTTCTAACTGAAAAGAAAAAAAAAATAAAGGAAAAAAGATACAAACAGTGAGCTTCAGTACATTTTTGGCTTCCCTTAAGGAATTCCTAGATATGGTCAGTTATCTGTGGCCTTAAGATTATCCTTTTTCTCTTTGTTCCACTGTATGTTTTCCTCTTCACAGGAATAAGTCCACTGAGTAATATTCCTCACTTTATGCTTCTCTAGTCAGACCCTGGGAATGCTTCAGCCCCTCTGAATGAGAACAGTAAAAGAAATGGTTTTTCTGAAGAAATATAGGGACCCCACTTTATAACACAGAACTACAAAATTGCACATCATTCTTTTCTTCTCTAGAATTATCCTTAAGGACTTAAGGGCAACAAAGACCCCCTTCACGGGAAACTTAAAGGCTAAATTCTTCTTAGGAGTTTAATCCAGGAAGCAACTTATAGGCAAGTTGCAGAAACAGCGCTGGGACCCTTAGCTATTAAAATTTAGCTCCTTCCCAAGCACAGAAGTGGAAAACTACTAGTAAGTGCCGATCGCCTAACTGTGCCCTTGAGTTCTGCGGGTGATTCTTGTCTAGTGGATTTGAGGTCCTCATTGAAAATGCAACCAGCCTGGGTCCAACCTGGAACTCCTTGTTAACTCTTTACCTTCATGGGGCTCCTCTATAGTACCCAGCCCATTTCACTTCCTCCATACCCTGAGGCACATGTTAAGGTTTCTGGTTCCTTTCCTTTTCTGGCTTCTGTTGTAACCAGTTCCTACCATACATCGGAGGATGACTAGGGTTAATCTGCAGGGCAGATGCTGTACATCGAAGGGAGCCCAAAAGGGGAAGGGTATGAGATACCAGAGAAAAACCTCTCCTTGTCAAGTTAAAGGCATGAGGCCTCTGTTGGTAGACGCTGAAGTAGGCAGCAAGGCATTGAACACCAGTTGACAAATCAAAATTATAGTCGTCCAGGGAAAAAGCATGGACCAACATTCTGCAGAATTTCAACCTGCATGTCCATGGTTGGGGGATAGATGGTGACAGTATCAAAACAGGAAACAATGACCATGGAGACAGAGATTTTCGCTTTAGTAACGAGAGATAACATTTACAAAGTGCCGCAGAGTCTCCTTATGTCTGCATGATCTCATGTGATCCTCATAGCAACCCGTCAACACTAGGTACGCACCAAAAATCTTTTACGGATGCAGCAAAAAGGTTGCGATTTACCTAAGTTACCCATTACGAAGTTTTAGAGTCAAGACTGGAACCAAGACTTCTACTGTATGAGATGCTTCCCCCCTCACTGTAGCAATGCCTTTGTTTCTCAAACAGGATGCAATTTTATTCTCCCCTCCTTCTCTTTTCTTACTCACAAAAATATACAGTATGTCAGGCACTATGCACGAACTGGGTATAGCGAGGCGAACAGAATAGCAGCTTTCCCTTCTTTGTGGAGCTTAGTCTGCTCTTTTTAGGACTCTGCAGATTGTTGTCCTAGCCACCAGCCACATATGGTTGTCGAGTACCTAAGATGTGACTATGTTAAGATCTGTTATAACTGTAAAGTACTCACTGAATTAGAAATTTTTAGTTCAAGTAAGGAATGTAAAAATTTCCGTAATTTTATATTGATTATGTGCTGAAAATACTTTAGACATATTGAATTAAATAAAATATATTATTAAAATTGATTTACTCTTGTTTTTGTTTGTTTTTTAAAAAATATATATTTTTATTGACTTCAGAGAGGAAGGGAAAGATAGAAACATTAATGATGAGAGAGAATCATTGATCAGCTGCCTCCTGCGTGCCCCCTAATAGGGATCGACCCCGCAACCCAGGCATGTTCCCCAACCAGAATCGAACCTTGATCTCCTGGTTTATAGGTTGATGCTCAAACACTGTTCCACACTGGCTGGGCCCAATATACTCTTTAAATACTTTGCATAACCTCTATTATTTGATTTGTAAGCTTTCAATAGTATCTGAAGACTCTCAGCTATTACAGGTAAGGCAATAGGTGAGTCTACTCTACCTCCCAAACTTTTTTTACTTTTCCCCTACAGTTGTGTTATATCTATGTGGTCAGAGAAAATACCTTCCATGTTCTGTTTTGCCACTCTAATTCCTGCATTGGTTTTGGTTTTAGTTCTGTGGTTAATTGTATTTGTTGAAAGACTTCTGCTTCTAACCAATATGAAGTAACAGGAATTCATTTTACTTTCTCATCTGAAACAAACAAACAAAATGGACAAAATATATAAAATAGTGGTTTTCAAGACACTAGACCTCAAGCAATGAAGGGTTGTGATCCACAAGAGGGGATAGTGAAATGAGGTGGGCCCTATAATTGCCCCATCTTTTTGCCTTGGGGGAACGTTTCTGAGCCCTAATGCAAGAAGAGGGAACTAGTAGAGACTGGTAGACTCCCTGGAGTAGAAGCAATGGAGGTAAGAGTCTGAATAGATAAAAAAACAGAATACTAGACTAGAGAGAGCTGCTCATAAAAGAGAACCTTTGAGATTTGCAGAGTCCCACTGGAGCATTCAGCAGAGTGCAGGTCCACATATGCTTGGTGGGAAATTCTCACAGCAAGAGAAAGAACCATCTAAGAGGAAGAAAAGCAATAGTGCCCACTGTTCACATAAGGCCAGAAATAATGCTTTTTCCCACCAGCCATGCTGGAAACATCATAATTCCGCCAGATGTATGGTCTCAACTGAGGCCAAGTTGACAGAGGGTCTGCTTTCAAGCTCACATGGTTGTTGTTAGTAATCAGGTTCTTGCTTGCTAGCTCCCACAGGTCACCCTCATTCCCTTACTGTGTGGACCATCTTAACATGGCTGCTTGCATCCTTGCCAGACAAGATGATACAATCTTATGTAATACTAGAGGCCCGGTGCACGAAATTTGTGCACTTGGGGGGGGTGGTACCTCAGCTCAGCCTGAGCCCTCTTGCAGTCAGGGAGCCCTTGGGGGATGTCTGATTGCCACGGAGGCGGGAGAGGCTCCTGCCACCACCACTGCGCTCACCAGCCACGAGCCAGCTTCTGGCTGAGCAGCGCTCCCCTTGTGGGAGTGCATTGACCACCAGGGGGCAGCTCCTGCATTGAGCGTCTGCCCCCATGTGGTCAGTGCACATCATAGCGACCAGTTGTTCCACCTTCAGGCCGAAACAGGCTCTCCGACATCCCCCGAGGGGTCCCAGATTGCAAGAAGGCACAGGCCAGGCTGAGGGACCCCACCAGTGCATGATCAGGGCCAGGGAGGTTGGCTAGCCAGGGAGGGACCCACAGGAGGGCTCCAGGGCATGTCTGGCCTGTCTCACTCAGTCCTGATTGGCCAGACACCAGCAGCAAGCTAACCTACCAGTCAGAATGTCTGCCCCCTGGTGCTCAGTGCACGTCATAGTGACTGGTTGACCAGTCAACTGTCTTCCCTCTGGTGGTCAGTGCACGTCATAGCACGCGGTTGAACAGCCTTAGCATATCATTAACATATTACACTTTGATTAGTTGAATGGCCAACCGGACACTTAGCATATTAGGCTTTTATTATCCTATATAATAAAGAGCTTATGCAAATGGTCATCACACCCTCATGCCATCACACTGTAATGGCTCAGGCACTCAACACTGGGAAGTGAGGAATGGGGACCAGCCAGACACAAATGAGCTCGAGAGAGAGGAATGGGAACCAGCCAGGCTATGGCCCGGAAGAGGGACAAGCCGCCCGCCTTGCAGTCCCAGGTGCCTGCAGCTTCGGCCCAGGCAAAGCCGCCCGCCCATGGTCCCCTGTGGCTGTAGCCAGCCTGGGAGAAGCCGGCTCGGGTCCTGGGTGCCTGCAGCAGGCCAGAGGGAGAGAAGCCCGGGTCCCAGGTGCCTGTGACCAGCTGGAGAAGGGAATCCTGGGTCCCAGGTGTGGGGCAAGGCAGAGGCAGTTAGGGGTGATCAGGCCAGTAGGGGAGCAGTTAGGGGTGATCAGGCAGACAGGCAGAGGTAGTTAGGGGCGATCTGGCAGGCAGAGGGATTAGAGGCAATCAGGCAGGCAGGTGAGCGGTTAGGAGCCAGTGGTCCTGGATTGCGAGAGGCAGTTGGACATCCCCCGAGAGGTCCCAGATTGGAGAGGGTGCTGGCTGGGCTGAGGGAACCCCTCCCCCCACTGCACAAATTTCGTGCACTGGGCCTCTAGTATAGGATAAGCATATACATCCTGTCACATTTGCTATCGGTTAGAAGCAAGCAGTTGGTGCTGCCTACACTCAAAGGGAATTATTACACTGGGTATGATTATAAGGAGGTGGGATGGTGGGGACCACTTTAGATTCTGTTATCTACACTAGTGATTAGGAGGATAATTTAAAAGCAGATGGATTAAAAAAAAATCAACAAGATACTTCAGAAGAACAAAGTTAAACAGGCAGCAGATTTCTCACTGGAAACATTGTAAAGGGAAAGACAGTGGAGCAATGTCTTCAGAGCACTGAAAGAAAACCAAAGACTATCAACCTAGAATTCTATACCCAGTGAAATAATATCACTCAAAAACAAAGTTAACAAAGGTGGCCAAAATGAAATAAGTATCCTGGGTATGTAATGTACAGCATGGTGACTATAGCTAATAATACTTTATTATATATTTGAAAATGGCTAAAATAATAAATCTTAAAAGACCTCATCATAAAAAGTAAAGGACTGTGTGTGGTGATGGATGTTAGCTAGACTTATTTTGGTGGTCATTTTATAATATATTGAATCATTATATTGTATACCTGAAACTAATACATTTTTAAGAAATAACAACAAAGAAAATCCCCAAAATAAATAAACCAAAAAGCCACAGTGGTGAAATAAAGGTTTTGGGGTGGGTTTTGTTTGTTTGTTTTTGTTTTTGTTGTTTTAACTCTATAGAGAAAATAAAAAGTTGAGAAGAGAAGAGGAAGCAAGAAATTTCATTTAATGTCATTCCCCTCTCCCAACACTACCTACATTAAATCTTTGATTCCTCCTGGGTTATTACTTTTTAGATGAGAATTATATATCTATCTGTCGTTTCCCCCAAATCTGGGCTGATGGGTGCATATAATTGTGCATCTGTATTTTATTGACAAGTAATAGTAATCAAGTCAAAATAATATATGTTTTACTACTTTTGAATAATTTCTCATCCAGTAATCTTTGTTAAAATATTTTTTAATATATATATGTTATTGATTTCAGAGAGGCAGGGAGAAGGAAAGAAAGATAGAAACATCAATGATGACAGAGAATCATTGATTGGCTGCCTCCTGCACGCCCCCTACTGGGGATTGAACCTGCAACCCTGGGCATGTGCCCTTGACTAGAATTGAATCCAGGACCCTTCAGTCAACAGGTTGATGCTCTATCCACTGAGCCAAACCAGCTAGGGCTAAAATACTTTTTTAAATTGATGAGAGAGAGAGAGAGAGAGAGAGAGAGAGAGAGAGAGAGAGAGAGAGAGAAAGAAACATCTATCGGTTGTCTCCTGCACATGCCCCAACTGGGGATGGAATTGAAACCTGGGTATGTGCCCTGACTGGGAATTGAACCCGCAAACTTTTGGTGTACAGGACAAAGCTCAACCACTGGCCAGGGCTAAAGTAATTTTTTAAAGGGGGAATGAGCTTCCTAACTTGAGGTTCTTAAGAAGTCCTTTAACTAGAGCAGGGGTGGGGAATGTGAGTCCACAAGCTGTATAAGGCCCACAAAATCATTTGGGAGTGAGTTAATTAAATGTTTGACCAAATATAGCATGCTAATTTTTAAGTTGCTAATTTTGTACGACCCACGAATAATATTATAAATATCCAAATGGCTCTTGGCAGAAAAAAGGTTCCCTACCCCTGAACTAGAGAATAACTTGTGGGTATTATATTTAATTGAGAATAATGTTAGAATATTTAAATTCTAATAATTTAAATTATTTAAAATAAAATAGTTATTTAAATTGATTTTATGTAATTTAAATTATTTAATATTTAACATGATCTTTAATATTCTAAATAAAACTATGTTTTAGTATAAAAAATAATTTTGTTTTGCTACTGTGAGTACTCCTTATGGGTGAGTGGAAAAAATAATACTTGTGCTTTACATTTCATAAGATTTTAAAATTTAATTTTACTATATATATATATATATATATATATATATATGAATGAAATACTTTGAAAACTCTGGGGACACAATTGTATTTTTTTAGAATCATAGTGTCATTTTTAACTTTGTGTCAAACATAACCATAGTCAGTTTTCAAAATTCCTACTACAGTGAAGATACTTCTTGAAGTGCATGTTTTATTGTATGAAATTGCAAGTTTCTGTATTTGTAATCTGATTTTTGTTCCAGTCTAATGGCTATAGTCACAAATTATTTGTTCCTCTGCCTTATTAATTTGAGTCCTGGATCAATTTGGTGCCATCTTTATTGTAGTGAATTCCAGTATCGCTCTAGTGGTTTGAGTGGCTATCATTTTTACTGTCTTGATGTATATAATACAGGAAACATTTTGTTAAAGAATATTTCACCCCAATATTGAAATGTGCAGCACTGTTTTAATTGACTGCCTATCAACCCAGTGAAAGTTATTGATTTACTCCTTTAAAAAATCACTTCAGTTCTTTGCATAATTGATGTAATGATTTTCATTTGCAGTAATCAGAGCTTGGGCAGCATTATTTTGATACCAGTCGGATTGAGAAGGTTAGAGATTTTTGTAAATGGCTAGAAGCCTTTTAATAGTATTGTTAGGGTGAAAGTCATGAAATATTAGAAACAGAAGACACCTGATCAACCCAGACCTCTGAGTATAATAGATGGAGAAAAGTGCAGAGACATGGAGCCCATGTGGGAATTCAGAGCAGAAGTCACTCTTTTCACAGAGGCATTGGTATCCAACGCCACTCTGAAGGATGGGGACTGGCATGGACATGGAAGAGCAGCCAGACATCATAAGAGCTTACAGTTACTTAGCATTTCCTACTTTCCAGACCCTCTTCTAAGAGCTCTCCATGAAACACATGTCCTAATTGTATTGATAATTAACAAGGTGATTATTATCTTCACTTGTGAGTTGAAGAAACTGAAACACAAATTTGTTAAGTGACTCATTCTAGGTCTCACAGCTAGTTCATCGCGGACTGCTATTTAAACTCAGGGCTTCTGGCCCCAGACTCTCTCTCCTTAGTTACCATGTTGTTCTGCCTCTCATTAACACTGTGTTTTGGGGATGGGAGTGGGGCAGTAAGAGAGGAGAAGTTAACGAAGGATGAAATCATGGAAGCCTCTGAAAGGGAGTTTGAGGCACTCAATTCATATGCTATGTGAGCATAAAGTGGTTCAGTCTTTATAGAAAATAATTTGATCATACTATATTTTGTCAAGAATTCTAGTAATCACACTCTACATATGTGTTCTTTTTAAAAAATATATATATTTATTGTTTTTTTACAGAGAGGAAGGTAGAGGGATAGAGAGAAACATTGATGAGAGAGAAACATCGTTTAGCTGCCTCCTGCACCCCCCACACTGGGGATATGCCAGCAACCAAGGTACATGCCCTTGACCGGAATTGAACCTGGGACCCTTCAGTCCACAGGCCGACGCTCTATCCACTGAGCCAAACCTGTTAGGGCTACATATATGTTCTAAAGAATGTTGGGAGATGATTCTCCATGGGTCTCTCGCATGGAGAAGCGTTCAGTGCCTTTTGTTCTGGACTCTGTTTTCAAGGAGGTTTTTAGAGCCAAATAGCTTTGGAATATAGAGAGAGTATCTCTCTTCTGATCAGATAGCTGGTTCATTTAGTTTCCAGGTAATGAAAGATAATGTCTCCCTATGGAGTAAAGTGTGGGCAAATTTCCTTGAAGCTCATTATGGAAGGTTTGGATTTTCTTACTCAGGGTTCCTTAGGTATGATGCAAACCCACCGCCTGTGTTTCACCCATCTGGGCCTCTCCCCATTGCCCTGGTGGGCGTGGGCAGCTGAGGGCAACTGACAAGACTATGAACTCATGATGTTGACTGTGTCCCGAGTAATTTGACCTAAGAGTGTCACCTCTGCTGCCAGCCTCCAGGAAGCTGTGGCAGGCTAAATTAACTTGCAAGTAGGGCAAAACCTCAGACCCTTCATCGTTCTGGCCAAAGGGGTGATTAGAACTAACAACAAAGCATTATGTATAATCATTGGACAGTAATCCAACTGTCCAATAATAAGAGGACTGTTTAGTGGATCATAGTACATTCATATAGTGAAATATTAATTCTACAGCCCTTAAATATCATGTTTTTAAGGATTTAAAGACTTGATATACTCATGAGAATGTCAAGTAAAATTATGGTATGAAAATAATATAAGCAGTACAATCTCACTTTTTAAGAATGTGTTTCCTACATGTTTAGGGGGGGACAAAGCTGGGATAAAATATCCAAATTGTAAAAATTGTTATAAATAAATTGTAAAGTTATAAGTGGTGTTTTTTTCTTTTCCTATCTCTGTATTTTCCAAATTATTCTATAATGAAAATACATTACTTTTATAATGAAGAACTACACATTATTAATGAAGTCGGTCTGAGGGATTTGACATGATATAGTAGAGTAGATATTGTATATAATATTGAGAGGACAGTAATATGAGGATACATTTAAAACCCATGGAATCAAAGAAGATCTGTTTTTCATTAAAATGCACATATATAGTATAACTGAAAACCATTGCAACAAAAGCAAAAAAATTAAAAAGCCCAAGTTATAACAGAGGGATAGAAGAAGCATGGATATTTTAAAAATTCTAATTTAAGGAAACTTAATCCATTTGAACAAATAACTAAGCTCATCAAAGCCTCTCGTTGTCTAATAAAAAGGAATTAAGTCAGTTAATCATAAGAAACAATGTTTTCATACTGAAGTGCTGGAAAAAGAAAAGATCTTATGTCTGACATTTGCTTTAAAATATTCCAGCAAAAAAATAAATAAATAAAAATAAAGTGAGAGGGATAGTTGAACCAGCCTTGGCAAAAACAGTGATCACTGTTGAAATTGGGTGTTGGGCACATGGGACTTATTATACTGTCAATTTTTGTGTGTTTTTGAAAACTTCCACAATAAAAAATAAACAAAATGTACTTAGTTTTAACTTATGTTGTTTTAAAATAATGTCTCTCAACATTGGCTGCACATTGGTGTTGCTTAGGAGTTTTTTTAGTGCTGATGACTGATGTCACCTTCTCTGATTCTAATTTAATTGTTCTTAGGTGTGGCTTAAACCTCAGCATTTTTTAAATCTCTCCGGTGATTTCTAATATAAAGCTTATGTTGAAAACCATAGTTCTAAGTGGACTCTGTTAGGTAGATCCTTATTGTAAAGGACATTGAATATAGTAATGGATGTTTTTGACAACACTTCTTAAAAAATTGTGGGTATGTTTTATATTATGTTCGTTCATGGAACATCCCTCTATAAAGTGAGAATAGGCTAATATTTTTTTTCTTATAAAAATAGTTCTCTTGAGAACCTGAATAAAATAGTGTAGATACATATAGCTTAATGGTTATTTCACTTGATAAAATGATAACCTTTCAGTGTTTTTAAGGAATGAATAACTAATAGATCCCTTTTAAATGTTAGTTGAATAAGAAGCCTAACTGATGTGGATAGTTGTGTGTGTTTTTTTTTTAATTTTTATTTTAACAATTTATGATTTTCTTAAAGTAATACTTGTTCATTTTGGAAAACTAAAAAGAGTATTTAGAGACATAGAAGAAAATAATCAACCACTGCTCCATTATTTATGGCAAATGCCGATAATGATTTACAGCATTTGATTTCAAATTTATTTTAACTTTCTATTGAAAATGTTCGAACATAAATGTAGGGATGGTAGTATCATGGATCTCTATGTACCTACCCATCACTTAGCTTCAATAATTATCAATTCATGATCAGTCTTATCTCATCTGTGAGCCCCTCCCACTTTATCCTCCCCTCCCCCATGCTGGATTATTGTGAAGCAAATCTTCTATACCATATTGTTTCATTTATAAATATTTTAGGATGTATTAGAGTAAATAAATTTTCAGGTCGTTGATATGTATCTGAGGTACTGGTATTCTACAATGACTGAAAGAAGATCCATATGCTACTGTTCCTAATTCTGTAGTTGCCAAAGATGGTGCTGTGTTATAAAAGTGAAAGTCTGGCTTATAGCCTTGAGCTGCAGAAGGATCTGCTGGCAGGGCCGAGTCTTTTCTCAGAAAGTAGCTCCACCAGCTTAAATGATGAAATGAGTAGCAGATTGAAATTCAGGAAACCCAGAACACTCTCCATTAACCAGGCTTTATTTAGGATGATTTTGAGGATTAGAGTTACCTAATGTTGTGCATTAAAATGGCCTAAATTAGTCTCTTGTTCTTATTTACTTTAGACCCAGGTAGTTTCCCAAAGGATTTGCCACATTGTTAGTCATAGTGTGTTTGGTGAAATTAACATGGAGGCAATATACTAATAGAAAGGAATCGAAGACAGGGAAGTCATTTAAGAAGATACTCAGTTTTGTTGTCTGAGCTGACAAAAAACCAGAGTTAGAGGGCAGGAGAAGAGACAAAACTTAGGTAAAAATTATTTACGCTACCAATGACTTGCTTAGCGATACTTTGTTTAGGAGTTAAGAGTGTGGGAATAATCAAATATGCATTCAACACTACCCTAGGGATCTAGCATAATACTATGCTCTTGATAGAAAGAGTGAAGTTGAGAAGAGCAAGGAGTGTTGGGAGAAAGGGATGGATTAGTTCAATATGAGTATACCAAGTTTAAAGCAATAGCATGGCATCCAAGTAGGTATTTCCTTTGGGCCAGTGGAAATCAAGGACTAGAGTTCAGGTGATATATGAAAGCTGGAGGTCTGCATTTGAAGATTATTTGTGAAGCCAAAGGATGATTGCCATTTCATAGGGAATATTTGTTTAAGGAGAGCATGTGGCTAAAGATAGATCCTTGAATGGTTTAAATGGATGGGAATAGGAGTAGGAATGAGTTCATCTAGCATACATGGAAGTAATCTTTACTGAACATCTATGACAGGCATTTGTATGGAAAAGGGAAGGAGGGCTTACTGCATAGCTGGGAGGCACTCTGCAACACAAGGGAAGTGCTATGTCAGAGATATGTGCAAAAACTTATAAAACCAAAAACTTAACAAATGACTCAAAGTGCCGAATGCAGGGCATGGATTTCAAGCAGAGGTGGAGGCATAGACCTGTGTTGTTGGGGCAGTGGTGTGGAGTCTAAAGCACAGGATGTAGGGTGAAGAGAATGGCAGGGCACCTGGTTCTGATGTGCAAGAACTAGGAAACCACTTTTAGGGGTTGAAGAATGTTAGAATTACTGTTAACATAGAAGACACATAGAATCAACAGTTTGACTTTAACATAAATGAATAGAATCTTATATAATAAAAGCCTAATATGCTAAGTGTCCAGGTATCTGGTCGTCCAGTCAACCAATCAAAGCGTAATATGCTACTGATATGCTAAGGCTGTTCAACCGCTTGCTATGATGTGCACTGACCACAAGGGGCAGACGCTCTGACTGGTAAGTTAGCTTGCTACTGGGGTCCAGCCAATCAGGACTGAGTGAGACAGGCCGGACATGCCCTGGAGCCCTCCTGTAGTCCCTCCCCAGCTGGCCAACCTCCTGCATCTCGGCCTGGCCTGCACCCTCTCACAATCCAGGACCCTTTGGGGGATTTCAGAGAGCCAGTTTTGGCCCGATCCCACAGGCTAGGCAGAGGGACCCCCACTGGTGCATGAATTCGTTCACAGGAACTCTAGTAGGAAATAGTGGAAAATTTATAGATTTTTCTCTTCTGTTTATCAAGCAAATGCTGTCACAATATATTACTGTATATTCAGTTTTATTTATATTCATTTTGTTCATATCAAAATTTGCTATGTGGAAATATGGTCAAAGTTGAGTAGTCAAATTTTAATATATATTCACATGTATACATACATGTTTATTTGCTCAACATATTATCAACACCCAGGAATTGAGTGTTGAATAAATGAGATAATTTCTCACCTTCAAGATCTTTGTAGATTAGTCTAAGACAGATAATAAAAAAAATTATATTCTAGTTGGGTAAGTGCAATGATATGGGAGCACTCAAGAAGAGTACACACACTACCTTGGGTGTTAGTGAAAGGATCTAGGGAGACTTCTTGATTACAACTGATTCTTAAATGATACAAAGGTTTTAGTGGGTTGATTTGAGGAAGAGAACATAGGACAGTGGCATACTATGCAAACTGAGTAGCAATGAAAGTGAAGACCTGGTGATAAAAGGGAGCCTGGTATGTGAAAGGAATCCTAGTCATCTCATTATTCTTGAAGCTCTAAGTGTGAAATAGATGGGACAGGAGATGAGCTTGTAGGTCTGACTGGAGACCAGTGCAGAGTGACACCTCACACACTAATTGAAGGGACTTGCATTGTATACAGAGGGGTGACCGGCCAGTTTTGCATTCTGGGATACGTGGCTGTGGTAGCTGGGTATAGGATGAACTTGTTGGGAAGGCAGGCCTGGAAATAGGAAGGTTACTTAGGTGGATTATGTAGTGGACCAGGCTTTACTATGTAAAAGAGAATAAGAATGAAATTGAAGGGACAGATTTGAGAAGTTATCCAGGAAACAAAATGGACAGAATTCATTAATAGGTTATTTATGGAAATTTAGAGTGAGTGGGTCCAAGGAAGGGATGGCTCCCAGGTTTCTGGTGTGGTGAATGGTTGTACCTTCAGCTGCTACAATAAATGCAGCAAGAGTACATGTTTATCGGATTAGATGCTGTTCTCTTTTGGACCTTTTGAATTTAAGGTGTCAGTGGATTATCCACATGGAGAATTCCAACAGACAGTTGGATATCTGAGGGTTGGATGAGAAGTCTACATTTGAAACCTAAATCTGGGAGCCATTAGCATATGGGGGCAAGGAAACTCCAAGAGTGGACATTCTCTTTAGTATCAACATTATGTTCATAATAAATATGAATATGCTAAGTATATACTGAGCCAACTGTCCAAGAACCAAAATGTAAAATAAACTCTACTTAACCTTTTTAAATTTGCTTACCTTTGAACTGACCAGAAACATGAAGTATGAACCTAACCAGTCTTTTTAAAACATGTCTTTTCACCAAAAAATGTTAATCCTAGCACTGAAATAGCATACCAAAATATTATTTGAACTGAATTGATAGATCATTTACTTGGAGTTCCTAGAATTGGGTGGCTTGTGTATAGAGGACATTGTATTTCTTGCAAAAGACTTCAAAGGCCGTCCATATAATGATTTTGGCAATGAGAAGAATTTAGTTTTTTTCTCTCCCAGCTCAAATACAAGTTATCTGGGAGAAAAATTACTCCCAGATGAGTTTACAATTGTCGGCAATCCAAAATTTAACCAAATTGCATCATCACACACCGTGTTTGGAAGGAAAACTGACAAAATGTACTTTCAGTAGATTCTAGGAAACATAGGACTTACTTAACTGCTGTGGCCGCGGAAAATGGTTTTGTCTAAAGATCAAGAGTAATGAAGTCTAATGATGTCCATTTGTAAGAGAATTTCCCAGCGATAATTTTGGTGATGTTTTGTATGATGAAAACAGAAATAAGAGAATATAAAGTACAGAATGATGAATAAAGAAACACCAATAGTACAGTATTTTGATGTTGGAGTCATCATGTAACTGGAATTTTATTCCCAAACTGGAATTGACCAATTACAGTGGTACATAGTCTTCGCTTATGTAGGGCTTACAGTGCGCCATGCACAGGGCTAAGCACTTTACATATCCTCACATCGGCCATTGGAGGAGTACTGTTATTAGCTCCATTTAGCACACGAAGAAACTGAGGCAAGCAGAGGGTGAGCAGGCTTGCCAAGATCAGACAGGTAGTTGGGGAAGGTACTCTGCCTTCAGAGTCAGTGGTGCACTCCGGTGGTCCGCCTTCAGAGTCCCTGCTCTTCACCACAATCCTAATTTAAGTGTTAGTGCGTGCCGCTGGTGAGCAGTGTCCCTGTGCATTGTGGAGTTTTACAAAATACAGAGATGACACCATTCTTGCTCATAAAAACATGCAGTTTCTTGTACTGTTCCCTAAATTGCATTGCAACACACCTGATTCTTTTGATTTCTTTTTTCCCTATTGCTGTGTAAAGGCTATATTAGCCCATATTTCTTATATATTTAACAGTGAAGGGATTTTAAACAATTATTGGGTTTGAGAGAGAAACATCGATTTTGTTGTACCACGTATTTATGCATTCATTGGTTGATTCTTGTATGTGCCCTGACTGGGGATTGAACCCGCAATATTGGTGTATTGGGATGGAGCTCTAGTCAACTGCGGTACCTGGCCAGGGCCTAAAGGGAATTTTTAAATGAAAAATTTAGATGGTCCTCTTTTAGATTAAGTGTATCTTACAGTGATGTACAAATTAGGTATAGGGATTACTAATTTTAGGAGATTTTTTTTTCCAATGTGTAAGGGCATATTTAAAAACTCTGCTCTTTACCCAAGAAATGTATTGTAAATGCAAATTATTTTAATCAAATAATTCAAAAGATACTAGGCATGCTTGCTATTAAACGTTTTATTATTAATGCTTTTCCATTTTTAATTATAAAAGTCATATATAATCACACGAAAGAACACTTGGCAATAAAATATGAAAATCCATAAACCCAGCAGCTGTTATACCTTATAGTCTTATTTTCTTATAGTCCTTTCCTGCGTACTAGTCTTAAAATATTGTAAAGATAGTATATTTATAATTTTGTACTTTAATAAGTTTTAATTTTACTTAATATTATTGACGACCTTTTTTTAAATAAAAATAAATGGAATACTAATTTCTTTTTTTTTGGATAAATCTATGTTTTCATAGTCTGGGTTAGCTTTGTTGTCTATGCCATGTTCGCCTATTATAGTTCAGAAACATTTTTGTGTTATTCCATTTGTGTAATTCTCTTCACCCCTACCTCCTTTTCTGGCCTTGGCTTTCCTCAGCTGGGCACAGTCAGGTGCACTGACGCCCCCTACCTGTAGGCTCAGTCTTGCACAGCACCTGAGCCATTTTTAGCTGAGTCGGGGATACATCTTTAGCCTCAGATCCACTGATTGGTATGACTTGGAGTTAACTTTTTTCATCCCAGACTTTGGATTCCTTCTCAGTCTGCAGTGTTTAGACTCCTCCACTCTTAGCTGACCCTCCACTCACAGGTCCCTCTATTGCCAGTTGCCATGGGATCAGCCCCAGGACCCTCATTTTGCTGCTCTTTTCCCTCATCTTTCCTTATCTGTTTTTTTGAAATATTGTTTTTTATTGATGAGAGAGAGAGAGGGATAGAGAGAGAGAGAGAGAGAAACATCAATGTGAGAGAGAAACATCTGTTGGCTACATCCTGTACATACCCCGACGGGTGACCGAACTGCAACCTAGGTATGTGCCCTGACCGGGAATTGAACCCGTGACCTTTCAATGCATGAGACAACACTCAACAACTGAGCCACACTGGCCAGGGCATCCCTCATCTCTCCTTATCCTTTAATTGCCAGTTTTAGCTACTTGGCCTGGTTTTCTCTCCTTAGTCCCCCTCTTCCTCAGTTATGCTCCTTTATCCCGCAGGCCCCTTCTAGGCTTTGTTACCCCTTTGTTACTTCCCTATTTTATCCCCTGCATATTTCCCAGTCAACTTTGGTGTGTGACCCTATACAAGGGCCACCTCCTGAGTTCCGGATGAGACTTTTTGGAATCTTTGATCTTCTGCTGTATTCATTGAATTCAGCCTACGGCTTGCCTAAGTGATACTTTTGGGCCCAGTTCCTGTGACCAGCCCACTAACTTTTCCATTGACAGGTGCTACGGGTATTCTGTTTCCTTTGGTGTGTGCCCTGCCCTGGGACCAGGCCTCTGCTTATCTCTCCTCTATTTCCGTGCTGCACTCTATTACAGAGGCCTGAGACCGCGGGACAATGTCAACATGATTTCTCCCAAAGACAAATTACTGAGTAGAATCAAGAGAGTAAAAGAAACATTTTAATGCATGTGGTTACTTTAAAAAATTATCCACTGATTTTTGTGAAATCTCCTCAGATCCTTTTTTCAACTGTCATTTATCACTTGAAGCAAAAGGAGCAACTGTGTTTGTCACGTCCAGACGTCTTAGTACTGTGTAGGCTCTAGCCCAGGAGTGAGCAAACTTTTTGACTCGAGGGCCACAATGGGTTCTTAAACTGGACCGGAGGGCTGGAACAAAAGCATGGATGGAGTGTTTGTGTGAACTAATATAAATTCAAAGTAAACATCATTACATAAAAGGGTACGGTCTTTTTTTTTTTTTTTTTTTAGTTTTATTCATTTCAAACTGGCCGGATCCGGCCCGCGGGCCGTAGTTTGCCCAAGGCTCCTCTAGATGCAGTGCCTGTTGTGTCTGGATTTAACGTCACTATCACACATGAAGCTAAAGAACCCATCAGTACAGACTCAGTTAAAACTGGAGTTACATAAATAGACTCTATGGTGAGCTGTCACTGAGTTGCCTTGTTTATTCTACTTATTGATGAATTTTCATAACTTACTGCTTGAATGAATTATCCAAGAATCAACCTTTTCTTCATATGCTTATATATTAAGTATATTATAATATATATAAGCATATAAAGAAAAATTATATAAGTATATAATTTATATATATAAGCATGTAATTTATGCTTATTTACAATAATATAAATAATCATTTATATGTAATCATATATATAATTTATAATCATTATTTATATATAAATTATCCAAGAAATATGCTTTTCTTTACATATTACTTCATATTTGTGCAAAGGTACTACCAGAACTAAATCTTATAATGATTACTCTTTTTACTATTTGATTGGACTGCAGTTTTCACTTACAATTTATATAAAAATGAGACAACATTGCATGCATGCTATCAAAGAAGGCTCAATAATTATTTCATTCTTTGAAACTCTGGGGACATTCAGATCCTTCCCCTCTTTGTCATACATGTAATTGGCCATATCAGTAACATGATTGGAATGCCCAACTTCTTTCATCTAAGATATCAAATAGGGCATACATTTATTTAATTTCAACCTCTTGACATCATGCCATTCTTATTCTCTCTGAATGATATGAGGAATTATGTGGCATAACGAATTACATATGAAATGCAACAAGTGGGGAGTTTGTACAAAAGGTTAGAGTAATATTTTGAAATGCTATTTCAGTGCTAGGATTAACATTTTTGGTGAAAATATGGTTCTTTACTTCATCTTACTCTATGGTTGTATAATACCTAAATAATAACAGAAAATAGTTACCTTGTTCTTGAGTTTAACTTAGTCATTCTGTATCTTTGTCATTGTGAACCACATTTTGAATCAGGCTTGGCCCCCTGATCAAAAAGTAGTTGGTGACAGTGATGCAGTTTCATCTGACCAGTTATATCAGTGATGGCGAACCTTTTGAGCTCGGCGTGTCAGCATTTTTAAAAACCTAACTTAACTCTGGTGCCGTGTCACATATAGAATTTTTTGATATTTGCAACCATAGTAAAACAAAGACTTATATTTTTGATATTTATTTTATATATTTAAATGCCATTTTACAAAGAAAAATCAACCAAAAAAATGAGTTCGCGTGTCACCTCTGACACACGTGTCATAGGTTCGCCATCACTGGGTTATATCCTGCCATGTTCCACAGGCAAGAAAGGAAACTGGTTCCCAACCAGCTTTGTTCTCGAAAATATGGAGGGCCAATATTTTTTAATAATATATTTTTATTGATTTCAGAGAGGAGGGGAAAGGGAGAGATAGAAACACCAATGATGAGAGAGAATCACTGATTAGCTGCCTTTTGTATGCTCCCCACCAGGGATCGAGCCCCCAGCCCAGTCATGTGCCCATCGAATCGTTATCTCTTGGTCCATATAGGTCCACGCTTAACCACGGAGCCACATTGGCCGGGCTGGAGGGCCATTGTAACACTATTTTTTTTTCCTTGGTAAAATGCAGGAATATATAGTGAGGAAGTTATTTCAGGCATTGGTATTTATATTCATGTTGAAATCTAGTTAAATGAAAGTACCTCCTAATCAGAAACTAACATTTTATGGAAAGAGTAAATTCAGTCACTCTTAGAAAGATGTCTTGCCTGTTCTTGTCTTTGGTTAATATTCAGAGGGACTTTTCTTTTTCTTTGTAGTTTGTATATCTCTATTTTAAGGTATTAGGCTCGGTATCAAATCTTTTTTGTATTATTACAAATCAACCAACCTTTTACTACTTTAATGTTGTCAACCACTCACTCTTTATTGTTTTTTTTAAATGCCAGAAAATAAAAAGCTAAAACCCCACCCTATATTAATATAATTTTATGATTACGATTTTACATTCACAAAAGTCCAAAAATTCTAAGTTATAGTTCCCAAAAGAATCCTAATTCAGTCACATTGCATAAACTGATATTACGGCTGAAATGTATCATCATTACAGTAATGCAGAATACTCATATATGCATGAAGACACAGTTATGGTTGCTGAGGGAACCATAATTTTGGATTTTTTGACTTTTTTTGCACATACAACTTCAACCATGATGTTAAGTTAACGCAGTTTTTTTTTTAACTGACTCTGAAGTAATATATCTGTTGCTATATTTATCTTAAAATACATTTTTATTGACTTCATTTTTTTCTTCTGTATATCTATAAACCTATACTTACAGAGATCTGATGTCCCTACAAAGAGAACTACCTAGGGGATGTTTCTATATAAAAATGGTTTTTAGGCTCATGTATACCCTTCCTCTCTCTGCCTTTTTCTCTCTCACACACACTGCCTCACACACGTATGTTACATTCTGGCACATTATAGAAGCAGGTAGCATATCCACTACCTGCTGTTGGAAGTGTTGACGATACTGAATTATTTATTCTGTCTTCTGCACTCTCCAAAATCGTTTTAGGGACTCTGACAATTTTGGTCTCTTCCATATGGACACTTCATGGTGGCAGAGTCGCCAGATGCTCAGGTTTCGTGACAGTCTCCGTGTTGCAAGGACTGTTGGAATATTCTTGGGAGAGTCTCGCCTTGTTACTGATTCCTATGGAGTGGTGAAATACTAACATTTCTTGGAAAGTGTTTTTCAAGATAAGGAGTTAGTGCAAAAAGTTATTAGAATGTCCCATCTGATTATATTTAACTTTGGGAATTGAGTTAGAGAGCAATTTATCCTGAAATTCATTTTCAGTGAGTTGGCATCATCTCAACAATGTTTAACACTAGCAGTATACATGGTATGGGGATTACAACAAAGTTATTTAAAATATTAAATGTTCACTCTTATAGAACTTAAGCTCTTTTCTTATATATCAACTAAAGGCCTGGTGTACAAAATTTTTGCACAGGGGTGGGGGGGCCCTCAACCTGGCCTGCACCCTATCCAATCAGGGACCCCTCGGGGGATGTCGGACATCCCTCTCGCAATCCAGGACCGCTGGCTCCTAACCGCTCACCTGACTGCCTGCCTGATCATCCCTAACCCTCTGCCTGCCTGATTGCCTCTACCTTGCCCCCCCTGCCAGCCTGATCTCCCCTACCTTGCTGCCCTGCCAGCCTGATTGCTCCTACCTTGCCCCCCTGCTAGCCTAATCACCCCTAACTAACTTGCTCCCCTGCAGGCCTGATCGCCCCTAACCACCTCTGCCTCAGCCCCTGGCCTAAGCCGCAGTCTGGCCTCCCTCTGAGGGAGGCAACCTGGCGGATCAGGGGAAGGTGCCGCCCCCATTACCCAGCTGCTGCTGCCACTGCTGGCCTGAGCCTGGGCCCTTCGCAGCTTTTGTGGCTTTGTCTGGAAGGACATCCGCCCTAATTAAAATATTACACTTTTAGTATAGATTGCCAATGCAAAAATTAAATGAAGGATGTTAAGTCTAACTTAACTTTTTATCCCTTATACACTATATCAAACTATATATCTATATCTATCTATCAATCAATATCTATCTATCTATCTATCTACATCTACATCTACATCTACATCTACATCTACATCTATATCTATATCTATATCTATATCTATATCTATATCTACATCTATATTTATCTATATGTGTGTTTATGTACATGTATAAATATAACTGTATATATAATATTAATATAAAGATAAAATGTGGATATTTCTGGTCCTGGGTGTTTGCTTTTCCTTTGCATTGTTAATGGAAACTCATTATCTCCCCCCATTTCCAATCCCTACTCTTAACACACACTGAATTGGGAATTTTTCTAATCTTTTAATGTCCATCTCAAGTGTTTTTTCCTTGAAAGCTTTTCTGGGTTTCCCCAGCCAGGTCTGAGGTTCCCTGCTTGCTGCTCTCCTGGCAATCTGTGTATTTCCTGCCTCTCCGACGCTATTCTGTACCAGTAGAGGAGAGGGAGGAAAGGAAAGCGCTGACTTAGAGGCATGCTGCCCTGCTGCGCCCTGTGGGTAAATGCCTCACGTGGCAGCGAGAAGCTCTGAGTGGCTTTTATGTGACCTATGGCCTATGACCCTAAGACGTAGGCAGTGGAAATTCAAGTAACACAGACTCAGATGGATGTCTGTAGCCAGTCTCTAGTGCTTATTAACGTTCACATTTAAGTACTTTTGTCTCTATTTTGTAGAAAGGGTGAAACGTGATCAAAGAAAGTTTTACTTTTTTCCCCAGTGAGTTGGCTTTCCCCCTTTTAAATGGAGACTGTTTCTGTCCCAGAATCTAACTGAAAGCTGTTCCTGCTATTGAAATGAGGAGGCAGGCGCCCAGACAACACCTGTGACCCCCTTTCTGTAACTAGCTCTATAGTGGGCCCAGCTTGGCCGGCTCACTGGCTAGCCCAGGGCAGGTGACCTCGTCTGTGCTCCTTCGTCACCTAGTAAGGAAGTGTGGCCAAGGAAACACGAAGCTCCTGCTAGCCAGAATATTTGATGAGTCCCACATATAGGGTAGTGTGGTAGGTGAGACCGAGAAAAATGCATCTCAGAAAGTTACTATGTCATGGGGGTTGTGTTGAATGACCTTCAACAATATTGTTTATAGAACATTTTAAATTTTCATCTGTTTTTTTTTGCCCCTGTACCTATGCATATGTTACTTTAAGGCAAAAAAAAAAAAAAAAACAACCAACAACAACAAACAATGGGGCAGTTATTTAAGTTGTGGTAAAAGGAACCATATTTTAAAAATACAATGTTTTTTATTTATCAAACTTAGTCACATAGAAGAGTTTAAAATTTTCATTTTACGTTATTAAAATAGGTAGGTTTTTTTGTAGGACGTTTTGATCTTTGAAAAACTATCTTTCAACTGTTCCCCTTGTGAAATCCCCCTCAGTGATATAGACTAGAAACATAATGCTAGAATTTTTACATTGTTGGCTTGATGAGAAAGAAACACAGGATTAACAAATCAATGTTTATAAAAAGCTTCATCTTTAAAATAAAAGGGTAAAAGACCAGGACACAATCCTGGGACTCATGTCTTCAAGTTATTTTTCTACATCTACTGATACACTGCATTATTTAATAGTACACACTCCCAAACACTTTCTGAGTGCCTACTGTGTACTTACACTCCACTGGTTTTGACTTCTGTAATTAATTATCTAGTTATATCCATATAATTAAAGTGGTGTGCAAAGTAGTAATACATTGGAGATAGTAAATAATTTTTTTTTGGGGGGGGGGGGGGTTATTTCTCCAAATGGCTTATTAACCATCAAAGTCAGGGAAGATTTCAAAGAACTGTCTCAGATTTTACAAAACAAACATGGACGCAATAATCAAAACACAGGAATAATTCTATGAGAAGCATAACAAAATGTCACAAATCAAATGATAGAACAAATCAATAGAATACAGGATTCTGGGAAACAAATTTAGAACAAATACTCCTAAGCACAAAAAAATTTAGATCTTATGACTGATTATAGAAAGATGGAATATTTAGGAGGCACTTTATTTGTGCTTGTTAATTTTAGCAATAGATGTGACTTGGTAAAAATAGCAACTGACCATATTTGCCATGTTAGCTTTTTCATTATTGGGGCACAAAATACCTCTCCTTCCATGGTTGTCAGGGATAATTTGCTTGCTATACCAGGAGGCAGGATATTATTATTGTTATTGTTATGACTATTGTAACTATTCCTGTTGTCAAAATATTCAAGCCTAAATGGTGATAGTATCTAAACGCCACTCTAGCTTGCCTATGGTTGGTTTCTTAGGCTTGTGCCTGAACACAGCTTTCTGTATCTGTTTGAGCAGTAGTGTTCTGGCTTGCCTGATTGGTGTGTCCTTAAAAGTGTATAGTCTTAGACAGTATTGGTAGGGCTGAGTTGGAGCAATGATAAGATTCATATCCATTGCCTTGGATCTCTGGATTTCCAACTTTCTAATATTTAGAAATAAACTCTAGGGATTCATGAGTGACATGAACTAAAGGGCGAAGAACATTCCAATGTAAAATGATATGCTGCTGTTAAGGAATAGTCTTCTATGATAGATTAATCATGAGGTGAATGATAAATATTTCACATACTAATTATATTAGTTTATGGAGATAAAACACCATATGAAGTGTTCCCAGCACACTCAGCAAGTTGGATGCCTTTTGCATGTTAATTGACTTACTCCTTCAAGGCTGATGATCATGAATCCCTGAAGATGACAGAAATCATTATCATGACATTGTGTATTCCTGATCCCTGTACCAGGTTGACACCACCTTTCCCCAGGAGTTCCTTTTCTTTGGACGATAGCTTAAGTACTTGATATGTTAGGACTGTGAAGCAGAAAACAGTGCCGGACATATTATTAGGGATCATAAGGAAAAAGTAATGGGTTTAAACAAAAACAACATCAAATAACATTCCTTAGAATTGTCTTATGTGCTCAGATAAGAAGGTAAGTGCATTCTTTGGGGGTTGGGGGTGGGGGGACATGAGATCCTATCCAACTTATATTTTAATGGTAGAAGTAAATATCATATTGAACATTTTACTATAAACAGAGAATCACCAGTTTTATTTTCTCAGTGTCATTGAGGGAATGAATGAATGATTGACTGACTGATTGATTGATTGATTCATTCATTCATCTATATGTTTATTGAGCACCTGGGATAGGACAATGAACAAGGAAGCTATAGGACTCATTCTAAGAAAACTTAAATCCAGAGTGGGGACTGTCATATTAAGGAAACTATAAGATACTACAAAAACCAATAGCAGATCTAATATATCTCATCAAAGAATATATACTTTAATGGGGAAAAACAAGATAATATGTAAAATATTGGAGAAACATGTTAAACAGATATGTAAAATTACATAACACACCAGAACCAACATTTTTATCTGACACATTAGTTGAATTAAATCTCTAATAGTCCTGACCTGGTGGGAGTGTCATCCATACACCAAAATGTTGTGGATTTGATTCCTGGTCAGGGTGCACAACCTATCTTGATGTTTCTCTCTCACATCAATGTCTTTCTCTCTCTCTCTCTTTCTCTCCCTCTCTCTCTAAAAATCAATAAAAGCATATCCTCTAGTGAAGATTTAAAAAAGTAAAATAAAAAGACCTTCCTTAAAAAAATCTCTAATGCAATTTCTTCTTTAGTCTATTGTCTGTTATCTTTTAGTGTTACCTAGGGAGCACTCTACTTATATTTAGCATTTGTGAAAACTGTCTCTCTTTTTTCCCTCTACTCCAACCTGGTTTGTTTTCCCCTCTTTGTGAAGGAATGTTACCACTAACTGCGGTTACCCAAGTTGGGAACCTTTAAATCATGCTCACCCTCTCCCTCCCAGAATCAAGTCATTGCTCTTCCCATCAGCCCCACTTCTCTCTGTCCCTCTGCCCTGAGGACCTGCATCCTTGTTACATCAGTAGGCTGACTCCTTCCTGTGACCTGGGATGCTGCCTAGGCTACCTCTCTTCAGGGGCTCCTCCTTGATGGATGTCACCTTTCCACAATTTGTCTAATGGTACAATCACTCATTAAATATGTGATGAATGAAGGATGAAGTAAAACTGTTCAGGTGAGTACAGTTCTTCTGTGTACCATTTCTATTCTTTTATTCCTCAAACACAGACTGTACTAAGAAGTACAGTTTACAGGAAACATTGAGTCACATTCTAATCTTAGATGATTCCAAATCAGTGTGGAATAACTGAAAAAAGCAGAGGTTTTGGGGCCAGATCAACTTGGATTTGAAACTCATCTCTGCCTCATAGAAACTGCTTGTCTTAGCATCTAACCAGACCTCTTGTGCTTTAGTGAACTGGTAAGATGGGGATAATAAGACACATCTCTTAGGGTGATGATTAAATGAAATGATATATATTTCAAAAACTTGCACAGTACACAGTTCCCTCTCTTCCTTCAGAATACTATCACATTATGGTGACTTCAGGATTTCATTATCACAAAGTGATGATGGAGAGCCATGGTTTTAAATGAACTGGCATTATCTGTATTTGGATATGTACAGGGCAACCTCCCTTATGTTGAAAGTGGTAATGATGGTGGTATTTTATTTGACTCTCATTATTTCAATTTACTATCACTTTTGTTAGCCAGCGAGCAGTCACAACTCAGTTAAGATAATAAGAAATAAAGCATTGTTAGTACAATAATAAATGTACATCACACCCCCATATGCTAACAGACAAAGCACAGACTTTTACAAACTTCCCACCCTGCATTTGGGCACCTCTGGGTCTGATGGAAGACCACCTTAACAATTTTATCTGATCACTTATCTTTTTGCTAAACTTTAGCAAACTGTCCCTTCTCCCTGGACTTATTTAAATCGTACTGAGGCTTCAAGACCCAAGGCCTCAGGACCCAGGCTTCTGCTGCCCCCCAAAATCTTGAGGCTTCTTGGTTTTCCTCACTCTCTCTTTTGTCTTTCAACCAAACCATAGCGTTTAGTGCTTCTCCCTGCATTCCCAGTCAGCTGTGCTGCTTCGTGACTCTGCTTGTACAGGACAGAAGGTACTTATCTTGTTATTGTTATTCAGTGTTTCCGGTATTTTTGGCTTATTTTACCAATTATATTGTCAGCTCTTTTCCAAAAGGGATGATATCTTGTACTTCTTATATTGTCAAGTCAAGAGATCTGACAATATTTTGATTTGTTGACTTATTGGTAGAATGTCTAAAACAGGTTTATGTATAAATGTTCTGAGCAGTTCATATTACCTTGTGTGTTTAAGAATACTCTTAACAATGAGTTCTGCCAGGCTGGCATGGCTCAGTGGTTGAGTATCGACCTATGAACCAGGAAGTCACAACTCGATTCCTGGTCAGGGCACATGCCTGGGTAGGGGGCTCCATCCCCAGTAGGGGGCATGCAGGAGGCAGCTGATGGATGATGATTCTCAGCTTGATGCTTCTATCTCTCTCTCCCTCTCCCTTCCTCTCTGAAATCAATAAAAATATATTAAAAAATAATGAGTTCTAGTTTCAAAATACATAAAAAATGCTTGTGCACACAGTAACAATTTCCATTTGTTTAGAGATTTCTTTTTTCAATACGTATGCCCAGCCTTCCTTCCTGTTTCATCCTTTGTTGTTACAAACGTAATTATTGAGTGTCTTTTATGGATTAGGCATTATGCCAGAAACCAAGAATGAAAAGACTTGAGAGGTTGCTGGAGTAGTTGAGATGCCTAAATTTCAGTGACGCCTTTAGTAACAAAGTTCCAACAGGTACCGTGTAATTTGTCTCCTTAAGCCTCCATAGAGCAGGCCAGAGCGCCAGTGTCTGCGGAGTGCACAGGTGTTAAGAAGCCAGGTGGAGATGTGGCTCAGTGGCAGGTCCTCCCTACAGACTTGGATTCCGTGCCTTCTGTGCAAGTGTTCTTTACACGGTGCCCTCCTGGCCAGCACACCAGGGGACAGCTTTTGGGAACCGGGATACTCTTTTCTAAACAGCCTGTAAATTACTCATCACAAGAAGCTAGGAAATGAAATGACTACATTTCCTTTCCTTTTAGATAGGATTTTAATCTTGTATTCTTAGTTGTCTTAGCAAATGGAAACATTTTGTTATGCAGTGTTCTTGAAGGTTTTTGAAAATCCATAGCATTTAAACGTGTAGTAAAGGTGTTCTAATTAAGATGAAGGAGCTGGCAACTGAAGCATACTGGCTGAAAATGAAATTTGTGTATCAATGATTAATGAATATCAGAACTCAGTTATCTTTCTACACAGGTTTTACAAATTACAAAAGTATATTTAAGCCAAAGGCTTTTGAAATGTTTGGGAGTGATTTTCATGTAGGCCTGTATGTTTTATTGAACTGCTGTTATATTGGATCACGATTTACAAACATTGGAGGTGATAACGCAGAAGAAAAGCTAGTACTCCATTCTTCCCTCCTTATGTCTAATTCATCAGCAAACCTGATGGTGCTATCAGCAAACTCAGGCAGGCCCCTGCTCCTCACCTCCAGTCTGACATCTTAGCCCAGCCACCCTCCTTTCTCCTCTCCTTCCTGTTCTTCCTTCTTCCAAACTGATTCCTCACGGTCTGTTTTCCATTGATAGTAAGTAAAATTTTCTGATATTAAAAAGTAATAAAAAATCTTATGAAATACATAAACTTAATAGAAATGTAAGAGATTATGCAATCAAAAATGTAAAGCTTTATGTATATGAATATAAAGATCATGCCTTAGGGGTGTTATGCATATCACATTATTAAATATATTAAAATCATATGTTTTAAGAATAATTTTTAAAATAGTAGAACAACATGTTGTGTTAAGTGTTACTAGCAAAATCCCTATCTAACAATGTATTTATATATATAATTAGAAAGTAAAAGGAACAAGAGTAAATGCACTCGAGATACATATATACTTTTGTAGTTTCCCTGCTTAAATCCTTCAGTTTGTACCTATTGTTGTTAACATAAAATCCACAGTTATGTTCATGTCTTCCAGAGGCCCATTGATTTCCTCAGGCTCTTCTCTGGCCATTTTCTCATTGAATGAATTGCTCCAGCCTCCTGGGTCTTTAGTTCCTCAACCTGTCAATTTTCATCTTGCCTTAGCTACTTTGTTTCCTATTTTATGTCTATCATTTAGTCTAGTATCTTGCAAATGATGATTCTCAACATACAATTGGCTAAATGATTGCTGGGATGCAAATTGTGGCTCTCTCTTTTTGGGGTGGTTGTGGGTGATATTTCTTTAATTTGTATATTTTTTTGTACTTAAAACATTTCTGCAATGAATATGTGTTTTCTAATTACCAGAAGGAAAAAGGAAATAGTGTCATTCCAGAATTGGAGAGCCTGGCAGGAGGAACTTAACAATTAGATTACTAGAATCCAGTCAAGGATCTGTACAAGCAGATCAATTAAGTGAGGAAATGCATTCAGGTGCCATGGGTGGAGTGTTAGGTTAAGTCAAGCTGGTCCATCCAGAGCTGTGCTTTCCTACACAGTAGGCATTATTGTATGGCTATTTAGTTTATACTTAAGTTAATTAAATTAAATTTAAAGTTCAGTTCCTCGGTTGCACTCGCAACATTTCAAGTGCTGGATAGCCATATGTAGCTAGTCGCTACTATATTAGACAGCACAGATACAGAACATTTCCATCATTGTAGAAAATGCTACATCACAGCAAGTACAGGGTCTACAGTCCTGGAGAGGGGATATCAAGGGACAGGAATCAGAAAAGAACAAAGACTTTGGGAATGAGGCTGAGCAACGTGAATCTAGACAAGGCATTGAGTGAAGCCACACAGCTGGAAGAACGGAATTGACTCTTTGGCCAGGGCCTACGGAGACCTACAATGAATCATTCAGTATGAGTGACAACCCAAACCGGTATCTGTGTTAACCTGTGTAATATATCCTGATTTGTTTTAAGTGGTTGGGGGTGAGTGGGTAAGGCAGCTGTTGAAAAGATTTCATGGGGCAGGAATGAGGAATGAGGGAGTATGACTAGATTATGTGTAGTGGTGGTTGAATACTGAATGCCTGTCTCTGTTTCTCCTTTCGTTGTTTTTCCATTTCCTTTAAGCTACAGAATTTTGCATCCTGATAATAGTGGCCTCACTCCTACATTGCTTAAATGTACCTCAGCATCTCTTTTTACATATGAAGGCAGCAGGGCAAAAGGCAAGCAACCAGTTTATTCAAACTGAGCAAGAAAAGGATAAAACCTCGAATGCTGAATTTCACTGCGTGGAATGATTTTGTATTTCTCAAGCAAACATGACTCAGATGGCAGATATAATGGGCACTGAGAACAATCGAACCGTGTGTAGGGACACAATCCCAAATACATAGAAAGGTGCTAACGTGCCAGCAGCCTGAGCCTTTTGGATTCTAATAGCGGCTTACTCATACTTTTCGTGAGATGGTGACTTAATGATGTAGCCGCTAATTTGAATTTAGCAGACATTTTAAATATAGGTTTCTCTTACAGAGACAAAAGTTGCAATTTAAAGCTCTTTGGTGGTCTAAAAACAGCTTAATTCTGTAGTCGCGTGGTAATAAGTACTAATCCAGCTTATGCAGTGATTGTAGTATGTCATGTTTGTGAAAGATTGCCCAACTGCTTTCTCTGGGTTTTATGTTAATTTAAAAATATTAAACATAAAACCTTATAACATCTTCACGCTGAGATAAACTGTTCAATTTAACTTGTGCTCAAGCAGCAGCTGTCAGGAATTATCTTGTTCCTACTGGTGTTCGCTATCACCTTGTGCCCTTTCCTGCCAGACTCGCAGTGTGGGATGCTAAAGCTCACCTTGCTGGGATTTATTGCTTAAATAATACCTGAGGCGAGAGGAGTGTGGGGAGCCAAGGGATTAGCTGCTGATGGAGTGATGTCACTCATTGTATGATTGTAAACTTTTTTTTTTAATTGATGGAAGGAAGCAAAGTGAAAATTGCCTATAAGTCACACCTGCGTTCCTTTTGAGGGCATATTCATTGCTTATTTTGGGGAATCATCGAGCTGAATATTTGAGGAGTTGCTTATTGTCCAATTTAACTACCCTTTACAAGAGAAAAAGCAGAGACCTGTTTTACTAATGATAGAGCTAATTTCCACAAATTAGGAGCATGAGGACTATTTCAAGATCAGCAATAAAAATATAATGAATTTCCTGTGAATGACTGAAGAAACTACAGGAAGTGTTGGTGTGGTTAATATTTTGAAAATCATTGCCATTTCATTTCTGAATGTATTGCATTGTTTCATTTGGGAATTTGACTTGGAAGGCAGTGATCAGCTCGTAGGATGAGAAGAGGAGGGGTGTGGTAGGAGTAGGACTCACCTACTGATTTCTCAGGTCCACCCTGAGGATAATTCTCATGTAGGAAATTAACAATTGGATTATGACTAAAAGTGCATATATGATGGATTTATTGCTTATGGCATGTAGCATAGTTTTCCCTTCTACTTAAGGCCATTTTGTGCATATTCCCCAAAATTGTAGTTTTATAATGTATAACTTTACAAAAATTTGCAAGACTAGATCAATGAATTACAATATGCCAATCACTTAATTGTTAATATTTGCACATTTTTTATTTCTCTATGTAAATATATACATATGAATATTTATTATTAGTAGCCTTTTGACTGAACAATTTAAGAATTAGTTGCAGACATCATGTAACTTCACACATAAACAATTCAACAGTCATCCTAAAAAGAAAGATAATATCCTATATGAACCCATTAAAATGATTAAACTTAAGAAATTTAAGCCTGATGAAAATTTACAATCTTATATTCAGCCCATATTCAGAGTCTCCCTGTTGTCCGCATAATTCCTTTATAGCTGCTTTTTCCCTACCCAGTATCAGAGTGGCATTTTGCTTTGGGGTTTCTTTATTTTTCTTTAATCTATATATGTTTTTTTTCTTTAATGACATTGACCTTCTTGGAGATCCAGCCCAGTTATTTTGCAAGATATGTGTCTGTTTCCTCATGACCAAATTCAGATCAGGCTTTTCTGGCAGATTTGTATCTTTCTCATTGGTGATTTGAATCTTTCTCAGTATATTGTATTGGGAAATACAAGATATGAATTTGTCCCATTAGGTCATATTTAGTTTGATCACTTGGATAAATTCATGTCTGCCAAATTTCTCCATTTTAAAGGTACCGTTTTTTCTTTGTAATTAACAATTAATAAGGGGACCACATTTAATGAATTTTTCTACCTTGTGTGTGAAAAATGTTGAACTTACTCAGGGCTTAATGATTAAGAATGGGTGTGTATGTTGGGGCTGGGAGTGGGGATACAGGGGAAGGGAGAGAATTTTCCAATAAGTAGACCCACAAGTGACCATCTAGTTTCTTTTAAGGAAAATATTGATTGAGATTAATGTTTTATTGTTCTCTCTACTAAGGATAAGATTTGTAGATAAGCAAATACCTTCATATTTCAGAATTTTCGATTTAAGTTCTTGAAAGACTTGTACGAGGTGGTGGTGGGAATATTTTTGGTGAAAATAGGGCATTTTCTGGCCATAGTTTTTCTCTTTGCTTTAGTTAGGTACGTGGAGACAATTTAAACAATAGTGTATCTCCTTTGTAAGATTTTTAATTTTTTTTTTTTACTTTAGAGCAACAAACCATGACATTAATATAGCAATGTGGGTGTAAAATTGAGATCACTGCTTTTTGATCAGATGTGCCTTTTGTAGCCCATGAAGAAGACACTTGAATTCCTATTTATGATACATGCACTTATTATGTAATCACTCTTCTTATGTGAAAGGCTAGTGCTGCAGATCATATAAACACCTGAAGTTAGCCATTTGGCTTGTCAGCCAGGGAGAATTTATAGGAGTTGTAATCATGGTAATAACAAGGATGATATTTTGTATTTATTAAGTACAGAAAAATGCATTTGCAATGTAACTCGCCCATGACCAATTCATGTCCCTGGCGTAATGGAAAGCACTTGGGGCTGAGAGACCGGGAGCCCTGCTTCGCCACTTTCCAACAGTGTGATTCCAGGAACACTCATAACCTTCCCGAACCTCATTTTTTAGACTGGGAATTAAAGCTGCAAGGGTCAAATGATGCTGCATTATGTTTTAAAGGTGGTATTCCATCAAAATTGTGCCATCTAAATGTACTTGGCTGCTCAGGGACTGTAATTTGCACCTCCTGTGTCCATAAGTGGTAGATACCTCATTAGTGAAACATACGAGGTATGAAACATATCTCTCCTTCCTGTTTGTAACTTCAGTACTTTGTGTGTGTCACTATGACAGGCAGCATTCATTGCAGTGGGCAGCCTTGTCCATCTTTTCTGTTCTTCCTGGCTAGACCCTGGCACGTAGTAGGCATTTAGTAAATGTTTGGGGAGGGAGTGAGTTGATAGACACTTTCCTTTATAAACATGGTAGGTAAGCTTTCAGTTTCCTCCCCTCCCCCAAAGAAAGGGAATCAATCAGCCTTTCTTCATTTTTTAAATATCTATGTGATCTATAAGGGGTTTTACAAATTGTATATCTAGTGCCACTAGTAGTGCAGTAGCAGAGAAAAATTAGAACTCCCCACCCACCCAGAAATATTGTAGAATCGTTAAAAAAAGGGGGGGGAGGCATGGTGAGAAAACATACCAAGAGAAAAAGACCACACTAGATAAGTCTATTGCATAAATCAAAAGGGTTTATGTCATAACATGAGCATGTGCCATTCCTGCTTGTATATTGAATTTCAGTAGTTGGTTGCATAAAGAAGTAAAGTGTAATGAAACTGGCAAGCCAAGTATTCCCCAGTCAGCCTTATCTTTGTTCCATTTGTCCTTCAGATAGAGCTTTTCTTGCCTTTTTCAATAAAACCCATCCAGCTTTTTTTTTTTTTGCATCTCTCAGTAACTGAGCTGAGAAGACCAATGAGATTTGGAGCTTTTATAGTTCTTAGCAGCTGCTTTTTTCAGAGATCAAGACTTGGAATGCTGCTACATGGTATTAATTCTTAACTATTGATGTGTCCCTGTAGGGCACGTGTTTTTCTGGGGGTAGGATGGGGAGGGGAAAGAAGGGCAAAGGATGACGCCAGTCAAGCGTGCTCTGGACAGTGAACCCTCATTTCTTATTTCCTAGGACCCTCTTTGCAAGCTCAGTGCTTAACCTGACTGAACTGGCTGCCCTTCGGCCTGACCTTGGGAAGCTGAAAAAGATTCTCTACTTCCACGAGAACCAATTGGTATATCCTGTCAAGAAATGTCAGGAGAGGGATTTCCAGTATGGATACAACCAAATTCTCTCATGGTAGGTATCGACTGTATCATGATATTTAGTCCTTTGCTACTTTTATCTTGATAGATGGTTAGCTTTTAAATCTAGAGACCTGATGTACCCTTATTTTAAAACACCTTAAGATAGGTACAAGTGTTTATTTAAACATAGCTTCCATGGTAGTAATTACTTGTGCCTCTGCAATCTATGTATAGGGTCACAGCTAATCCTTTTATAAAATACATATATACATATGTATATGTATATAAGATCTAATTATATGTTGAACTAATTATCTACTTTCTACAACATTCACAATGGAATCAACGGGTTCACAGGGACCTTCTTCACCCTTGATTCTCTCATCTGCTGTTTAAGACATACTTTCAGGAAAGGGCAGTCAGTCTGCTCTTTTGCCAGCCACTTTCAATGAATCCAGCTAAAATCAAAATAGAAATTTTCAGAGGAGTAAACAAAAAATAAGACATAATGGAGCAAGGAGGTTTTTTGTTTGTTTGTTTGTTTTTATATAATTTGTAAGAGAAAACTATGGAAAATGAATCTTTAGGTAGTTGGTATTTTTCGCCCCCTCATTGAGTCTTCTGAAGTTGCACTGCCTTAAAATACCATGACATTTCAAAGGTGATGGTCCTTCTCTCTTGTTACTTCAACAAAGTGTATCTCCTGAAGCTTACTTAATGAAAGAAGTTAATAACAACCCTGAAACGGCTTGGCTATGGCATCCTATTCACAGAACTACAACAATCGAATTGACTTAGTTTGGCCGTGAATGGCTAATTTTTACTCACCTTTTTAAACAGTTATTAGCAATTGGGATTGTTGATGGGTTTAAAGAGACTCTCAACTCTTGCAAGTATAGTCCATAGTTTAGTTGACATAGAAAAGCAGCTCTATGGTGCTGCTTCTGTGTTTTGAGCATTTTGTAAATGCTTTTCTGCAATCATTTTTACAAGCTGCTTCAATTGTGAAGTAGCAGTGCTATCAAAAGAGTGGAACTGCTTCCCAGCGAATGTCTCATAAAAAAGCAACCATTTTAAAATTTCATAATAAAATTAAAATACTTTCTTTTATATTGAAACAGAGAAGGGAAATATGTTTTAAAAACAAAAATAAAATCATTTTGTGCTTTATCAATATGGAAAACATTTGTAATATTCTTTTGATTTCTTGAATTAGCATCATTCTTTTCCTCAGATAGTGTGTGTTTATTACCCTTGAGAAATAACTGGGGGGAAAAATTAAGCCTATTTTTCCCTTTATGGGTGGCTTTAAAGTTAATGGAAGTTACACTCACTCATATCAGGGAGGAAATGCATGAAAAAGAGTATTTCTGTAAACTATCTTGGATCTTTAATTTAGCATAGACTGGGTGTTAAGATTGTAAGTGTTGGGTTGTATGCGGATATTTGAAAAAAAAAATTTAGCTTACTGCCCCTCATCTCTCTCTTCCATAAAAGATTGTTTTTGCTTGTAGCAATGAGACTATAAGAACACTCCTACATGATTTTTCAGCATTGCTCTTCTCAAGAGGGTAAACTGTTAGACATGCTTGGAGAGAAAGAAGTGGACTTGATCATTGGTTGGCTTGTTAATAAGAAAAAAATGGCTCACGGTTGTCTAGAGGAAAAATAAGAGTGTCAGGAAGCAGTCCTGTTCAAATTCTCTTTGAAACATATGACTCCCCCTTCCTCAAATGTTTCTCTAGTTTTCTTGCTGACTTCTGCTTTTGTTGGCACTGGGAGATTTCTTTCCTGGCCGTGTGGCAGTTAAAGACTTTAGAGATGACTGACATAAGCACTCACCTTAAATAGAGGTTTCACTAACCCTCTGACTTACGAACGCATGTCGCAACTATATATGATGACCTGTGGGTCGCTATTACAATACGTGACATATGGTGAAAACAGACTAGCTGTAAAACATCCTTCAACTTTTGCTATATTATTATATTGGCTTCCTTATTGTTTGGTGTTGTGTCAGCACTTCTCTGACATTCTTTTGTATTATCCATGTTGTAATCACCCCTATCCCCAAATTGGCACTAGGTCACAACTAAAAAAAAAATAACTTGTATGGGAAAGCAGTTTTGTGAGGCAGGCATAGGGGTGACAGGTCAACATTCTTTTTGTTGGTTTTTCGTTCCGCTCTGTATTAATAACAGGAACTTTAGCTGTCTCAGTAAATGTGAATTAAACTAACCTGAGGCTGTGCTATGGTATGTATTCCTCTTCTATAAGCTCTGCTTATTCATCTGTGTTTTGCAGTCTATGGACTTGCATGTCTTCTTTCAGTCTTTTTTTTTTTTTTTTACCTATCATTTTAAAGGTGAAGTAAAACTGTTTTTTCTATTGGATCCTATATCAAAGCATTTGTATTCATTTTATTGAGATCCGGTGACACTGAGACACCGTTTCATTGCTTACTAGGTAAAATAGCGATTATCAACCTTTTTTATCTCATGGCACACAAAAACTAATTACTAAAATTCTGCAGCACACCCAAAAAATATATTTTATGCCAATATTTTTAAAAAAATAGGTATAATTTTGATTCAATCACACCAGGCAGCTATTGCTGTGTTGGCTGCTGTCATTTTTTAATTTGACAATCTAAGGGAAAAGAGGTCAGTGCCCCTAACTAAATAGTCAGATGTTGCATGTTTTAAAAATTCTTGTGGCACTCCGGTTGAAAATCCCCTGCTTAAAGCAAAGAGGGCCATTAAAAAAATCAAAACAATGATCTCTTAAATCAGTATTTTGACGCATAAAGGGAACATAGTACATATTTATACTATAGACAGGGTGGGGCAAAAGTGGGTTCATTCTTGTTCATATGGAAAATAATACAATAAAACAAGAATATAAACTCTGTGTTTTGTGTACTCACAATTGTAAACATACTTTTGCCTCACCCTATACTTATGTTTTATCCTGCCATCACCCATGGTTATCATTTGTGTTCATTGGTTTCCAAGAATATGTTATAGAAAATTCTGAAAATTGCTCATGTATTTATGACACACAGACTTTATTTTCACGTTGCCTTATAACTATGTATTTCAGATTGCTTTTTGTTTTTTAAAAATATTATGGGGAGGAGCACAGTCTTTCATCTAAAGCAGTAGCCAATATTGCATTTCTTTTGTTTAATTCTGAAAGTCCATGGTATTGTGATTCTTTATAATGAGTTCCTTTATGTAATGATTTCTACCAATTTCTTTTACTTCTCTGACTATTTCAAATATCTTGGTGAAACTATTTGTAGAGACCCCATATGATCCCTCCTGTATAGCCCAGAACTTTAAAAAGTTTCTTGAAGCAAGGGTTAAAACAAGAAAGAGACTTCAACCACATACTTTGAAGGTATGCTCTAGTATGAAACAGCTTTATCTCAATTAGTCCCCTTGAAGGTAGTGAAAAATATGGCAGACATTCTGTTCTGCCATATTTGGTATAAAACAACCTCCGTTACTGACAGAGAAACCAGCGTGGGTGGTTGGGTCACAAAGCAAAAGGTCCTACTGTACTTATTGCTGTTGATAGTATAGAAAGTTCCTGACATTGTGGAAGAATATAATTGGCTTTGAAGCCTCACAGAAAGCATTAAATCATTTAATTCCTCTCCTGCCTTTCATCCTGACACCAACAATGTAACTTCCCATGATCCTATAAATAAAGAGCTAATATGCTAATTAGACCAAATAGCCGAATGACCATCCGGACAACCTTCCAGACGAAGCCAGGGCTGTAAGGGCCAGCCGGGGCTGCAAGGGCCAAGCCCCTTGCATGAATTTCATGCATGGGGCCTCTAGAATAATATAATAAAATGAACTTATCTATTAGAGGCATTTTGATAACTACTTATAGAAGTGCAGAGTATTTTTTTTTTTGCAAACCCAAGGTGCAATGTAAACTCTGTTGGGCTCATCATTTGTATTTATCCTTTCCCTTTACAGCCTGGTGGCTGATGTGGTGGTATTCAACTCTCTTTTTAATATGGAGTCGTTTCTCACTTCTATTGGGAAATTTATGAAGCTGATTCCTGACCACAGACCCAAGGATCTGGAAAGCATCATCAGACCCAAGTGCCAAGTTATTTACTATCCCATCAGGTTTCCTGATGTGAGCAGGTCAGTATGTTTGACTCTGTTTGTCAAATTATTTCCCAACTGTGTAGGAATTGGTGTTCTTCTTGCCAATTTTATCTTTTCAGCATAAGCATGGTTAATTAGAGAATCGAGTTCCATTTCACCATGCTGTGATTTGCAAAGATTTTAAATAATCATTTGTCTGACCTATCACTGAATGGTTACTTCTGATGTTGAGATCTTTCTTTCTTTTCTCTTATTTATTTGTTTGCTAAAACAAGCTGTTTTGATTTTTAACACTTACTGTTTTGGTTCTTTCCTTGTTGTTTTGTTAAAGAAGTCATCGTCAAGCCTATTTCTCAACTTTTGCATTCAGCTTATATCCATTGATGTATATGTATAATAACTGTTCTAAGTAAATCAATGCTAAATTTTGCTGCTTGGATTACTTTCATTTTCCATGCTATTTTCTTCACTTTTTCCCTTCTTCCATTTTTTATTATTTATATTATCTTAATAGAGAGTTGGGTATTCTATGTTGGGTCACAAAAGCACTTAATTGCTATTTCTCTTTCTCAGTTACTAAGGACATTTTTTATTACCCTGGTTGCTAGGCCCACCCTGAATTAGCAACGGATGATGTGGCTCAAAGGGAACATTTTAGAATTCCTTTTCACTTTTGATTAAACCTAGCAAAATTGTTTTTACTACCACCAGAAGTATCTCTCCCTTGTGAATAGTAAGTTTGCTTCAGTGGGATTCACACTAGCTGGGGATGCTGCTGTTTTGTAACTGACTGTGTCCTTAAAAAGAGTTCAGGGACAGCTGTCTCTTCCCCATCCTTGAAATGAAGGCAGGAAACGATTTAATGTCCATACGTGCTATTCAGGCAGTCAGCAGTACTCTCTGTGTTCTGGACTTCCCGAGTTCGTCCAGATTTTGCTATGGAGACAGTTGTCCTCCTCCACACCCCAATGCTGGTTTATTTGAGTTTCTTATTAGTAAATATTTCTTTGAAGAAAAATATGCCTAATACCAAGTCAAATGAGTGAGTCATACAATTTCAGTTAGAGTACTTTGCCCAGTCCTCACTTTACAGAGTTCAGAGAGCAGGCCCAGGGGCCAGAGATTGTCTTGAACTCACACAGCTGGTTATTGTCACAGAGTAGATTAAAGTTGGGACCCTATGAATTTTTATTCCATTTTTTGTACTGTCCAAGCTTCCTGTCAATGTTGGTCATTTGTCAAAAACATTAAATGGTTTATTTACAGTTTTGAATACTATCAAGCTAAGTGAAATTAAGACAACCATCGATTTTCAGATACATATATATATATATATATATATATATATATATATGTATGTATGTATAATATGTATTTGTATAAATACAATTTTCTTATGTCTGATAAATTTCAACTTTTGAAAAATATAGTTGTTATACATTAGATCCACGATTATCTCCAACACAGCTTATACTTTAGATCATATTTTTAAAATATGAACCTTATTTTTGACATGTTTTTATGTTTTTCATATAATATAAAGTCAAAATATACATCTTTAGATAAATAGGTGGTTATAGCACATCTTAATTATTACTGCTATAGAATTCCAAATAAATACTGTTTTAAATTCATTTCCATATGACATATCCCTCCATCATTATGTGTTTAATACACCTGTGGCAATTGAATAGTTTATTAATTTAGACTGTATTACCATAAATACATCTCGCTAAATGGAAGAAGGTTAAGAAATATTGTGGCCAAGATAACATTCATAAGCGAGGTCTTAGCCCAGAGTGTTATTTGAGTTATTTTCAAATGGTAATTTGCTTTATCCAACTCAAACTCATATAGTGTAAGTAAGTGATTATTTGCATGAATGACAATCATTCTAATGCCTCCAGTCTTAGAAGAGTATTATTTTGTTGAGATGTTAAAAAATACTTAGTAATTCCAAAGGCAAAGTCGCCAATGTGATTTTAAAATACAAACACAGTTTTTGGATGCTTATATCTTTCTCCCTTTACAAATATTTTTTGGTCATGGCAAAATTGGGTGTAAGTAAAAAACAAAGAAGAAGGTACAATTAAATTATTAATACAATGTGCTATAATAATATATAATAATGGATATTAAACAGGGAAGGGAAGATGCCATATTTCAGCAAAATCGGTGAGGCTTTATTATGCGGATAACTGTTAAAACACAGACCATGTCTGTCACATAGGGATTCAGTAACATTTGGCTTGTGGCACCTGCTGATACCTCATGTCCTCCTCCCCATCCACTGCTTTATTGTCAAAGACCAGGACACAGTATACAGAAAGAATGTTCAATTGAAAATGTTTCATTATATGAATTTATTTTTGGATGGGAAATCTCTTTAACACCAAAGTTGCACATACGTGTATTTGAGTCTTTGCCTTACAAGCTCTGTGACCTGTACTAGTATAAGTGAAATGACCCTGAGCTTAGGTTCTTTAATGGTCATGATTATTTTTGCCTTATAACCTCATAGGTATGATGTTGTGACTAAATGAATTAGTGTGTGGCAAATGCCTAGCATAATGCCTGAGATACAGTAGCGTCCCAATGAAGATGAATTCATCTTATTAACACCTCATCCCATTCTTTTATAACCTAGTACATTTATTGTCACCTGCATATAAAGGGCAGTGTTCGTCTCTCTTTATTAGTGAACACATGAAAATAGAGAGGTACTAAAAAGAAAAAAGAGAGCCCTGCTGGTTGAATGTCAACCCAGGAACCCATAGATATCAGTTCAATTCCCAGTCAGGGCACATGCCCCGATTGCGGGCTTGATGCCTGGAAAGGGGCATGAAGGAGGCAGCCAATCAATATTTCTCTGTCATCATTGATGCTTTTACCCCTTCCTCTCTCTCTAAAAATCAATAAAACATATTTTTAAAAAAGAGAAAACTACTCTGCCATATAAATAGATCAATTTATTTATTCTCTTTATCACTCTGACTCAGTCTTTTGACCTTCAGAGAACCTGCCACCCATTGATTGAGCCAACCCCTCACTTTCATTCTTCTCTTACCCTAATTTCCCTCCTTCTTCCCCAGCCTAATTTTCATATTCTATTGTAATACTCTTTTGCATATACTTTCAAATCTTTTGCCCTTTCCTTTGTATTTAATTAGGAGAAGACATCCTGCCACACTTATTAGTCTACTCGAAACCCATGACTCCTAAATTCAGATGGAACCTTGATCTGCCTGGCAAGCATACCACATTTTCCTCTTTTAAATAACTAACCATGCATTTTCCTTCCTTTGCAAACGCCTAATAGTAAAGTGTCTGATTTCATCCTCAGATCATGACTGAGAAAATAGAGGCAGTCAGGTGAGAATTCTGTCCTCTGCTACCACCAGATCTATGCAGTTGTGTGCTTCTGGGGCCTGGTCTCCATCTTCACACCTGGTCCTGTGGGTGAGCTGGCCTTGCTCCTGTCTGAGGCCCTTCCTCCACTCCACTCATTGTCAGAGCCCATCCTGCTCCCAAACCTAAGGACTGTTGTTCTAACAAGTTTTTCTTCTCTCTTCTGCATCATCAGTTTTCCTTTCTTCTGGATCATTCCTATTAGCATACAAAAATGCTGTTAGGTTTTACATCTTTTGAAAAAATTCTCTCTTGATTCCTCCTCTCCCTTCCACTACTGCTTCATTTCCTTCTTTCTCTCAGGACCAAAACTTCTTGCAAGACTTGTAAATATTTGTTGTTGCTAATTTCATTCCCATTGTTCTCTCTTAAAGCTACTTCACTGAAATGGTTTTTGTCAAGATCACCCGTGACTTCCATGTCTCTGCATCCTGTGGTCACCTCTCAGTCCTCATTTTTCTTAATGTATCACAGTAATTGACATACTATGACACACCCTTCAGTTGGTTTCTAGGACACATAGGTTGCTGCTTTTCAGACTTGTTGTTGGCTTCTTATCATTGCCCTGCCCTTTAAATTTGGACTGGCCTTTGGCACTCTTAATACTTAAAGGGTTCGTAGAGGAAGAGCCAATGACTGAAATGAGAAAAGAAGATAGAGGGGTCAGAAGGTCAACAATGAGAGAATTATCTTGTGGAACAAAGGGAAGAGTGTTTTAAGATGATGGTCAGTAGGGAAAGCAGAGGAATGAGATTGACTAAAGTGATGACTAAAATGTATCCTTGAATTTTTCAATTCAAGTGTCAGTGGTACCCCACCCTGCATTCTGTTAACTCACAGAAAATTTTCATATGTTCTTCCTGATAGCCACACAAACTTAGGATTCAAATCCAGATGAGACCTCTTTCTGTGTCTCTGTGTGTCTCTCTCTTTTACACACACACACACACACACACACACACACACACACTACTCCTCCTTTTATGGATTTATGGATGAAGGCACTGAGGCCCAGAGAAGTTAAGTGTCTCCTGGTAATCACACAGCGAAAGACAGAGCAGGAACTAGAACCCATATCTCAAAATCTCCCTCCAGTGCTCTCACACCACTGATTGCAAATTCAGTTTCAGCTCCCAATTGTCTTATTGCTCAGCTGACAACAGATTAGCAGCATCCAATTGGGGGTGTGATAAAGTCAGGCTCATGACAGCAGTAAAAAGTGACAGCTGACTGACAACTTGACAACAAGGGAGGAGAGAGATAAACTATTAAAAAATATGAGAAGTGAAAAAGCGTAGCAGCCTGGAGCTCCTTCCGGGCAGGGCAGGCAGCTCTCACATGGAGGGTCCCCTGCTGACATTTGTCCTCAGTGGCACAGCTTGAACATCAAAGGATGGCTGTGATTTTATTACGAGAGAGCAAATGGCAGCCCATACGTACATTCCTTTTAAGAATGTAAAGAAATGGCTCGGCTGGTGTTGCTCAGTGGTTGAGCATCGACCTATGATGCAGGAGGTCACGGTTTGCTTCCTGGTCAGAGCACATGCCCAGGTTGTGGGCTCGATTCCCGGTGTAGGGCATGCAGGAGGCAGCTGATCAATGATTCTCTCTCATCATTGATGTTTCTATCTCTATCCCTTTCTCTTTCACTCTGGAATCAGTAAAAATATATATTTTTTAAAAAGGATGTAAGGAAATGTGGAAGCCACTTTTGGCAGAAAGCATAAATGACAGTAAAGGAAGGTAAACATTGTGTCCTACTGTAGGGTGTACATGAGCCATGTTTACCTAATGGAAGATAATGAACATCCAGACCCTTTCTCAAGCAGTCCTACTAGCTGCGAGTTTGGGTGACTAGGGAACATTTCAACAAGCTATCATTTTAGATCTTCCTGATTGGGGCCCTTTCATGGACCAAGCTTTTTTTTTGCTGCTGGCTCTATGCACCAGCTTCTTCAGTACTGAAGGCATCCAGACTTGCCAGGTGATCGGTGGTTAACAAAGCCCATTTGCCACATTAATATCATATCTCAGCCTGTTTGAGCTGCTACCACAGAGTATCATAGACTGGGTGGCTAGTAAACAACAGAAATGTATTTCTCATAGTTCTGGAGGCTGGGGAGTCCAAGATCAAGGCACTGGGAGATTTTCTTTCTGGGGAAGGACTACTTCCTGGTTCATCGATGACTTATCTTCTTGCCCTGTTCTCACTTAAGGAAGGAGCGAGGGATTACTCCGTGGTCTTTTTTAAAAGGGCACTAATCCCATTTATGAGGTCTCCACCCTCATGACTTAATCACCTCCCAAAGGCCCTATCTCTCAATATTATTTCCGGAGGGGTTAGGATTTCAACAAATGAATTTTGAAAGAATGCAAATATTCAGCCTGTGTCTTATCAGAAGATACATATTATCTGAAAACGTGGTGGGATGAGACTAATAACAGACACATTGCAAAGGAAAACTATTGTGTTAAATGATGTAGATTAGATGGAAAATTAAGGAAATTCTGTGCATTTCAACAAAGCATATTTCACACAGAACTCTGTGGTGCTGATGGGTGTGTGATGAGGAGGAAAGGAAGCAGTCCTGCAGCCTATCCTAGGTCATGTGACCGTCATCCAGGCAAGGCCTCACAGAACTAGGGGATGTTCCTCATCCAGACCCTTGTGCAAGCGTCACTCTTGCGAGAGCAGAGCATCTACCCAGAACATTGCTTTCTGACCATGTCATCTCTGGAAGGTAGAGCTCACCATAACAGCTCCCTTTGCTGATTCTTATTTTAGCCCTGAATCTTGGAAAGCGTAGTATACATATTTTGCCATTTTCATCTTCCAACAAGTCTGAAAGATATTTTCATTTATAGTTGAAGAGACTCAGCCATAGAGAATGTGATTAACTCTGTGCCTACAATCACACAGAAGTAAAGGTAGAACTAGAAGTCAATTGCTTTTATCCTGTTTTAGAACCCACATTCTTAACAGCCTTTCTATCCTGCTGGTCCTGCCAAGAGAGGGTCTGGTCTCCTGGTCCCTGGTACTTGACCCTGGCCAGTGAAGGACAAGGGACTTATAAAAGAGAACTGACAGAAGCATCGAATGAAAGGGGACCTGTCATGGTAAGGTTATGGATAAAAGGACTCAAGGCTTCAGACAGTAGACTTTTAAAGGTTGACATTTTGAAAAAAGAGGATACCTGAAGAGGAATGAAAAATGTTAGGGAAGAATTTTTATAGTAAAATTGAAGAGGGACCTAAAGAAGAATAGGAAGACTGCTTCAAAGAAAGAGCTGTGGGAACAGACTGCTATTTTACCTATCAGACCATTCATTTTCTGTTGCTAATTATCTCTCATTTATGCAAACTCTCTTATCTCACAAGTGAGTTTCTAGAATGACACCTGTCTCAGAGGGCAGGGCCAATCCATTATAACTAGATTATCCCCACTTCCAACAAGTTGGACCATTTAAGAACGTAGAAATACAGTGAATTACCTGATCCTTGAAAAAAGATAATGTCTTTTAAAAGAATTCCATCAGGGAGGTATGACTGGGGAGTTTCAAAATGGATATGTCTGCTTCAAAAAAACACACATTCAGTTGTATAAAAGGAGATGAGAAGTAAATGCTCAAGTTGTCAAGGCTAGATATGTGTATATATTTGTCACTTCTCTGCCTTCTCAGCCACATTGTATTATGAAAAAGAGTTTCAATTTGTTCATTATATTTACCCATAATTGATGTATTAAGATAAAGTGTATTATCCATGTATTTATTTTTTAGTGCAGGGGTGAGTGGATGCTATATCCTTAGGAGTGGGAGTCTGGACTTTGAGCACAATGAAGCTGGTGTGCTTCCGATGAGAAATCTATAGTTTCTCTGGGTTTCAGTTCCACTTCAGTCCCCATGGAGAACATCAGTGTCAACCTTGCTGAGATCATCGGGGGAGAATGTCATAGGTTTCTGTGATCATTTCACTATTTATCCCTGTTTCTCACGATATGGATCATCAGAGGTGCCCCAGAGTAAGAAGGAGTGGATTTCACCTGTGGGTTTCCTCGTTTCATAGTAGATTGTACATCCCACGAATAGGGATGAGATGAAATAAACAGCTGCTTTCCTCCTTCATTCCTGACAGCAGAGGAAGGAGGGAAAACCATGTTGGTCACTATGAGTAATCTCATTTATTGAAATCTAAAGAATTTCTCTGCACATTTCTCTCTACCTTTTCCATGTAACTAAAATGTGAAGCCAAAACAGAGGTTTGTGGACTTTTCTTAACTATTTTTGAAACAAAAATGGAGAATTTTAAAAACAGTGTGAAAACTTTAAATGAAAACTCTCAGGCTGTGCAAACCAAGACGAGGAGCCTAAGGGCTTTTTGGAGAATTCTTATGAAAGAAAACATGATTTTCCATTGCAAAGCAGATGTGTCAGAAACAACAGCAGGTCTGCAGTTTGAGAAATTGTGGATGGATGGGACAGAAGGCAGCCCCCGTGGCTCCCCCACCAAAATTTTTTTGTTTTTTTGCAGTAAAGTTCTGCTTGTGGGATTGTTGCCAGAAAACACCTTAATCTTCTTACCACATGTGGCCGTATTTCTAAGATATTTTGAGAATGTATTAGTGTTAGACATATTTGTGAAAGGACTGTCTATGTTTGTTTTTTTTTGGAAATAATAAAGTGGGTACTGTCTTCTTAAATATTAATCTAGGCCTGAAGTCGAAAAATAAAAGTTTTGCTTCACTTTTACAAATTTAAACATACCCATATATGCTAATAATTATTTGGCTCTTAAAAATGAATGCAAAATCATGTTTTCTTTAAATGTCATTAAAATTTTCTTATAGGGTCACTGTGCTAAAAAAAAAAAAAAGCTTTTGGTAAATCATTTCAGTGTTGAGCACCACTCATTGGGAAGAAATCGCCTTTATATATAATGCAAACCTTTCATGCTGCATTATACTGTGACCATCTTACTGTTGCTAGCCTAATTACAGGAAGAGACTTTTGAGTTCAGCATATATATGCAATCCCTTTTTTTGTCTGAAGTTATATAGACCAAACCTTGCTTACTCAAGATTTATTTTTAATGAAATTATTGTTTACTAGAGGCCTGGTGCATGAAATGCATACACTTGGGGGGTGTCCCTCAGCCCAGCCTGCACCCTCTCCAATCTGGGACCCCTCGGGGGATGTCTGACTGCCGTTTTAGGCCCGATCTCACAGGGATCAGGCCTAAACCGGCAGTCAGACATCCCTCTCACAATCCAGGACTACTGGCTTCCAACCGCTCCCCTTCCTGCCTACCTGATTGCCCCTAACCGCTTCTGCCTGCCAACCTGATCACTCCCTAACCACTCCCCTGCTGGCCTAATTGATGCCTAACTGCTCCCTTGCTGGCCTGATCACCCCCAACTGCCCTCCCTTGCCAGCCTGATCACCCCTAACTGCCCTCCCCTGCCAGCCTGGTCAACCCCAACTGCCCTCCCCTGATGGCCTGGTCACCCCTAACTTCCCTCCCCTTCCAGCCTGGTCGCCCCTAATTCCCCTTCCCTGCCAGCCTGGTCGCCCCTAACTGCCCTCTCCTGCCAGCTCGGTCACCCCCAGTTGCCCTCCCCTGCTGGCCTGGTCGTCCCTAACTGCACTTTACTGCTGGCCTGATCGCCCACAACTGCCCTCCCCTGCCGGCCATCTTGTGGTGGCCATCTTGTGACGACATGGGCACAGACATCTTGTGACAACATGGGACGGCCATCTTGTGCGAGGGTGTGATGGTCAATTTGCATATCACCTCTTTATTATATAGGATATTAATGATAATTACAGCACCTAGATATCTGCTCTCTTCTACTTATGCAATAGCAACCAAACCACCAAAAGAAGTACTCTGAAGTCATCAGCAACAGTAAAACTATCCCTTTATCACAGGGTGATTTATTCCTGTTCTTGTCAAGTATGGAGAACATGTGGCTTGATTTTGCATCAGACATTCGATATACTTTTTTCTGATCCTCGTAGTTCTGTCCTAAGAAATTTGGAAGGTAAGAAGCAAAGGCCACAGATCACAGGGTAGAGTAATAACTTCAAATCAGAAGACATACTCAGCAAGGGACTGCATCATCACCCCAAACGGAGTCAGAGAGCAGGCTTTCTACAAATGGCCATGACTGTCATTTTACAAACTCAAACCATAGTTGAGGGGAATTCAACAAATGCCCGCTTAGGCTCTCTTCCCCTCCGCAGGCTCAGGCCATCACTGAGTTTCCCAAAGCTCAACATCAGAGTATAGAACAATCATGCTATATATCCTGTGCATTACATGAAGGCTATGTAACCATTCGTGTTGGAAAGATTTCAGGTACATTATTTTGATGTTTAAAGGATCAAGCTTTGTTATCTTTCTAAAAATCACTTATGCAGATCATTCCACTTTGGGGAATGCTGACTGAAAGATGGGAAGCAGCAAGGTGACATGTGAGGATTCTCATTTGGATTATACCACTGACTGCAACTGTTCAGCCCAGGGTAGACCCTTCACCCCTCAGAGTTTCACTTTTTCATCTGTAAAATGAAAAGTGAAACAGCACTACTCTTAGGTTTATTATGAAGATAGAGATAATTATAACAATACTAGAGGCCCAGTGCATGAAAATTCATGTACTGGAGGGGGCGTCCCTCAGCCCGGCCTGCACCCTCTCATAGTCCAGGAGCCCCCAGAGACTGAAGGCGACCCGGCAATCAAGGGAAGGCGACGCCCCATTACACCTCTGCAGCTGCCACTGCTGGCAGCACAAGCCTCGGCCGGCCTTGGGCAGCTGGGCAACTGACATCCAAGGCTTACCTGCCCCTCTGTCTGGCCCTGGGTGACTAGGCAGCCGCCATGTGAGGCTTGCCTGTGCCTCAGGCTGTCCCTGGGCAGCTGGGGGGCTGAGGGGACTGAGGAACTCTGGAGGCAGGCGTGTGGTGGGGCTGAGGGGACTGGGCGCTGCCATCTTGTGACTGTGGGTGCTGCCATCTTTGAAGGCAGGGCAGTCAATTGGCATATTCCCTCCTTATTGGCTGTGGGCACCACCATCTTTGAGGGCAGGGCAGTAATTAGCATATTCCCTCTTTATTGGCTGTGGGTGCCACCATCTTTGAGGGTGGGGCAGTCAATTAGCATATTCCCTCCTTATTGGCTGTGGGTGCCACCATCTTTGCAACAGTGTGAGGGTCAATTAGAATATTCCCTCTTTATTAGATAAGATGCTGACTGAATTCAGTGCCTACAACCTAATAAGTGTTCAGTAAATGTCAGTGGTCTTAAAAATACTCTCATTATATCATCATTTTAGTTATCTGTTCATAGGTTCTTTGACACGCTCACCCATTCAGCATGATGCCAACAAAATTCTGAAAACCCTAGTAATTTTATAAACACCTGAGGATCTTAAGTTTACCACTCATTCAAATAAATGTAAGGACTGCCTTTTACCAGCCAAGTGGCTCAGGTAACAGTGCGAATGCACGAGAGGAAAGTCCCATGTGCCATGTCTGCCTGGCGCCTGCAGCCAGAGCTCACTTCTCCTGGGGCTGGGTGTGGAATGGAGACTGGGGTGACCAGTACAGAAGTCATTTTAGTTGTTCGGCACTCTTTTGAAGAATGCTAGAGAGTGTTTTAAAAAGTTGTCCATTAAAAAATAAACATCTTGGAAAGTTCATTCAACAGTAAGCTCCTAGAACACTCTCTTACCCAGAATGACTTATTCCCTAAGAAATCCAGATAAAAAACTTTATTTTAAAGGAAATTCTTTAAATATATGCTTCAAAGTAATTAAGTGCAATAAAAGATACTTAACAGTAATTTAATTCTTTGAGTTTTTATTAATGTCTTTGTTCACCCAACATTTATTAAAAGCTCACTGTTTATATGGCAGATGCAAGACATTCTGGGATATGAGGATATATAAGACAGGCTCCTTAATTGAGAGAGCTTTGTAGAAATGATAGGCAATACTCTGGTGACTATAAGAGAGAGAAAAAACAGTGCTTTTTATGGTATTGAGCTGGACATTAAAGACTGACTAAGCTTTAGGCATAATAATAATGACAATCATTTATCAAGTGCCTTTTCTGGGCATTCACTTTATGTGTATTATTTCTAATCTTTACCAAACCTCTGCAAGGCCAGCTTAACCTTCTGAACCTCTTTTCTGGCCTGAAATCATGCAACAACCGCAACCTTCTGGCCCCCATATGCTGTTTCCACTAGTGCCATGTTATTTCTTGCTATGAGGGAAAGGGGGTGGCTTAGAGTGAGGCCAAGGGCACATTTTGTAGAGAGAGAATAGGTACAACCAGATTCATGGCAGTAACTGATCATCAGGTCCAGAAGAGATTAATTACCTTTGACTCAGTTGGGTAAAGAGGTGGAGAGATTAGAAATAGAAATCAAGGCTGAGGAATTTACACTTTAGCCAATAGTCATTTGGGAGCCACTGCTAGATTAGGAAATGGGCAATTTTAGAAACTGAATTCACTGGGGTGACATTGGGTGAAAATATTATACAGGTTCCAGGTGTATAGTTCTACAATGCATCATCATATATTATTTGAAAACGGGGACATTTTTTTCTGTGAACAACTTGGTCAAGAACCGAATTGTTAGAGATGGGAGTCGTTCTAGAACCAAGGTTTGACTGTAAACTCTTAAGTTCATCCATATGGCCTGCAGTTCTCAATTCACTTACATCAAGAGATCGAATTTATCTGTTTGGGACACTCATTTCATTCAAACCCAACCCAAATCTGCTCTATTCAGTATCAACTGATACCTTGAGCAGACCGAGTGATTCTGTGGAGAAATGAAGGCTCTAGTCAAAACTACCACATTTCATTTTTATAATACCAAAACTTATTTTATAATACCAAATCCTAAAGTGTTTGTTATAATTATTTCCCACTAATTAAAGAGGGAACTTCTGTCTCAGGCTGTGAGAATGGATTTGAAAGGATATAAGCAAGAGACAGTGGGGAAGTGGAATTCACCCTGGATTAATTAGGTGATGCTTTCTGTTGGAAATAGAAGAGAAGGGGGTGAATGAACTGAAAAAAAATCATAAGTTTTGAAATTATTGTACTATGAACTGAAATAGGAAAATCAGAGAAAAATGTCAACCACATTTCTATTGTAGGCAAATTTGTTTTATTTTCAGTTTTAGGCAGTTTATATTTTCTTATGAAAGAAGAGACGCAGAACTTTCCAGAACTGGAAGAGAACCTAAGAAATCAAAACTTTATTTATTTACTAGCTGGGGAAACTCAGCAGAGAGCGTTCTTGCTGAGGTTTTAGAGCTTTGTCGCTGAGGAGTGACAATGTAGAGGCCAGTGGAAAAACTCATGAAATTGTTAGGCACAGGCATCGGGGTGGCTTATTGTCTTAGTAATTAGTGAGATAGGATTAGCTGGCATTGATAAAATAGATGGATATCACCAGGAATTGATGGTACTCAGAAATTTCCTAGGAGAGTCTGAAATATTATAGTTGCATCACAACTTGTTACTGTTTTTCACTGACAACATCTTCAGCCTGTAACTCATTTTGAGATGAAAATGTGTATGACTCAGCCAACTCTATTTGCCTATAACATTTTGCTCTTCCAGTAAACACTGGGCTACTCGTATAAAACGTATTCTAGGAGTGAGAAATTGGAGTTTCCAGCACTGGAAACTCAGAACCTGAAAATAAATTTGATCATCTTCCTTTCTTGGGATTTGGTGCCACAAATCCTGAGTGAACCAGTATTATCTATATATATATAAAGAGGTAATATGCTAATTGGTCCTAATGGTGTACCAGTCACGACCGTCCAACAGGCTGCACGTGCACAGGAGTTGGTGGGCGGGGACGGGGGCTGTACGTGAACAGGAGCTGGTGGGCAGGGATGGGGGTGGGGACTTGTGCCACCGGGACATGAGGCTGCTGCCATGGGCACCCCCCCCCCACCCCCGTGGAAGCACACACAGGCCCGCTGCGCCACCCAGCCTGGAGGGGGGGTGTCAGGGTGGGGGTGGGGCCTCAGCGGAGAGCTCTCAGCACACCTGCGCAGGGGTCTGAAGGTGCAGAGAGGAAGGGAGAGCATATAGGCAGTTAGGGGGATCAGACAAGGAGGGGAGAGCAGTTAGGCAATTAGGGGGATCAGGTCAGGAGGGGAGAGCAGATAGGCAGTTAGGGGATCAGATGAGGAGCGGGAGAGCAGTTAGTGGGATCAGGCCAGCAGGGGAGCAGTTAGGGGCATCAGGGAGGCAGGAGAGCAGTTAGGGTCATCAGGCAGGCAGGCAGGTGAGCACTTAGGAGCCAGTGGTTCTAGATTGAGAAAGGGATCCCAGATTGGAGAAGGTGCAGGCAGGCTGAGGGAACCCTTCCCCCCACCTTGTACGAATTTTGTGCACCAGGCCTCTAGTGTACAATGATCAAAAATATCAAACAATTTTATGCTTCCTTTTTTGCAAGTTTTGTATAAATTTGTAACCTTTATGATTAGAAAATGTTCTGAAGCTTTTTCTCCATGTCTCTCTCCAAAGAATGTTAAATGTTCCATGGCATGATGGCTGTGGCAATATGCCTGCTCTGCCTCTTCCAGGGCCCTCAGGTGAAGTCCTCTTTTTATCCTTGAGACCTGTTTGGATAGCTGGCTGATGCCCCAGGGGTGAGCCCATGGGTTAGCTCAGAGGGTGCCACAGGGGAGGGGTGAAGGTGGAGGAGGGAGTCTCAGGGACTAGAGGAGGACATGTGGTGCAGAGGAAAAACATGAACTTGCGAGTCACTTGGCTTTCAGTCTTGGCTCAGCCACTTTCTCAAATTATGTCACCCTCTCTGACCCTTAATTTCCCTCGCATTAAATCATAGAGTTGAAGTGAGGATTAAGTGAGAGAGAACAGGGATAAATTGTTTCACACAGTGCATAGTTTATATTCATGCACATCTCCCTGCCCTTCCTCTCGGTACCACCACACCTGCTACTCTGTTTTCTTACCAATTTTAATTGCCACTCACAGGCAGCTGAACTGGCGACCTCTTTGTGTTGCTACCTTAATGTCTGAGGCTTTTGGTGATTATTCAAAGATGTAAGGTTTAATTTGTTCTCATGGATAATATTTAGTTGTGTGTGTTTTTCTATCTCTCATTACTAACTTAGTTCACTTAAATGACTTTTTATAATAAGTCCTTAGTTATTACTTTTCCTGCTGTTTCTGGATATTTTTCACCTGCTCTGTTTTGCTTACTTTTAATTCTTCTCTTATCTGTGTTTGTTACGTTTTACTTTATGGCTGTTGTCCAGGGTTCATGCTTGTGGAACAGGGCTGCTATAGTCCATAAAAGTCCGTGGAATTACATTTTCATTTCTGTTCACATCATTACCTGCAATTGTGGAGTCCTGGGCTCTGAAGGAAAACTTATTTCTACTCCTGCTTGCAGGTATTTCTTTTGATCTCATGAATGTGCAAGTTGGTTGAAGGTGCAGTACTTCTACTTAAAGGTAAATAAGGAAGCATTTTATGGTACCAGGTTATTATTTACTTTCTAAACATGCAGGTGGCAGGAAAAGGCTAGTTTGAGATTGTAGAGTTTATTGCAGACAAATTTGTAACACAGATGATATATCAAAAGCTAACTGTAATATCAACAACCTCTTCGATACTTAATTATTGTTTCTGGCAGAAGACCTTCTTGTACGACAAACAAGATTGCATTAGAATTGTGGCTCTCCAGGAATAGAATCCTTGGGTGATACATCCCCTCCCAGTTGATTAACATCATTCCATGAAACATATCTTTGGGATCTAATTGTTTGACCTGGATTAATAATGTATGATGATATGTATGCCCTCAAATAATGTGTTTTTCCCCTATAAAAAAATTCCGTCAAACAATTATAACCATGTTGGTAAAATATAGCCTCAAGCTGTGGTTTCAATATTGGCTACATATTATAATCTCCTGGGAGCTTTTTAAAAAAATTCCATTGTCTTTCCCAATTAAGTCAGAATCTCTGGTATTGTTATTCTGTTTTGTGTTGTTTTAAGTTCCCCAGGTTATTCTACTGTGCGGTCAAGGTTAAGGACCACTAACCTAAAGCATCTCTATAAATCAAGGTGTGCGGAGGGTCCATGTAACTGCAGCAGCCCCTCCTGGTGGCAGGTGACTTCTTTTCAGGATTGCCCGAATATAGTTCCTGTCCTTGGTCAATCTATGGTGAAAATTCAGTGTCTTCTTGAAAGTGAATTGAGTGTTGACCTATGAAGCAGGAGGTCACGGTTTCATTTCCGGTCAGGGCACATGCCTGGGTTGCAAGCTAGAACCCCATTGTGGGGCATGCAGGAGGCAGCTGATCAGTGATTCTCTCTCATCATTGATGTTTCTATCTCTTTCTCCCTCTCCCTTCCTTTCTGAATCAATAAAGATATATTTAAAAAAAAGAAAAGAAAATGAATTTGTATAATTCTCTGGCTGTCCTGATGAGAAATAAGAAAATGTTAAAAATTGTATTTACCCTTGATTTCTGTCTCCATACGTGCTGGCAACCCTCCATTTCCCATTGACTGAACGTTCAGTTTTTCTCTTCACTGTTTTTCTTGGGTGACATTGGGAGTTTTCACCATCTGATGAAGGCAGATGTATTTTCAAATAAAAATGTCTGAAGCATTTGTTCTTCCTACTACTCCTTTCTTTGGCAGAATATTCATATAGTTGATAAATAGTTTGCTTTCCTTAAATACCTTTTCATATACTCTTTGTAGCATGTTTCATGGGTATTTTAACCTAGTTTTATGGTTTTTCATGAAATAAGGTATTTTCTAAATATGTTATGCTGAATTTAACTGAAATAAGCAGTTGCACTGTATGCCTTTAAAATGATGTGATATCTTGCATTTGAGGGTAACACTTCCATCCTGAAGATTCCAAAGCACACTGCGAATGGTTACAAATGAGACAGTGGAGTGCAGTCACCACTGTGGAGTGAAGCGCGGCAGCTGTTTAACAGCTCATCGCAACACTACACAGCAGGTTAGGGTAGCGAGTGAAGAATAGTACTGGATGCACTTGAAAAATTGCTAGGGGGGTGAGGTAAGCAGGATGTAATTACCTAAGTTGGAACTTATCCAAGACATAAGGCTAACACCTCCAGTCTTAGAAGAGGCGCTCTGCCTCTGTAATAACCATGTACTTGCAGTCAATGTAACTGAATCCTAAGGGTGCTTCTACCCTCTTCAGACCATCAGTGTAGGCTCTAATGGTGCTCCAACCGAGACAAACACACACACACACACACACACACACACACACACAACACCCACCTCTTTTAAAAACACACATGTTCATACTAACTCAGGGAAGATAGATTCCTATCTGCGTTCCATCTTTGGCTTTTAATGGCTGGAACTCATTGAGGAACCTGTGGCCATGCTGAGGGTTAAAATTTTTGTGTGTGATAGATTAGTGATGTTTGCCATGGACATGGGAAAAGCAGTGTTTACACTTGAGCCATATTTTTGTCAACCAGTTTTCTGGATGATTTCGCAATGCTCTCAGTTCTTTTCAAACTTCCTGATTATTTTGAAATAGAGGCCCAGTGCACGATTTCTTGCATGGGTGGGGTCCAGCCGATGGGGCCGGGCTGGCCGGGGGGCGGGAGGGGCCGCGGGAGGTTGTTCCGGTCATTCTGCTTACTTGGCTTTTATATATATAAACTAGGGGCCTGGTGCATGAAATTTGTGCACTGGGGGGGGGGGGTCCCTCAGCCTAGCCTGCCCCCTCTCACATACTGGGAGCCCTCAGGGGATGTCCTAGTGACAGCTTAGGCCCGCTCCCTGCTCCCCTTGGGGATAGGGCCTAAGCTGCAGTCTGGCCTCTCTTTGTGGGAGGTGACTGGGCTGATCAGGGGAAGGCACCAGCCCCATCACTGTGCTGCTGCAGTCACTTGCAGCTAGCAAGGTTTTTTCATCAAAACGGACTCCAGTCCCTTCACCATGAAAAAATGACAACTTTCTTTAGGCATTTTCAAGATGTGTCTTTCATATAATAATAATTTCTTTCTTTTTTTTTTTTATCCTCACCTGAGGATATGTTTCTATTGATTTTTAGAGAATGTGGAAGAGAAAGGGAAAGACAGAGAGAAACATCAAAGTGAGAGGAACACTTTGATTGGTTGCCTCCTGCATGAGCCCTGACCGGGGCCCCGGCCAGGGAGGAGCCTGCAACCTAGGTACCTGCCCTTGGTCAGAATTGAACTCAGACCCTGCCATCAGCAGGCCAAGGCATTATCCACTGAGCCAAACGGGCTAGGGCAGGATATGACATTTCTTAGCCCTCCAGCAGCAGACATTCGTTTTTTTCACCAGGAGTGTGGTAAAAAATTCTAAATCACCTTTTTGGATTCTTATTACCCAAGTTACTAAGAATATTACCAGTGGCATACAGGGAGCTTAACCAATGAGCGGCCAGAAAAGGTGTTTCCTCTGTAGTTCACACCAATCGCCAGCTTGCCCCCCCCCCGCCCCAGGCCTGATGCCTCTGGCCCAGGCTTCAGGCCTGGGCAGGGGACCCCCATCTCTCCCTGATCACCAGCTTCTGGGCAGCTTCTGGGGCTTCTGGGGCTGGCCTGCGCTTGGGATGGCGGCTCAAGCTGGTGGATGCGCTGTCCTGCCCTGCCTGCAGTATGCAAATTAGCCACCATCTTTGTTGGCAGTTAATTTGCATATTGTGCTGATTAGCCTATGGGAGGCGTAGCGAAGGTACGGTCAATTACCATGTTTGTCTATTATTAAATAGGATGACTGCCTCAGACTTAAGTTTTCCAGAGAAAATTTAGGAGAAAGGGGCATTAGTCATTTTTAATAACCATGATTGGTGGGTTGGAGATAAAAATATTTAACTTTAAGTCAAAAATCTCAAAGCAAAAATGGAGGCAATGTGGTGTCAGATTGGGTTTTCCTTTGGGACTATAATCCAGTGTCTGGCGGATTCAGACAGGAATTAAGCTCAGGAATACAGGATAGCAGGATCGTGTTGCTAAGTCAAGGTGAAGATTATAAGTCAGAATTTGGTTGGCTTGAGTCAAGCTGGGAACATGGGCAACTTTGGCCCTGAGTCTGCGAGCAGCACCAGGGATAGCTCCCAGTGCCCGTGGCTTCTCCTGGGCTCCCTGGTTCTTTCCCAGTCAGCCTTGCCCCTCAGTCTGGCCCATGCAGCCCTGTAGCATAGTAATGCCTATAAAATCAGAAAAATGGACCCTTTCATCCTATCAGTGTAAATATTAGCAATACATGTATTGGGGGAAATAAGTGAGGTACTGTATAATTCATTTTGCATATCTCATTTAATTCACACAACCTTTTGTGTGAGGTAGTGTAATACATTGACATATGAGAAGATGAGCATAAGTAATTTGTCCATAGTCACCTTTCAAATAAAGGGCAGAACCTGAATCAAACTTTGATCTCTCTGGCTCCACAGTTTGTGTTCCTAAGACTGGACCACAGAGTTATGTGAGAATAAGATCATTTGAGTGACACTTGCTTCCATAAAGCAGGATGATTAAAGGGTCATTTTGGGGTTTTAGAGTGCAATTGAGAAGGAAATTTAAAATACTTCTAGTAATAGGCTAGGGTATGGATAACTTGTGTGTTTTTCTATGCTCCAGAATTATTATTGATAGAGTTGTGAGAACGTGTAGACAGTTTCTGTGGGCCTTCCTTTTGCCAGGATGGAAGTATGCAAGCAGAAGGGTCACATGTCAGCTTGTTTAGAGAGAATTCCTGCATCTGTGAATTTGGTGAAGGTGACATCTAAGTTACGTTATACTCTGTGATATTTTGATTCTAGGTCCTATATCTCTGTCCGGTTTCCTATTTTATTTCCCCCAATACACGCTAGTATGAATTGCTGTGTGAACCTTCTTCCACTCTGATTTAGATAATATGAAATCTTAAGCTTAGTGTTTCAAATTTCTAAGCACCTAATATAAAAACTGAGGGTAAAATTTACAGATAGTTTTTTAATACATAGTACATGCCCTAATTCTTCTGGGAAGTTGGTTTTCTTTTTATTCTTAGGAGTTTCCAGGGAAGGACTCAAAACCATTTTGGTCAGTTGTCCAACTTAATAACAGGGCTTGGTCTAAGTTCTAAATAGAATAATAAAATATTCTTTTCCTTAGACTAAGAATGATGTGGGGGGAAAACAAATTTTATTTATTTATCTACATTTTAAAATAATTTTAATACTTAGATAACAGAAATGAAAACTCAATTTTATACCCGAGTTCTTTTCCGTCTAATTTATGCCTGAAACAAATTCAAATGTTCAGGTTTTAAGATTCCTAAAAATGCCTTCTAATGGAAGAACTGACAGACCCTACATCGTAGTAATGCTATGTCATGTTTAAAGACTGGACTCTGCAAGTACTCTGTGATGGTGCCTTAATGGTAATAGAAATACTAGTGCTTCATCCTGGAGCAGTGTGATCATATGATTGGGAAAGTTGAGATGAACATGTGGATAATGGCTGACACCTATTTTCCAGAAACTCGGCTTTTCCAATGGCTTTTGGTCAGGCTGTTACCAGTGTGTCAAAATCTACTTAGGTGCCTTTAAAGTCTTCTTAGATACGTTATTTTAACAGTTTTTAAAAAAGTGATTGAGAGGTAATTAAATAATTTACATGGTGTGTAAAAGGCGGTATAAATCATATATTATACAGATTCATTTGTCTTCCTTTTAGAGGATATTAGCCATAGGTATGTGTGTGTGTGTGTGTGTGTGTGTGTGCATGTGTCTGTGAGACATCCTTTTGTATATTTTGAGGCAGTCCTATTGCCTAGTACACTGACCATTGGAATGTAGGGGCTGCATATTTGAATCCTGTGGAACTTTAAAAAATCCTTATGCCCAGGCAGCACCGCACCCCAATCTGAATTTCTGAGGATAGAACCTAGACATCAGCACATTTTGAAGCTTCCCGGGTTGAGAACCACTGATAAAATACATGCACACCTAGTGTAGCATTGAAATCTTGTCCGCATGTAGGTAACTGCATGGAGGAGATGACAGAAAATGTTCATGCTCCTAAGGTTCTTGAAATGTTAGGGGCATCCAGCTAGATCATAATATAAATAAGTATAGTCCGAAATAGAATTTTATCGAGTATTCTTTTCTTTAGCAGTGACTTAGGTAAAACACTTGGAGAAACATAGAAATCACCCACAGTTCACCTGGCCACTTGCACAGTGTTTTGCCTTGACTCCAGCTGCTGGCCAATGTGTGACCTGAAACTCGATGATTAATAGCTCTTATACTATTTTCTTAGTGAGTGTAACTTCTATTCCAATACTTTTTCTCCTAATGTCTTACCCTTATAAAATAGCACTAAACTATTTTTCTCAATATATTCTACTGACACTTTGTCCCACAGATTAATTATAAATTGCATAGAAATACTGCCCTTTGTCAGTTTTAAATGTGTAGCTTTATCTTCTCTTTTTTCTTGTCTTCCCAAGCTAAATGGAATTAGAAGCTTAAAGAAACCGGTTTAACATGGAATCTGTTCCTATTCTCTTATTTTAAACAATAGTGCTATTAATTTTCATCCTGAACTCTTTGGTTACTTTACTATTTTCATTGTTGTTATAATTTTAAAAAGAAGCATTTCTATTTTTGCAAACCCATTTATTTCACAATATTGTATAAACATCTTTTTAGGGAGTAATTTCTTCAAATGCTGTGTTATTATTATTTTTTTTTACCCTATAGACTGCCTCCATAAATGTGATTGGGAATACCAAATAACTTTTTATTTTCTTCTTCTTCTTTTCTTTTTTTCTGAGGAGAAGATGAAGGGGCAAAGGGTATAAAAATGGACACAGACAACATGGAAATAAATGTTGGGCCTCTTTGCCACGGGTACATTAAAACACCCCAAGGTAGATGGGAAGCATAACTTTAGGGCTTGGACCATTTATCACTGAAATTATAATGCTGGCACGGCTCTGCAAATATTTCCTTACAGGGTTTCAGAGACATTTCACAATAAATGTCCTTTGTTAAAATGGTCTTAGGTCCTATAAAGTCGAGACTGTATTCCAGGAGGAATTCGTGTGCAGTAATTTAATAGTGTTCCTTTCACAATACTTTCTGTTCCCATTGCAATTCTGGTATCTTTGACCAGAGGGTAGAGACAGTGAACACTGAGTCTTAACTGTTCCCTCTACATGATGGAAGGGAAAGGAAATATGGCCTTAGAGGGTTATGGTTAAGTATGGGAACCATCATTATTACTGAGATGCTGTCCCAGTTATTGCCCCTTTGAAGGAGGGTGAAGGAGGATAGGAAACTGTGGGAAAAAGTGATTTGATTGGAAATAACAAAGGCCTTGTCTGTAATCCTCATGAAACACCGTTAATAATCCATAAAATGCAGAGGCAATGGCATGTTTTTGTGGTTTAGGCAGCTTTTGGAATGGTATGCTTTAAGAGGTAGCTGAGAAAAGCCCAAATTTTCTCCCACCTTCTCTCTTACCTCCTGAAACGCTTCCACCAGCCAGTGAGGTACTTCTTGCTGGAATTCCTGCTTGGAGTTGGAGGTTGCAGAAATTATATATAAAATTTTATGGGAATGTGCACATGTGCATGCTTTTTGAGAAGACCCATAGCTTTCATCAGAGCTTTATGTTGCATAAAGATTCTATTTAAAAGCAGATGTACATAGTATAGTTTTTATTTATAATTTAGTCAAAGTGATTTTCTTCTTGATACCTTACTGAGATGTGCTCATTGATTTTTTGATTTTTTTTAAAGCAGGACAGAGGTTAGAGATTTCTAACCTTCCTTCCATTTTACGGATGAGTTAACTCCGAGATCTGAAACTACAACTTAGTCATTCCAACTCCAAGTTCTTGTATTCTTTGTCAGAAACCCTGAGGAGAGAGGAGCTTTAGGTGATACGGAATTTGGGGCAAGCACCTACCTGGCGGGTAGCACGATGGAACTAAGTCTGGAAAGTGCCGTGAGGAGGGTGTGCCAGAAGGCAGGAAAGGTGACATGCAAAAGAAGGTGGAAAGGTCGCAAAACTGTCCATTCCTTCAGATATTTTCACAACTTCTGGTCATCTGATACTAGAGGGAATTACATTTGCATTCCCAACAGATCTTTATTATATGCTACGGGTCTCAGATTTTTTTTCTTTTTCATTCTTTCATAGAATTTTTGGGTTTTATCCTGTGACTTTCTAGCACTTAGCTATCTGCTACCTAATGTCCTAATGACATGTAGTAACAGTAACTTCGTCCCTTTGTCTTGGTGTAGCATTTAAAACTATGCACTACTTTTTCAATTCGTGAATCGATTTTATATTTTGAATAACTCTTTGTGGTCTCTAGGGAAGGTATTGGTAACTTTGTTTTTGATATATGATGAAACACATAGGGAGCATATATTCTAGAAGTTCAGGATTTAGTGAAAGAGAAACAGCAGAAGGAAAGAATTAACAGCAAGAGCACTTGTAGAGAGAGTCTTCAGTTTTATATTCATGATCTCTTTGGTTTTTTAAACCAGTCCTATGGAGCAGGTACTGCTTTGTTGCTTTATTTGAAAGATAGGGCCCCAAAGCATCACAGGCCTGGGTGACTTGTCAGAGGCCATCTGTACGGAGGCCAGGCCCTAGGATTTGAGAAGGTTCATGTGTAACCACCTGCTATGTAGCTTCCCTAGTCACTCATTCGACCAGATAATGGGTACGGGCTCTGTGAGGTGCAGTCAGAACCTGAGCTGGGGCAGAGAGAGCAGAGAAGATGACGTTGGAGCTGTGTCTTGGAGGACGGGCCCTGCTCTAAGCCATGGGACAGCTTGTCCTTTCGGAAAGGCAGTCCTGCCTCACAGTTAGAACTTCAGGTGCTATGATCTTGGGGTTCAGCATGAAGCTAAAAATGATTAGTATGAACTTAGAACCAAAACTTACATTTTCTGAACTCCTTGCTGCCTTTTCAATACTCCTTCATCATAATTTTTTGTCCAGTTCTGTAAATGAACTCTGGGAGTTAATCCTGCAAATGTCAGTTCCTGAAGACATAGTTATTAATTTTTTGTCCATATATTTTGTCCAGACTTTACCTCCCCTATATTTGAACGTTCGGATACTTGTCTAGTGCATAACTTTAAGGACTAATTTATGAAACACTTATTTAGACCTACTATGTGTCCAGGGACCGAATAAATTCTGGGGGATCCAAAATTATTAAGTCCTTAGCTATCCAGAAGCTTTCCACATCTTTATGGCTAATGCAAATGCAACATCTCACAGCATTATTTTGCCAAAATCAAAAAGTCTATATGTGTATTTTTTATAAATGTTTGTATGTGCCAGAACTGCTTTAGGCATTTCTTATGCTTAAAAAATATTTTCAGTTCTTTATCTTGGTAATGACCAGGGAGATATTCCGTTTTCTTGAAGATAGATAAACCTTTGCATTCAACAGTTTGTAGTAGAATGGTGAAATGGAACTCATAAGAGACCTGATTGATAGAGTGGCTGCTCGCTGTAACCGTTTTCAGATGTCGTGGCATTTTTACAGCATGCTACGGAGTTGAAGACAAATGAGAAAATAAAATAATAGTTGAAAACACTTGCAGCTGATATGAATGTTGAAGGACAGTAACACATTTCAAGTCATATAACAAACCAGATTGCTGGGAGACAAATGTTATTTTTAAAAGATTATTGCACTAGAGGCCTTAGATCCATCTTGAGTGATTTAAAATACGTGTGCAACGATATTTGATGTATATGCATAGAAAATTGACATTTTGAAACTCACAGAAAACACACCCTGATCAACCTATCAAATAGAAACTAACCTCACCCTCACCTATTTGAAAAATCAAGTCAGGACTAGCCGGTGTGGCTCAGTAGTTGAGCACTGAGATCACAGTTTGATTCCTGTTCAGGGCATATGCCCTAGTTGTGGGCTCGATCCCCAGTGGGGGGCATGCAGGAGGTACCTGATCAATGATTCTCTCTCATCACTGATATTTCTCTCTCTTTCTCCCTCTTCCTTCCTCTCTGAAATTAATAAAAAAATATATTTTTTAAAAACCAAGTCAGTTATTTACCATCATGCGAACAAGACACTAGCAAAATAGAATTACAGTACTTATTATTCGAACATTAAGATTTTTTATACTCTAATGGCTAAATTGATTATTTCTTTATGTTTAGAAATCTCAGGTACTTAAAAATAATGTATCCCTAGCATGTTAATTACTTTCAGAGACTGAAAGTTTTCATACTTGATAGCTTTTCTTTCTAGATGAAGTGCCTGGGCTGAATTATGGAAATTAAGAAACAGGAAAATGGGGGTCTCCTTGAAGAGAGGTAGAATGGCAAGAGTTGAGAGATTCAGAAAGTTTAAGAGGGAAAAGAAAGGCTTGCTGATTTCACGGTGCTCCTGTGAGGATGATTGGAAAGGACGAGAGATGGTGAGCTGCGGGGAGCAGGGCTGGCCGGTCAGTGAGAGTGGAAGATGCTGTGTACCGTCCGCGTGGAGATGGAGGATGGACTGAAAGGACGTCTGCGGGGAGTGAGGATGGGTGGATTCTGCTGACTGAAGCTACGGAGGGGAGGAGCAGACCTCTAGTATTGAGTGTCAGGTGGTATGGAAGGAGCTCTCAGTGTGAGAATTCATTTTTAACAGAGAGAGGCCAGTGCTCGCCGGCCTTCACTCCTTTAACACCCACTTACTGCTGCACAGGAGAAACTGGGAGCTGTCCAGGGCGTGCCGCTGGCCCTCCATTAGCACCATAACAGGGCCCGGGGGAGCGCAGCACGCTTGGCGGCCTCACCGCCTTCCATGGAAGACCTGGGCTCTCCAGTGGACTTTCTGCTCTCACCCACAGGACCTGGGGCTTAATTTCTTACTTGTAAAATGGAAACAATAATGTTTTCCTTACTAGCCTCGGGGGACTTTAATTTATATGAAGGGCTTTATAAATCCTGAGGCGGTAAACAATGAAGAGTGGCATGACGATGATAGAAAATAGAATCACAACCAGGTTACCTGAGAGACTTTCCAAACCCTTATATTTACCTAGCCCTCCCTTTTTTGTTTTTGTTTTTTTGTTTTTTTCAGAGGTGGGTGACACAACAGAAATGGTCCCGTTTTAGCTCACTCAAACCCATTTCTTAGAGACAGGAAATGAAAGCCCCTGTCTTTGTGAATGGACCTCTTGTGTTTGTAATCTGTTGCCCATGTAAATGCCCCGCATGTGCACAGGTTGCATATCCATGTTCAAATGTAGAAACATGTTTATCAGGATGTACCCCAGAATGTTACCTGTGGCAATAGATGAATGGTGGGACTGGGGTGATTAACATTTTTTTTCTTTCCTGGTTTGTTTGTTCATGTTTTCTAAATTGTCACTAATTATATACATACATATAGCACACACACAGATGTAAAAAATTCAAATGGAATCTTTACTTTGGCAACTCAGTGTTTGCTTCAGTTGCTTGGTTAACGTTGACTAATACATACATATGTAAATCCAGAATTTGCTATTTTTAAAAACATATACTGGAAGAAAAAACACCTGGCAGAAATAGCTGACACCGTGGGATGCTAGGGCATGCACATTTATGTAAAGGAGAGCTGTGTGCTACCTGGATACGTTTTCATTCATTCAGCATGTTACTTATACACCTAATACACGCCTTGTTACATGTTGTCCTTAGAGAGTTTTTCTTGGGCAATTTCTGCTTTCCACGACTCAGCACCTATAAAGGAACAGGTTTGCAGGCTACTGCTTCCTCTCCCCGCCTGTGAGTTACTGCCAGTCTTGGTTTCGGTAGCTCTGCCCTGGGGCAGCTGGCTCTGCTGTCTCCGTGAAAGGCCGCTCTGAATACCATTTGCTTGTCTTTATTATTAAACTCTTGCTCCACTTTGACCATGCAGTGTAGCACCACACAAATCCCAGGGAAAGATGTAATGGCCTCTCCGTTATGACCTGTGTGTGACAGAGAAGACAAATAAGACATAAAAGTGCCATGGAAAGGAATGTCACAGGTGAGAAATTATTGGTATTGTGTTTCTGTTGTTTTCATCAGTTCTTCCCATGACATTGCCACTGGGCATTTCTGAATGGAGTGGATAAAAAAAAAAATGGTGAGAAAAAGCAGTAAAGTAGTAGGTGACCAAAATGTATTTAGGTGTTTGAAACCACAGAGGGTGATGGCTTGGTGTATCAGCAGTGGCTTCCGATCGGCATACTGACTTTTCATGTATGTCTTTAGCAGAAAGTATGAAAGAAAGGGAAACAAAATGATGTTAGAATTCACTTTTGGGGAAGTAACCCTAGTGGGAAAGAGGGATTCTGAATGGTTTTAGAGAGAGTCAAGCTTGGCCAACGCCACGTAAAGTTCTGTGCACTCCTGTACAGGGTCTAGCTTAAATTTAGCCAGAACATCTTCACTTTGAATCTTCACTTTGCATCTTCACTAAGAAGGAAGCAAGGGTGACAGAATTTTTAGTTTGTTAAAACTGTGCTGAGTCCCAGTGATTGGTTCTGCCTTAACACTTGCCTGCGCTATGTTCTGACATAATTTGATATAGAGCCCTCAGGGATATGAATCCCATTTCATTTACCTATCATTTAGTTGCTCAACTAAGTTTTGTTTTAGTAACAAGTTAGCTGTACAATATCTCAGAAGAATTTTTAGGCTAAACTCTAAGTGAAACCTGTTTTGTTTTTGTAGTGTCGGGCACGACTCATGTACATACAACGCATTCCCATAAAACTCACATTTTGTATTTACGGAGAAATTTCTCCTGAGAGTTAAGGTCTTGTAAAACATTCTTGTTCTACAGCATGAACGAATTATTACACTCAAGGGCATTGAAAGTGAAGTATACTGAAGAAAAGAATTTTTTCATTAAAATGCAGTTTATATTGATAAAACAGATTACTAGCATTTGATGAAATGTGAAACTTGGAGTCCTCATATCACTAAATCGCCAGTAGGTTTATTTTGGCAAGTGGAACCAGTAGGTAACATATAGGGGGCGAGGCGTTATACCCACTAGCATTGCTTTAGATTAAATTGTCTCTTAGTAAGTACTTTAAAAAAAAAACAAACTATGGTATCTGTGCCTTGACAAGCTGGCTGCAGTAACTAGGATTATTAGAAAATAAAAGCTGTTGTGTTATCAGTTTTGGCACAGTCATTTATCAATCAGTATTTTAAACATTGACAAGTGGTAATTTAATAGGGAATGACCCAGTTGGCAGGAAGTTCTAATGACAGATGATGCAAACTCATTTATCACTGCAGGGCTGTGCTGGGCTTCTTACCTTCCTCTGTATTGTGGCTCATGTTTTCCAAGTCCTGGATGTGAGAAGCCACAAAGGGCAAATCCTACGCCCCAAGCCTGAAACCATTCCCAAGTAGAGAAGAGTGTTAACACTTTAGGAGGTCACATCTCTGAAAATACTACTCCACACTGATGATGCTCAATTTAAACATAGGTGAGATTGATATGGTCTTAGAAATGCATGATAATCTATCTGCTTAGATTTTTAGGCAAGAGAAAGTAAGGTAGGTGGAATTGTGAATGAACTACAGGAAGAGGTGTCTTAGAAATTAAGACAATGAAAAATGCAAACAGATTTTGACAAGAAATGCAGTGTTACTAAAATTGTTTTCCCCTCATTCGTTAATGCATTTGTTTCTGTCGAGCTGCTTTAAAATTTGCTTTCTTTGTCTTCAGTTTTCAGAAGTTTTCCTAAGATGTGTCTTGGCATGGATTTTTGGGGATTTATCCTGTTTAGGGTTTCCCCAGATTCTTTAATCTGTTAGTTTATGTTCTGCTTTTTTTTTTTTTTTGAGTCAAATTTGGGAAAATTTCAGCCATTAATTTTTTTAATATTTTTTTTCAATCTCACCTTCTTCTCCTGAGACTCCAATGACACAAATGTTAGAGCTTTTGTTAAGGTCTCACAAGTTCCTGAAGCTGTTTTTATTTTCCCCCATACACTATTTTTTTCACTGTTGTTTTGATTAGCTACTTTCTATTGTCCCCTCAAGTTTACTGATTCTTTCCTTTGTTCCTTTAATCTTGCAGTTGAGCTCATCCAATGGGTATATTCTGGTTTTCAAATTTCTCAAATTTCCATTTAAGTCTTGTGTTTTTTTGCTCTTTTTTTTCTTTCTTGTTGAAACTATTTGTTTCAGATGTGTTTATGAGTTGTTGGTTGTATAATTTTGAATCACTTTTATGTTGGCTGCTTTACATCTACCACATCTGAGCTGGCATGTGTTGGTGACTTTTCTCATTCAGTTTGAGAACTCCTGGTTCCTGGTATGATGAGTGACTTCAGTTGAAACCTGAACATTTTGGGTCTTATGTTATTAGACTCTGGATCTTATCTAAGTCTTGTGGTTTTGCAGGCTATCTGACACGGCCCTGGTGGATGATGGAGATGCCACCTCATTACTGCGTGGTGCAGGTAGAAGTCCCGTTTCTCCACTCGGGGTCAAGGAGGAGGACTCCTTAGGGGGCTTATTACCACTGCGACGAGGTGAAAGTCACAACTCTACCCTAAAGCTCCTCTGACACAGCCAGTGGGTTGGATCAGAGTTCCAGCTGTCAGTCTGTGCCTTTGCTGACATTGCTAGCAGTGGGGTTTGGTGGGGGTCACTTTGTTACAGCCCAGCCAGGGTGAAAATCTAGGTTCTCCACTATGTCTTTGCTAGTAGGGTTGGAGCAGCAGTTGTTAGGATGGTGTTTGGCTGCAGTAGAATGATTACTGTCTAAAAGTTTTCTGTCTTACTGGGCTGCCCCTTTTCTGATTCTTCGGCTAGAGAGAATAGGCTTTGCTTGGGGTTGTTGTTTGTCTCTGCCCATTGGCATCTTCAGGATGCTGGCTTCTCCTGTATCTAGCCTGGGATACATCATTCAAAAAGAAAACCCAGGGAACTCCCTGCAGTGTCATTCCTTAGGTCTCACGTTCTCTAGCCACCTCTCAGAATGGCTTCTCCTCTTTACCCTTCAGTCTTCTTATGTTTATTTTATGTATAATGATCAGTGTTCTTAATTGTACATAAGGGGGGGAATAGGGAAAAGAATGTCTATATTGTTTCCCCCCAAATGAATTGTATACTAGTACTAGGAGATTTGGGTACTTGTGTCTCAGAATATGGTAGAGATATTTGCTTCATTTGTTGAATTGCTTAATTATTCTGAACTGCAAATAATCCTGGGGATATCAATCTGGAAGAAGACTATGCCAATGTGATACTTTGTAAGGATAAGGAACCAATTGGGTTGTTTCATATATAAACATAATTGACAAATAGTAAGGTTTTGACACATATATCTGTTTAAATTGAAAGTTTATTTACAATTAGAGTAGGGTAGGTTTTCTCCTTATTGATAAACAGTTGGATAACTTACGACTTTTTTGCTTATTGAGGCTTATCATTCTGAAATATTTTATTATTTTTAAACATTCTGAGCATTTGATTTTTCCTTGGGTTTTCAGTAGTTTTAATAGAAACTAGATAGAAGTAATCCCTTTGTCCAGTGTTATAAAGATAGAGGTGCAGCTGTGTGACAGGCTGCGAACTCTCAATGGAGGAGGGAGGGAGGGAGGGAAGGAGACAAGGAGAGAGAGAGAGGAGAGAGAGAGAGAGAGAGAGAGAGAGAGAGAGAGAGAGAGAGATGTGTGTGTTTGTGTCTAGATTCCTAAGTCCTGGGCTGCAGGGAACTCCCGGCGGTTAAGGACTCTGAGGCTGGTCAGATGCAGTTGTAAGGCTTCCAAGTGTCAGTGCTGAGAACAGGTGCGTCCAGCCAAGTTCCTGTGAGGCCTGTCAGAAGCACAGTCAGTGCGGGAAAGCAGGCTCAGAAGACCCAGATGTGGACATTAATGCTACCACTGCCTGGCCTGTGTTCTAGGCACTCTTTACTGCTATAGTCCTATCTGGAAAAAGAGTTGGAGCCTGAGATCCATGGAAAAGGCCAGTTGGATGGACTGACCCTGGAAGTACAGATCTGGTGAAAGAGGGATCCAGAGGGAGAAATGCTGATGGCAGGATGGTTTAGCCAGGGCTTCTCATGGGCATGGCCTAGATGTGGGAGTTGAAACTTCCTCCCAGACCCTTATTCCCTCCCTTGATCTGCTCCCCGGGGCTCTCGGCTGTTCTGGTTCTGACAGGCTCTTAGCACCACAATTCAGACCAGCCAGGCCAGCGAGGGCTCCAATTCCTGCCCAGAATCAATTTGGCACATCTGCAGAGTGGGGTGGAGAATCTGCCCTTGGCGGCGGATTTTCTTTTGCTTTTTAGCACTTTTCCTATATTTTTAGAGCCAAAAGACAAGTGGGAATTTTAGGGTATTTTCTTAATGTAGAAAATTGTTCCCCTAGGAGCCCAGGCACTTGTGTCCTCTTCTCAAGAAACGGGGTGTGTTGGAAAGGCCCTGACCTGAGACTCAGATGGAAAATTCGGTGCCAGAGGGAGAGCGCAGACCAGTGTCCCAGCCTCCTCCAGGAATAAGCCGGGAATCAGAATATCAGTGCTGTTGACCTCCAGGAGTATCTTGAATGGAAATACATTGGAAAAGTTTATAAAGTGTTACATGCTGTTTCATAATGTAATATTTCATTATATATTCACCCAAATGCAAATTCTTCTCTTTGTCTAATTTTTCTCTGATTATGTGGAGAGAAAGTATTCTTTCTTGGGAGGAAAGTCAGTGGAGGAGAATGAGTTCATGGATGTTGGGACGGACAGTCCACTCTGTAGTTTTAATAACACTTACTTGAGCATTAGTAGTATAAATTTTGGATAGTGATAGAAAATATATTTTTGCTATTCTCCTTCAGATTACCCATTTCTAAAATTTTTTCTACTAATTGAGTATTGGCATCTCAGAGGTACCCCCCACCCTGGGCAGCTATAAATATTATTTGTTAATAATGAGGTCCTTACAACTTAGAGGGGTCTTAGGAAAATTCCTTTAGCCCTCAGTAACTTGTGTTCACTGCAGCAGCATGGCTAGAATTCTACAAATTGTTAAGCAAGTAGAGTTGGTCCGCAATGTACTTCTTTGTCCTTTTGCTCTGGCTACCACTCACATATCCTGTTAGAATGTAAGCTCCATGTGGGGTGGCCCCTTAATACCTAGGCACTTCGAGGGCACCCAAGAATTACCTGTTGCATGAATGTGTGAATGGATGTTTGCTGGCTTTGACTGAGTCAGCCTCACTCTGTGATGCTTCCTCTTAGACTCCAGGGCCCTTCTGCCACCAGAGTTCATGTTGTATCATATCCCTGAGGTCTCCCATCGACTAATAGATTTTCAGCTTATTATTTAATAAACTAGTTTGTGTTAACCCTTTATAACTGATGGTAGACTTCTTAAGAAATATGTCTGCAAGGAGTTTCTATATTAGCCTCATGGTAATTAGCCAGTAACTGTTTGCCACTATCATCATTATCATCCTCATCTTCATCATCACCGTCATCAGCAGCAGCATCCAGAATATCCCTCCCATTTTGTTCCCAAGAACCAGGAGGACCCTCAGAATCTTCCCAGGTGATGGTGAGGGGTTCGTGGGGGAGGGGACATTGGTGGGAGGGAGGAGTGTGTGGGGGAAACAAGGCTCTCCTCCCCTCACCCACTGCTTTAACCAAAGCACCGCTGTGCTTTGATCTCATCTATACATTTGTATTCCTGGTGAATTTTCTTTTTGAAAGGATTCCACTGTTTAATTTTCTTTTTCAAAAGAAGTGCCGTAAGCGAAGTGCTGGTGGCTGGAGTGTGCAGGATGAATATAGCTCCTGTCAACGTGGGATGACAGCGACAGGAAAAGACGAGAAAAGTAGCTGTCCACATTTAGATGCATTCATAAGTAGAAATGTGTGCAGTCTTTAAAACGAATGTGTGCTGCTCCCTGGAAGCCAGCATGTCTGACAGTGCACAGGTCGAGCCATACCAACTTCACCATCCACTGAAATAGGGCTGCTAGGTTCGTAGATGTGATGGAACCAGCCCTTTGACCTTAGAATAGTCACTGAGCTCTGTGAACCTCAACTATGAAATATCAAAAATCACACCACCTCATAGAGTTATGAGAATCCCATAAAACTTGTTTTGTAACATAAAACACCTGGTATACCGTAGGCCTCAGTCTATGCACATGCGTATGTACTCTCTCCATCACATAGATGACATCAGCAGGTGTTACACACACCCTCTCATGATAGCCTTTCAACTAAGACAGTTGGGTCAATTCACAATTACCTAATCTTCATTGAACAGATGAATTCCATTAACCTTAAAGAGAGACCTGTGGGTGTTTTTTTTTAATATTTCTTTAATCATTACCCAAGGATATGTTTTTATTGATTTTAGCCAGAGAAGAAGAGAGAGAGAGAGATAGAGAGAGAGAGAGAGAGAGAGAGAGATGAGTGAGGAACATCGATCAGTTGCTTCCCATAAGCATTTCAACTAGGGATTAATTGAACCTGCAACCCGGGTATGTGCCCTGACTGGGTATCGGACCTGAGACCTTTTGGTATATGGGAATATGCTCCAACCAATAGAGCCACACTGGCCAGGGCAAGAGAGACCTGGTTTGTTATGGAAAAAGCACAGATCTGGATTCAGACAAACTTTATTTAGCCAAATAAAGTCCAAGCTTTGTCCTTTACCAGATTCTTGAGCAAGTCAGTTCAGCTGTTTAAGTATCCATTTCCTCATCCATAAACTCAGTAGTAAGTAGGACTTTGGTGAGGATTAAATTCCGGGAAGCACGAAGGGTCAGTTGCCCACCGTGGTTCTTCATGTACAGGAGGTGCCTGAGAAATGTTCCCTCTTTACTCTGTCAGGATGCCAGAAACAAAACCCAAAGCAAGTGTCCACAAATTTTGGGTGACACATAACAAGGAATGCTTGAAAGAATAATGGGTGGTGGGGATGAACTTTTGAAATTATTTTGACAGACCAAAGTAGTGCACTGAAAACCACAAAGTGATGTTTGGAAGAGTAAATAAAAGTTAACTCTTGCATTCAAAAAGGGTGTATACAGGTACAACTAAAACACTTGAGGAGTCTTGAAACACTTAACCTGGAGATGGGAAATTTTGTAATGAGGCAAAATACCTGTACTCACCTTATAGAATCATTGAACCTTGGAGTTTGAAAGATTGTTACATGCAAACTTTGGTTCACTTGTGTTGTGCTATTCCTAAGGAGAGAATTATAACATGAGGAGCGTAGAACAAAGCTATCAATTCTAGAAAGACATCTTCTTAATAACTAGATTTATTTTTAAATTGAAGTAGCTTTGTGTGTGTGTGTGTGTGTGTGTGTGTGTGTGTGTGTGGTATGTTTTGAAAAAATCAGAGGTAACTAAGGAACAAAGGGCCCATGGTATTTTAGAGGTGGGGAGGATCTAACCTTTCACCCGACTTGACAACTCCTCTATTAAACCTTGGAAAATTGTCTTAAGCTCCCCCCTTGCAAATATTCATTGTACTAAAGGAAACCAAGTGAAAATGAATTCAGTGGTGGGAATCAGTAGTGTGAATATTGTTTTAAATATTTTGTATTGATTTCAGAGCGGAAGGGAGAGATAGAAACATCAATGATGAGAGAGAATCATCCATTGCTGCCTCCTGCACGCCCCCTGCTGGGGATCGAGTCCACAACCTGGGCATGTGCCCTGACCAGGAATCGAACTGTGACCTCCTGATTCATAGGTCGACACTCAACCATGGAGCCACTCTGACCAGGCTGTAGTGGGAATATTGTAGTCAGTTCTTTCTGAGGGATTCTGAATGGGTGAGGTGTTGGATGAGGTTGATTTCTAAGTTCACACCTAATTATTCTAAGATTGTGTACTTGTATAACTAAGTCAACACAATATGCATATAGAAATCAGATAGATTAATACCAGATAATGTATTCAAGTATAAGTTCAGAATATACTGATTAACATTGACTACTTTATCTCTAAAGTGGGCATTTTAGAGGAGAAAGAGTGTTGGGAACATCTTGCATAAAGAAGAAAATTGAATCCCAATGGTTAATGTGGCCCAATTCAATTTTAATTATGAATCTAGTGAAAGATAACTGATTTTGTTCTGTGTGCAGCTTATAAGAATCAAGAAGAAATCATTTTTCTGTGCTCAGTCTAGTGTCACTAGAATCTTACTGTGAACCGGGCTCTGTTTAATCTTCCTCATTTGAGTGGCATGCACAAACAGGAAAACTCGGAGAGTCATTTGAATAATCCGGCCAGGGTAACTGTGTATATTCTTGAGAACGATGGAAAGGTTAAATGCTTTGAAACACGTGTATTCTGATGGGAGCTCTGAACTGCTGCTCTCCTGTTTCACTGAGAACAGAACTTGGGCCAAAAGTACTAGCTGTGTTTATAGGGCTTAATATATTCCCATTTCAAGGTGATTGCCAGTTATTATGTGATCACGAGCCGATAGACTTTAATTTCAGTGAGCATTAGCGTCATCAGCAACAAGCTTGTTGCATGTGGTGTGCCAGGTGCTGCATAAAATATGTTAAACTAGCGTGCTGCTTGCTCGCTGCACGCTTACCATATGAAGAGTGATGCAGGCTCTTTTAGATATAAGCAAACCTGAAAGGTGGGGTGATGAATGACAGCAGCTAGAGTCATGCCTGACATTTATGCACCATGTTCTGGTTTGCAGAGCTCTTAAGAGAGCAGAACATTCCTCCCAGGAAAGTGATGGATCCTGTGAGGCAGGACTGTTTCTGGTACCCGTTTCCCTGAAGGGAACAGAGCCTGTGTTTTTATGGAAGAGTCGGAAGGTGTGGCATAAAAGATGGATCACAGCACAGTGCTCCAACCAGAGAGACATTTCCAAGTGGAAATAAGGCGCTCAATCGTGTTGCTGAGTTTTGATGTGGAAAGGGGTTAGGGAAGATCAAGGTACAGGATATGTGGAAGGTTTAATGAAGCATGTGATGTGGAAAGAAGGAGAGACGGAGACGTAAGCCCTGGAGTGGAGCCGGCCGAGTTTATCCAGGTGTCCCGTGCATTATCCGTAGTGCAAAGAGGCGAGCCAACATTTCCTCGCTGAACACTAGCCTTCCCCGCATCCTCAGCTCTGTGTGACTGTGGGCAGAGAGAGCACATGCCTCTTCCCTCCTGGTTTACAGGCCTTCACATCTGTGATCCCTGCTCCTTTCCTGCTGTCTTCCTACTTGGGTCTCTAGACTCTAGAGCAGCCGTGGGCAAACTACGGCCCACGGGCCGGATCAGACCCGTTTGAAATGAATAAAATGAAAAAAAAAAAAGACCGTACCCTTTTATGTAATGATGTTTACTTTGAATTTATATTAGTTCACACAAACACTCCATCCATGCTTTTGTTCCGGCCCTCCGGTCCAGTTTAAGAACCCATTGTGGCCCTCGAGTAAAACAGTTTGCCCACCCCTGCTCTAGAGTTATATATTTTTTTCTCACCCCTATTTCCTACCACTACTTAGGGTTTCCCTTCTTCAGAAGACTTTTTTGAATAGTGTCACTCCTATTAGACAACGGGGTCATTTAGTTCACAAATGGCATTGTGGTAAGATACTGCCTTTAATTTACTCCATACCTCCATCACTTACTTTAGTGCTGACCCAGACAAACTAAGAGGGGAAGCTTTTAAATTAAGTAGGTGGAGTCATCATTTTGTATGCAGGTGTCATGTACATGTATGTCTATTATCATACGTTTATGTATTTTCAGTCATTGGATTATAAGGTCCTTACATGTGGGGACTCTACTGTAATGCCACTTAACGCCCTAAGCACCAGCACACTTTTTTCCTGTTGACTTCTAATAAACATTATTAGTGGGCAGCACTGCTCGAAGTTCTGGGAAGGGCCTCTGTGTGGCGGCTGCAGAACCACCAGTGAGCTTGGTTAGCACTCAGCTTGTGCTTTTTTTTTTTTTCTTCTGAGAGAAATGGGCTGTAATTGGTGCTCACCATCTAGCTGTCTTGTTTAGCTTAAGTGCTATTTACTTTATGGAATGAATTAATAGAGCAAAAAAGTCAATGTTGCATTTTGACCCCTGAATTTTAAAGGAGACTTTTATATGACTTGGAGAAAACATGGTTAGATTCGATTTGGACAGAATCAGTGTCCCTAGATGGGTTTTATTTGCATTGTTGAGCTGGGTCAATACATCAACAAGCGAGGTTTACCACTTTGAAAGGTGACATGAAGATATTGGGTGTGGGTTATAGCATTGCCATCTAACCTTTTGCAAAGCTTGCGTTTACCCTTCACTGGAAACCTTGACACTTTTGGTTGTGAGCCTCGCTTACGGCACACCTCCGAGTAAACTTGGAGCTGGAAGGTCAGGGTGGGAACTCATTGTCAATTCAGCGTGGAGAAGCTTACACAACACCCCGGCAGCCAGGTCTGGCTTGCGTTAGGGCTGCTAGAGCCCACTCTCAGGGGTGCTCCAGCCGCTCGTCGCAGGGGCAGGAGGAAGCTGAGGTGCAGACAGACAGAGTACACAGATGGCAAGGCAAGCCTTCAAACGGCACGAGGACTTAGAGATGCTTGAGAGAAAACTAGATGAGTCTTGAAATACGAGCTTCAGTGTAAACATCCCCAAAGACCAAGTGGATGAAATTGAAGGAAAAGATGAGAAACTTGGAAGAGGCAGACGGACAAATTTGAAACAAGTGTTTCTGTGATGGGAGGGGTCATCATAAAGTGGTTTAAAGGCATTTCTGAGGAAGCCAGATATGTCAAAATCAGCAGTTCTTGACAGGGGACTTAAGAGGGGGCGGGAGGGGGGGAGCGGGGGCATTTTTAACACCAGGCTTTGGGAAGAGAAGGAAGTTGCACTCATCACCATATTGAGAATAGTCAGCACCCATATTATTGTGGGGCTTGTACGTGGATATGACATCAGGATTGTGCCCTCCCCCCACCAAAAAAGGGGGGGCAGGCATAATTTTGAATAGATTTAAAAACAAATGTCTGGGTTGGAGCACCAAGATTAGACAGGCACAGGGGACGGGAAACCACAGAGACAGTTAAGCGGAGAGATGGTGATGAAGTGAAAACTCCACTGAGTGGCCGGCCGCACAGTAGTTGAGCCTGTCAGCTCTGTAATGGAATGGGAGTCAAGTGCATCTACGGTTAGAGAAGACAAGAGGTCAAGTGAGGGGTATCTGTAGAGGGACAGAGGCTGATAGGTGAGGATAAATATTTTTGAAATGTTTAAGTAGCTAGTGATTGGATATTAGAATTCAAAGTCAGTGTATTAACAGATAGAACAGGAAAAGGAACATAGGAAGAACGACTCATCAGAGAATGGAATTTTGAATCACTGCATTAAAAATCTTAAATTATTTAATATATATATATATATATATATATTTTTTTTTTATTGATTTCAGAGAGAAAGGGAGAGGGAGGGAGAGATAGAAACATCGATGATGAGAGAGAATCATAGATAGGCTGCCTCCTGCATGTGCCACACTGGGGATGGAGCCCACAACCCAGTCATGTGCCTTGACCAGGAATCAAACCGTGATCTCCTGGTTCATAGGACAAGGCTTAGTTATGTATGGATTTTATGCATATATGAGCTCTAAAATAAGAGCACATGACATGCTGCTGTATCCATTCACATTTAAAGGCATATCAAAGTTAACGAATGTTCTTAGGCTAAAAATAATAAAACATTAGATGTTGACGCCGTTGGAAAGCATGCAGATGACTGTGTGACTCTGTATGAACACTTCAGATTTTGAAGCCATCTTTTGCTCTCTCACACAACCTTCTTCTTCTCAGCACACCACTTCATTTGGCCAGCAGTGAGGCCAGCTCGGTCCCTGCGCGGCCGCGGAATGTTTTTAGCTGAATGTGCCTTGGAATCTGTTTGTTTGCCGCAGATGATTTGACTAAGCTTTGATGCGCAGTCACTTTCTGACATTTGTGTATTTCAGCAGTGAACAATGTAAACTCATTTTCTGAGCACTTTGATTACTTGCACATAGCAGTGCCCATGGCATGTGACAGAGAAGAGCACTCTATCCACTAATCAGATAGATATGCTTCAAGCGTATTTACACAAAATAATGAAAACAGCTGTTAGATACCTTTAAACTTGAGCGTGTTTTGTTATTAATCTACTAGCCTGTACACATGACGCTATAATTCTTCGCTCACTCAAGTTGCCTTTAATGACACAGTAATAAAACGGAGAGGGATGAAAGTAATGGAATTGTAGAATGTAATGCCTCAATTGTTCTACAGTGTCTTCCTTTTTGCCAAAATAAACCACAATTAGGTCCATATGGTGTTTTGAAGTTTTCAAGCAATGACCCTAATAAAAAGTAATGAATTTCTGACAAAAGAAAGCATGGCTCTCTTTTAAGTGGATATCTTCACTATTGATCTAGATATGATTGCAGACTGATATGCTAATAGGAGAAGAAAGGTTCCGTGTACTTGGTACAAGCACTTTCGTTTGTGGTTTATTTTACTCATAAGACATTCCGATTTTAAGGGTAGAAATATTCGAATCTATTAGTTATGACTCCCTTATTTTAAAGACCTCTTATTTAAAGCAAAGGACTAGATATTCAAGAAAAGGAAATTTCATAGGCATCTGTAATACTGGAGATTGTCACGTAGAAAGGGTTACAAGCGTTTGTTTTGGAGGATATCCTGTTCTTGTAGACATTCGGATGTTGAGGTTCTGGTTTTGTTTGCATGGGATTTTTATGGATGTCAAACTGTTTCAAGGGATGATGATATTTTATTCCATGAACACCCACCTACCTCGTCTTCTACTATACAGTGTGTATCTAATTGCAACATGGATATTATTTATTTAGAAGTTGTTTTTTTTTTTTAAATAATATTATGGTAGGCAAAAGCATTAGAATATCCTTGATATTAAAAAGGCGTTATGGGTAGCCTAGAATCTTGAAAACGGATTAAATTAGAAAAACTTAAGCTGAATAATAATTAGATTTTGTAATAAGAATAGCTATACCAGTGGGAGAGGGAGAGAAAAGAATTGAAAAAAAGATATGCAAGCAAGAGATTTAGGGTCATTATAACTAGGAATACCTGAGTTTGGATCTGTGCTCAGCAACATACTAGTATTTCCCTCTGTTTAAGGTTCCTAACTTTTCTGAATCTTGGCTTCTTTATCCAAGAGATTGGGTTATTATAAGAGTTAAGATAATGTACATGATGCATCTAACAGATTGCCTGGCAAACAGGTACTCAATAAATATGGTTGTTTATTATTATTATTTTGACCAGCCTCTTACAGTAGCTCATTACAATGACTTATACTTACTGTGCTCTGTGTGAGTGTGTGTGTGCAGCTGTTGGATTCAATTATACAATTCATTACATATTTACCGAGTCCTTACTATGTGCCAAGAATGCTCATAATACTGTGGAAAATGCAACACTAAACAAAACTCTTTTTAATAGGTTCTAATCTAACCAATCTATAAATAGTAGACTCTAAAGAGTACAAATGCAGAGGTACAAGCAAATTTCTCTGGAAATATAGGAGAAGCTGAGAGTGATTTCCCCTGAGTAGACATGGGAGAGCTACATGGAGAAGGGTGGGAAGGAAGAGAGAGCGTGTGAAGTGAAGGCTGAGAGTTGAAAAGAGGAGGGTGACGTTGGGGAGTAATGAGGGTAGTGGTGTCGGGAAGAATGGGAAATATTGCTCGAAAGTCAAATTCACAGAGTCACTGGATGACTATTGTGCACATGTCGTGTTGAGTATAGATTTATAAAGTGAATAAGACATAATCCTACCCTCAAGCATCAGAAATTGCCACCGAAATATTATGAGAATGAGGCTGACAGTCTTGCTTTGTCAGCTGTACCCAGTTCACCTGGCCAAGGGGAGACATTAGTTCTTAAAACTGTGAACTATTCATTGAAATTCTATTTGCTGTTCATTGTTTAGATACAGTACTTAATGCATCAATAAGGTGAGTGAGTGGATGACAAATATTTTGGCAGAGTTTCTTTTTTTTTTTTTGTATTTTAACATAGGGAAAAGATAAGTTTCAACCTACTATCAGGCCGCCTTATCCAAATTAGTTAACTCTGAATTTATAATGTTTGATTATTATTAGTTTAATTGTAAAAAAACAATTTCTTTATTTGAAAAACTCTTCACTTCTTTTAATGTTATTTTAATCTGTTTAATAAAAAATAGAATCATATCTTAAGTAACATTTTATGGACAATTTATTATCTGATCAAAAGTTATCATTGTATAGTTACCATATTCTTATCTCATTGAGACACAAATTACAACTTAGATCATTGCCATTTCTTACTAACATTTTAGGATATTTCCAGAGATTATGGCTGCACACTTGAAACATACTTTAAACTGGGAAACATACTTTAAAACTGGTTTGAGTTGGTCACACCTTCTCAAGTAAAATAATTACAGTGCATCACCCTAAAGATGTGTAGAGTATAGCTTAGGTACCAAGCACTGTGTGTGGCATTGGCTATAAAGTGATGCTACTGGTGTGACTGACAGTTGAACATATGTACATATATATCACTGATCTGGATAAATGTTCTTTCCCTCATAGCTTTTCACTGGCTTTCTCTGTCAATGACAACAACTCTGTGAGCCCTTTTGCAGCTCTTTACTTACTACTTCCATGCAACTTTCATTTTAATGTCAGTGTTAATTGGCAGATTTGTTCTTTGAAGAGTACATTTAATTTGGAAATTAGTCAAATACTATTGCAGTCTGATCTCATGGAAGGTTTGGAGACTCATCTCCTATATCAAAGTTTTGAATCATCCTATATAATAAAAGGCTAATATGCAAATTGTCCCCTCGACCAGGAATTCGACCAGAGGTTGGGGCTGGCCTGCCAACTGCCTGTGGCCCCTCCACCCGGCTGGTCCCACCCACGATCGGCCTCCCCCACCCAGATCGGGGACACGGCCTGCCGACCAACCTCCAGCATCCCCTCCCCCCGGCCAACCCAGCCTGAGCGCCACAGCCCCTCCCCCGCCCCATGGGGGTGGGCCGGCCAGACCTTACCCATGCACAAGTTTGTGCACCAGGATTCTAGTGTACATATATAAGAGAGTTGTTTGCTTGGCTTTGTTTGGTTAATTTATTGATTTGGTCGTGCTTAACTTCATCATGAAGTCCATTCCAGAAACAATAAGAGCACCACTTCCCAGACAATAGGGTAGTGAAGGCCTGGTCCAGGGGTGGGAGTGGGGGGCTAGAAGGGGTCAATGGGGAGAAAAACAAGGGACATATATAATACTTTCAACAATAAAGATTTAATCAAGTGGGGGGAAAAAAGAACACCACTTCCCAAGGTGATTGGTTTGTAAATGTCCAGTCCTCATGGGACATATACCTTCGAGTTTGTTACTTTTTTTTAAGTTCATTAGTCAGTATGTCAGTCAGGTATGTTATTCATGTGAAGTACATTTGCAGGCATCTTGGTTCTAGCCAGGCAGTTTCCTTTGTTGACCCTGATTCTGCCTTATGTCTGTATTATTCCTACGGATTTTTAAAAAGTTGTTTCAGAACAGACTGTAGAATCTCAGAAGAAGGCAGATGGGAAGAGATCAACCAAAGAACTTGTACTTGTGTGCATATATGCATAACCCATGGACACAGACAATAGGATGTTGGAGGTCTGGGGTGTGGGGGAGGGGGCGGGCTATAAGGGGTCAATGGGAGAAAAACAGGGACATATGTAATACTTTCAACAATAAAGATTTTTTTAAAATAATTAAAAAAATAAAATAAAAGAAAAAGTGGTTTCATATGCCAAGAACTCTTTCTGAAGTAATTTCATCTATAAAAATCATCCTTGAAAACATAGCATCTCAGTGCCTTAAATTAACTAATAATCCACATGCTTCCTCATCATCTCTTCACATTATCTACAAGTGAATGTTGTTGCAAAAAAGTCAATGGCCAACCTAATTTTTTTCTACCTTATAACAACTTGATGTTTTTATATTGCTGTTTCAAATAATTATCACTTTTAATCCAATTGCTTTACTTTTACCCTTTCAGTCTGTGTGAGTTCTTTGTTCTGAGGTGGTTCTCTTGTATATAGCATATATATGGGTCATGTTTTCTTATCCAATCAGCTACCCTATGTCTTTTGATTGGACATTTATGTTTAAGGTTATTATTGATAGGTCCTTGTCTGTTGCCATTTTTATTTTTTATGCCTGTGTTCCTCCCTCTCTTTCTATAAGGAAAACATTTGGTCTCTCACCATGAAGCATGATGTTAGCCTTAGATTTTTCTTACATGCCCCTTATCAGATTGAGGAATCTCCCTTTTATTCCCAGCTTTGGATGAGCTTTATTAGTAGTAGAGACTGAATTTTATCAAATCCCTTTCCCGCATCTATTGAGATAATCTTACATTGTTTGTTTAATCTGTTGATATGATGAATTACATTGATTGCTTTTGAATATTAACCAACCTTTCATTCATGAGATAAATTATACTTGCTCATATATATTATTCTTTGTACATATTATTAGAATCAATTTGCTGAAATTTTAAGAACTTTTGTATCTGTTGGTCTGTAATTTTTTTTTTTTTTTAGTACTGTCTTTGTCTGGTGTCGGTATCAGAGTAATGTAGGCCTCATAGAATTATTTGGGAGGTAGTCCTTTCTCTTCACTTTTCTGGAAGAATTTGTGTAGAATTGGGTATAGTATCTTGCTTAAATGTTTGGTAGACTCACTGGTTAAGCCATCTGGGCCTAGTTTTAATTCAAATACAAATATCTGAAACTTCCATGCTATATAACTTCAGTCAACTTACTTAGCCTCACTGAATTAGGATTCTTACCAGTAAAATGGGAATAACAATACTTATTATACTATGTTGTGAGAGTTTAAAGGAAATAACATTAAATTATTGGTACATAGCAGGCTCTCAACTAATTCTAGCTCTATGTTCTTCCCCACCCAGCTTGTCATTGTTACTCTCTGGCTATCCCTCTACTCAAAATGCTAAAAGCAAAATGTTAACCAGTGGGAGGAGAAGCAAAGGGAGCAAGGAGCTCTTTAACCCATCTCTGCTATAGTTCCTCTTAGCAACATGGCAACCAACAAATTGGTATATTTGTTGAGGAAATTGTTAGCCAGCGTATATAGAGATTCAACCTTCATACATGTGTGGATGCTCAGAGTTCATAAATAATACACAGTGATGCCACAAAATATGTGGGAAATTAGGTTTTATCACGTTGTTTATGTGATATAATGTCAATGAGTTTGGGTTGGGAAGCTCAAAGTACTTTTGAAAAATCCTATAGAGAGCAGCACCATGAAGACTGCTTCAGGGCCTTGTATTCAGGAAATTCATAAAACTAGTTGTTTCTTTCAGTGTTGAAATTGTGTTGTTGTTGTTTTCTTTGAGCACCTGAAGATGTAGCTGGCCTGAGTGTAGAATTGGTGTCATATGAGTTTGTCATGGAATGCTAGGCTCCTTCTCATAGCCTCACTGCATAGAAGGCACCTGGAAGTGGAGGCCTCCTGGACCAATAGTCAGTTCAAGTTCTCTGTCTCTTGGGTATAAAGGAATATTGAATGGAATGGCTAGTGGAACTGTTCTCTCAACCTAGATTCTTTTTTAATTCTTTATTCTTTAAAGTATTACATAAGTTTCCCTTTTCCCCCACTGACCTCTCCCCGACCACTCGACCACCCCCACCCGTCAGCACATGGCCTCACTCCCCACCCCAATCTGCATCCATTGGTTATGCGCATATGCATGCATACAAATCCTTTGGTTGATCTCTTACACACACACACACACACACACACACACACCCTCCCGCCTTCCCTCATAGGTTGGACAGTCTGTTCAATGCTTCCATGACTCTGGTTCTCTTTTTGTTCATCAGTTTATGTTGTTCATTATCTTCCGCAAATGAGTGAGATCATGTGATATTTATCTTTCTCTGACTGGCTTATTTCACTTAGCATAATGCTCTCCAGTTCCATCCATGCTGTTGGAAATGATAAGAATTACTTTTTTTTTACACCAGCATAGTATTCCATTGTGTAGATGTACCACAGTTTTCTAATCCACTCATCTCCAGCCTAGATTCTTGATATTCCCTCTTGCAATGCATGCATGGTTGAATCCCATTGCTCAATTAAAGGTATACGCTACTTTGCTTTTAGATTATCTGAAGAGAAATACTGCTTCTTCATTTCTTACCCTCAAATCAAAATTAAAGTTCAAAGTTCACATCTACCAGTCTGCCATTTAACACACCTATTGGCATCACTAATTGACTAACGCACACTTTTCCACAGAGTCTGGTGATGATTTTAGACTGGCAAACTGCTTGACAAGGGGTCTAAGACCAATGAATCTGATTAATGTTCTATTAATGAAGAAAACCAGTTTTAGTGCATATTTTAGACCAGTGTTTAGGAAACTATGGCCAGGAGCTGGCCACCTCTTTTGTAAATGACATTTAGTTGAAATGCAGCCACACCCATGTATTTACATACTGTCTATGAATGCTTTCACACCACAGCTGCAAAGTTGAGTAAGTAACAACACACATCCTGTGAACTGCAAACCTAAAATATTTATAATCTGACTCTTTAAAGAAAAAGCTTGCTGACCCGTTTTAGACCTTTATATGTTTAGAGCAGAAGCTCAAGTGACCAGAGAGATAAAAAGACCGAGGGGGTGGTTAAAAATGTAGATTCCTGGAGGCTACCAGGGGCCCCCTGAGTCAGAATCTCTTGGGTTGGACCCTGTTAACCTGCATATTTAGCAAAAGCTTCAGGTGATTTTTAACGCACACTAAAGTTTTGCTACTGTTGGTTTAGGGACTAGAAAAATGAACATGAAAGCAGTGCTGTTTATAAATGGCATGCATACCACAAACGAACTAGTGTTACCTCTCGTCCAGAAAATAGGATGCCAGAGGATATGTATCTGCACTTCTTGTTTTGTAGTTTAAAATCTTTGAAAGGCATGTAAGAAGGGAAGTAAGCACCTAGTTGGGGGAAACATTAAATGTTTGAAAGACAATTAAAAAATGAAATCTAGAAGACAGATTGGAAATTCTGAGGAGGGGATGGTCTTTGTAGATAATCAAGGTGGGTCCTGATTCAGTACTGAGTCCTGAACTGCATTCAGTGAGTCACCTCCAACATGTAAGGGGTAAAAGAAATAAAATTGAAAATTACAGAGCACCCCAGATGGTAAGAGTAAATATTACTGGGTAAAACTTCTGTTTTATTCACACACACACACACACATATATATATATACATATACATATACACATATATAAGCATTACTGTGTAAAGCTTTTGTTTTGTTCATATATATATATGTATATATATATATATATATATATATATATATATATATATATACTAGGGGCCCGGTGCACAAAAATTTGTGCACTGGGGAGGGGGTTTCCTCAGCCCAGCTTGCCCCCTATCACATACTAGGAGACCTAGGGGATGTCCTACTACCTGCTCCCTGCTCCCCTTGGGGAGCGGGCCTAAGCCACAGTGTGGCCTCCCTTTGTGGAAGGCGACCGGGCTGATCAGGGGAAGGCAACAGCCCCATCACCCCGCTGCTGCAGCCACTGCCAGTCACCGCAGCCACCAAGGTGTTTTCATCAACACGGACTCCAGTCCCTTTACCATGAAAAAATGACAACTTTCTTTAGGCATTTTCAAGAAGTGTCTTTCATAGGATATGACATTTCTTTCTTTCTTTCTCCTCACCTGGGGATATGTTTCCATTGATTTTTAGAGAATGTGGAAAAGAAAGGGAAAGACAGAGAGAAACATCAAAGTGAGAGGAACACTTTGATTGGTTGCCTCCTGCATGAGCCCTGACCTGGGCCGGAGCCAGGGAGGAACGTGCAACCTAGGTACATGCCCTTGGTCAGAATTGAACCCAGAATCTGCGTTGGGCAGGCCGAGGCATTATCCACTGAGCCAAACTGGCTAGGACAGGATATGACATTTCTTAACCCTCCAGCAGCAGACCTTCATTTTTTTTCTCCAGGAGTGTGGTAAAAAAAACCCTAGATCACTTTTTGGACTCTTATTACCCAAGTTACTAAGAATATTACCAGTGGCATACAGAGAGCTTAACCAATCAGAGGTCAGAAAAGGTGTTTCCTCTGTAGTTCACACCAATTGCTGGTTTGGCCCCTGTCCAGGCCTAACGCCTCTGGCGAGTCATTAGCCCTGGGCCAGGGCACCCTCAGCTCCAAGCCACCCTGGCCATCAAGGATCGCTGGCTGGCTGCGCCCGGGTTCGGGCCGCCACCACCATCAAGGATCACTGGCTGGCTCCTCCCCGGCCCAGGCCTAAAGCCTCTGGCCCAGGCATTAGGCCTGGGCCGGGGCACCCCCAGCTCCCGCCGCAGCCAATCGCTGGCTGGCTCCTCACCGCCCCAAGCCTAAAGCGGCCGCCATCTTGGCTAACAGTTAATTTGCATAAGGATATGCTGATTAGCCAATGGGAAGGGTAGCAGTCGTATGCTAATTACCATGTTTCTCTTTTATTAGTGTAGATTATATATATATATATATATATATATATATATATATATATAGTTGCAATATAGAGTGTATTTTTACTGTGGATTACTGTCAAAAAAATTTTAAACTCTATTCTTTTTTTAATATATTTTGTTGATTTTTTACAGAGAGGAAGGGAGAGGGATAGAGAGTTAGTAACATCGATGAGAGAGAAACATCGATCAGCCACCTTCTGCACACCCCCCACTGGGAATGTGCCCACAACATGGTACATGCCCTTGACCGGAATCGAACCTGGGACCCTGGAGTCTGCAGGCCGACGCTCTATCCACTGAGCCAAACCAGTCAGGTCTAAACTCTATTCTTATAAATCATGTCTAAAACTCATTTAAGGCAGAGACAGTGTAACTATCTCCAGAAGTATACATATTTCTTCTTTACAAATAATAAAAATCAAACTATTATTTCTTTTTATATAAAATAATGCAGGAATGGTAGGGTGTGGACTCAGGTGGGACTGTTGGCCAGAAGGCCTGTGTTGCAAGGTTTTCTAAAGATAACTGGACTTCCTTCATGGCAGCTCAGGACACCAGAGAAAGTATTCCAAGAGAGGCAGGCAGAAGCTATGTGGATTTTCTGATGAGGCCAAAGGCAATTGGGCTTCAGGTCCATGTCTCTAAACCAAATTATTTGGAAGTAGGGGGATAGGTGTTGCCATTCTTGCCACTTAGCATGTAAATCCAAGCCCTAGGCAATATTCTTCACTTCTTTCTACCTAGTGGCTGCTTTGTAAGGCAACCACAGGCCTTTAGATGGGGAGATTGAGGAGTCCTACCTTCTTTGATAATGCATACTTAGAAACTATACAGAACCAAAGACATAAATGATTACAGGACCATAAGAAAGGATGAAATAGCATCATTTGCAACAACATGGATGGACCTTGAGAACATTATGCGAAGTGAAATAAGTCTAACAGAAAAAGCTAAGGACTCTATGATTTCACTCATATATGAAATATAAAACTGAAACTTATAAACACAAACAGCAGTGATGTGGCTGCCGGGGGCGGGGGCAAGAAAGGGGTCCTAATATGAGGTGACAGGAGAAGATTTGACTTTGGGTGGTGGGCACATGGTCCTCTATACAGATTTGTAAATTAGTAATCCACACCTATATGTTCATGTTGGCTAATATCACCCCAATAAAATTGAAAAACAAAACAAACAAACAAAAAAACAAAGACAAATTTAGCTCTCCAGTCTGAAGAGTGAGACTGTGTGTGTGTGTGTGTGTGTGTGTGTGTGTGTGTGTGAATGCCTTTTAAATAAGGATAACCCCTCATGGATGATGAACATCAGATAAAATTCAGGTGGAATGTTTAAACATTGATTTGAGAGAGAGAGGAGCATTGATCAGTTGCCTCCCATATGTGCCTTGACCAGGGATCAAACCCGCAACCTCCGTGCCCGGACTGGGGAATTGAACCTGGGACATTTTGGTGTGCAGACAATGCTCCAACCAGCTGAGCCACACCGGCCAGGGCTCAGTTGAAAATGTTTGGCAGCTAAAAGCTGGTGGGTAAACTCTACAGAGCCCATGACTAGGAGCGAGAAAACCTGGGGTCAATTCCCAACTCTACATTTCTTGCTGCGTGTTACTGTGGGCAGATGAGTTCATCTAAGCCTTAATTTCGTCAGCTGTAGTGTGAGATGGTTATACAAAACCACCTCTAAGGGCTATGGTATATATACCTACAATCATTCTCCCCCTTTTTTTTTGTTAATCCTCACCTGAAGATATTTTTCCATTGAAATCCTCACCTGAGGATATTTTTCCATTGATTTTTAGAGAGAATGGAAGGGACAGGGAGAGAGAGAAACATCCATATGAGAGAGACACCTCTATTGATTGCCCCTGGTGTGGGCCCCAACCAGGGCCTGGGCCTGCAGTGGAGGTACATGCCCTTGAACAGAATTAAACCCTAGACCAGCCGTGGGCAAACTACGGCCCGCGGGCCGGATTCGGCCCGTTTGAAATGAATAAAACTAAAAAAAAAAAAAGACCGTACCCTTTTATGTAATGATGTTTACTTTGAATTTATATTAGTTCACACAAACACTCCATCCATGCTTTTGTTCCGGCCCTCCGGTCCAGTTTAAGAACCCATTGTGGCCCTCGAGTCAAAAAGTTTGCCCACCCCTGCCCTAGACCCTTCAGTCCAAGGGCTGATGCTCTATCCACTGAGCCAAACCGACTAGGACTTACAATCATCATACTTTTTAACCGTATGGGTATGTACAACCTTTCTCATACTTCTGTTTTACTTTCTACCACCTTGTCCTCAAGAAGTAGAGGAAAGCCAGCCCAACCTGAAATCTTCCCATTCATACTTTTCAAAACAGCCTACCCTGCCCAAGTACTTTATTTCCTAATAAAATTATTTGGGGCAGAGATTTACTGATTCATACAATGACTACATGAGTATTGCTTTTTTCTTTACCATTTTCCTATGAATGACATCAGGCTTTGGGGTCTGATTACCCAGATATTTGTATTTAGATATCATTCTAAAAATGCACCCACACCAACACTGAGCTCCATTATATGTTTACCCTTTTTGTTTTTGCCTTTTGGTAAGTTTCCTTCTACAAAGATGTATGATAGCAGCAGAAGGGGCTTTTTGTTATGATTCAGAAATCCATCTTCAAACAACCCTTAAAGTATATGAACAATATACCCCTAAACGATAGTGGCAGGCTTTCTCTGCACACCTGAGTCCCCAGTCAGGGGTAATAAGTCCACAGTGGCCCAGGCTCCTGTCAGATAGATTGCTTTGTAAGGGCATGGCTGTGTGACAGACACAGATTCCCCTAAGTAGCTTTCTTTTCTCTGCTCTGCCCGGCCCCCCTCTCTCTAGCTTCCCCTCTCCTCCTATCCCCACCCTCCGTTTCTCTTCACGCCCCCCCCCTCTTTTCCCTTTTCCTTTGTGCTGTATTGGGTGGAGGTGTAAAATCTGAGTGCTTCTTTGTTGCAGGAGACCTCCAAACTCTTCTATATATTTTTGTTGTTGTTAAACCTCAACTGAGGATATTTTCCCATTCATTCATTCATTCATTCATTCATTTTTAGAGAGAGTGGAAGGTCAGGGGAGAGACAGAGAGAGAAAATCATCAATGTGAGAGAGATACATAGATTGGTTGCCTCCCAGACATGTCCCAACCTGGGCCAGGGATTGCAACTGAGGTATGTGTTCTTGGCTGGGTTCCAACCGGGGACCCTTCAATCTGCAGGCCAACACTCTATCCAGTGAGCCAAACCAGCTAGGGCAAACTATTCTATATTTTCCCCCAAATGCTGTCTCCAGTGCTGCTCTCTGGTGTCCTTGGTATTACAGCATCCCAACCACTGGCACTGCAGTGAGGCAGCCACTGCCTTTTGCAGAACCGCTCTGGACCTTTTCGATGCCCTGAAAAATCAGATAACTTTTCCTCTTCTACAAAAATGCAAAGAAGGCAATTTCAACAGCACTGTGTGTTAGAAAAACTTTTGTTTTCTCACTTACATTTCTGCATTTTGTTCTTTGATATTAAAATAGTCAAGGGAAAGAATAAAGGAAAACCTTCTTGCAGTCATTTATTTACCTTGGTTTTGTCTTTCTTACCTTCAGCCTTACTGACACCTCTTCTAGAAAGCTCAGCAGCTTTACCTCCCAAACCCTTCTGAAGAAGGGAAGAAGTGGAAGAAATGAAACTCACAAATATTTCCCTTCTGCAGATTTTGGAAAGCCTGACTTAGATCAGAGAAAGAGGCTAACCAAGTGTTTCACCTAAACAGCAGTAGTAGTTAGTTAAAGATTTTGCAATACGGGTATTTTTCCTAGAAATAAAAATATTTGGTCCTTGATCAGTGTTGCTAAGTGGTTAGAGAGCTGAGCACCATAGGGTCTTGGGTCTGGGCCTGATACCCAGTCAAGAGCACATAGCTGGGTTGTCAATCCCAGGCCTGGTCAGGGCTAGTGCTTTAGGCAATCGACGTGTATTTCTCACATGGGTTTCTCTCTCTCTCTCTCTCTCTCTCTCTCTCTTCCCCCCCCTCCCTCCTCCCCTCTCTCCCTCTCCCTCCTTCTCTCTTTACCCCTTCCCTTTCCCCTCCCTTCCACCACTAAAAAAAAAAAATCAATAGAAAATATTCTCCCGTGAGGAATAACAAAAATATATAAATAAATAAAGCAAACTATGTTGTAACTTTAGTGACTTGAGTGTGCAAAACGTGCTAGCGACAGGCAATCCCCTGATAAACATAAGGCTGTAAAATCCGAAGAAATTTGTGAGACAAAAATATTTTTTCAGTTGTAACAGAAAATTATTTTCGAAAAAGAGATGATACTGTTTAGTGTTTTATCCAACATGACAATTTTCCTTCAAGAGCCTTATGAAAGTTTCAGTGCCAGAATTTCACACGTATATATTCAGAGATAAATGTTCTCAAAATGAAGAACTTCCTTTAACAGAATCACAGCGTGGTTTAACTCAAATTAAATACTGATGATATACAAAACATAGTTTTTCAGTCTGTGTTCACCCACAAATCTGAAATATATATATATATTTCATATATATGAAATGGATGGATTTTTTTTTAAGTTCAGTTAACTAAATTTTAATCTGTAGGAGCTTTGAGGGTTCTATTATTAAATGTTGCAGAGATATAATAATGCTGATATATTATGCATATGGTTTTATTAACATTGTTATACTATTGCTTTAAAAATGGCTATGTTGTTATGTAGTTCTCAGGCTCTAGTTAATAAGCAGCTATGTCTATAGCTAGTCGGAGAGAGATCTTGCTGGGTTCTCAGAGGGCAGAATTAATAATCTGGTGTTGGAATTTCACCCTCTAAACTACATGTCAAAATTGTGTTTGAACTCACTCATGGAAACATCCCTTTCTTAAATTTTAAGGATATCATCCTTTCCAGAAATGTGTATTTAATTATCCACTCTAAAAATATAGAGCCATTTTGTTTTTGTTGCTTTCAATAGAGGGGATTGTTTGGTAATTAGAGATTATTGTTAAAGAGGCAAGTTATTTTGAAAATACACATTTATTGAGAGGAGATCTGGGAATGGAAACTAGTCAGAGAGGTTACATCCACAATAGCGTAATACCAGTACAGCAGCCGTTTAGTAAATTGGTATATAAACAAGCATCTGTTGCAGGAATGTAAGAATGACATCATAAAGGATGTATGGAAAATTTTAATTGAAAAAGAATGATGCACAATTGCAGCATGGCTTTAGGTCTAAATTGATTTTGCCAACAGAGTGAAAGTGGGATTCTTTTATAAGATTCCAATAATGTAAAGTATTTAAAATGTAATGTCCTGTTAATGTACCTAAAAATTAGAGTCTAGGTCATCCAATAAGAGAACTGCTTACAGTAATGCGGCCTATGTAATATGCAATTATCTTGACAATAGTTTTATTTTTCAACAATTTTGTCATAAAACAGCAGTAAGATACAATGAATTTGATTCATTTTTTGTGTGTGAATCATTTAATAGGCCATTACATCTACTATATTAGACTCCATTCTCCTTTCAGCTTTTCATTATAAGGCTGTCTTTAATGGAAAGAAGTTTAACCTTCCCTCCCAGATAGATTGAACCCCATAACAGTGTAAACATTCTCATTATAAAATAAAATCCCCTTCCCCAAGGGCAGTGCCATAATTATGTTACAGAGACTCGTATGAATGTTTCCCTTCAGAAGTGCTGTCTCATTCTGGCCCTCAAGTTTTTATCATTTTCAAAAAATCAATAATAGTTTAATAAAATGCATATGATCTAGTTTAAAAAATTTTGGACGTTATTTTAATCAACTTTAAGAAGTCATCAGTAAAATTGCTGTTGATTTATAAATAGGATAATTAGAGGCTTTCCTCCTAAGTACTGTTCACTGGCATTGTGGCTGTTTTTATTGCCTAGTCAAACCTCTTCATTCAATTTTAAAATTGCCTTTTGAATGGACTGCACGATAAGCTTGCCAAATAGTGTCACCGTTAATACTTTCCCTCCTCTATTGCATTGTCCAGTCTGCAAATGCACAATAAATTGTTTGATAAGGGGGTCAATGAGATTGTACTCGTTTTTAAGTGAATTATAACCAAACAGTTCACATTGTGTCACACCCTTATTGTTATTGTCGAGCTGTGTTTAAAAGATAGCAGTACAGTACATTGGTTCCCTTTTTCACTGTTACATCAAGAATGTATCCTGTACAAATCAGGACACCGTGGTTCGCCAACAAATTGCCAATCTTTATATCAAGAGCAAAGAAAAATGCAAATTTCAGATTTGTAGACTGTACCCCCTGTGAAGGGTTTGCTGAAAGTGACAATCCTACCACGTTTCTAGTTTAGAAAGAGACAGCCTGGTTTCTAAGTGAATGTGTTAGAACAAAGATTTTAGATGATTATTTCAAGATAATGTTATGAAGATGCCAAAGGCAGTATTTGTTGGGAGGCCTGAGGTTCATATGTTGTTAGTATGAAAATGTACAGCTGATCAATGTTACCTGTTGCATAGGTAGCAATTCTATTCCCATAGGTGTATGAACTCATTGACTGTATAGTGTGTGCTCTAAGAAGCAGTTTTTCCACCCTTTGACTTGTGGATGCATAATTAAAATCTCTTCTTAGGGAAATTGGGATTTTCTTAAACGCGAATCTTTCTGCTTATACAGAATGGGTGAGCGCTTTTGAGACATTCAAAAGGCAAAAGTAAGAAACTTTGTGCTTGTTGGGCCTAAAAGCAAGTCTGTTTGTGTGTGTCTCTCCCTTTGTAACAGAAGGAATGTTTCTTATGTTTCTGTCTTCAGACAGTTGGCACACATTTCATCTCAGCAGCTGCTTTCTCTTAAAGTGCAGTAGAGTGTAGGACTGTAGTGACACCAGCATTAATACTTCACATTCTGCTATCATATGCTGTCACTGGGAAATATGGATCTAGGTTACATGTGTTTGCAGACTTTGTGCTGCTGAATTATGAAAGCTGACTCTGTTGGAGGATTGTGTTGTATTCAGAGACTGTGAACTGCACAATAAAGGAGGAATGCAGCGGGCTGTTCTGAGCGCTGTACACGCTCTCCTTTTTGGGGCTCATTGAGCCAGAGCCTTAACGTTTCCAACTGCCGCGAGGCGCTGGAAAATACCTTAAAAGTAAACATTTAAATAATTTGGTCAAAAGGCAGTTTTATGCATTATCCTTCACTTAAAAATGTCTAGATTCTATTTTTTCTACAGTTGTACAGATCGTTGCACTTTCGATACATGCAACAATAAAGCCTATGACAAATGATCACCAAGAAAAGTGTTCCCATTCAGATCAAACTTGGCAAAGGAAATTATTCTGAAAATGCCTTTCTGTGGTTATAAAAATTAAATGCTGTTTAAGATTTTACTTTTTTTTATATAAATCATTTAAGATACAACAGCCAGGGCACAACTAATAAGCTAACAATTGTTTTTGCTCTTGCATCTGAGCTCTGTCGACACACACACATGCATACTTATTAATTTCTGAAAAAGTAATTGCTGTTGATTTATACTCAGAATATTTAGAGGATAGTAAATAGCATGATACTATCACAATAGACTAGGAATGAGCACATGCAAGTCATGTGTAGGGGGAAGCATTTATAGCTCAGTATCTGGATACATAGAATAAAACGAGTTGATATTGGAAGGCTTCATACTGGACTATTGTGAGTAAGGGATGATGACTTATTGGTCCTCAGTACTTGGGTGTCTTTTTAAATTTCACCAGAGATTAAATTTTTTGGCCTTCGTTGTAAGTTCACTTTGGGACTAACTTTTTGAGTTGAATTGAAATTTTAGGTACTGGGGCAGGGACTTTTTTAACCTGTATTATTCCCATTGAAAACTGCCTTGAGAGTCATTTGTATCATGCAAGCTACCACTTATTTCCATCCTGCACTACCAACCATCAGTTTGAAGTAACTTGAAATCCTTTTACGTAGGTAACAGAATTCTCAAGTTGTGAAAAAGGCAATTTTATAAAAATTAAGGATTCTTAGTCTTTGAGTCAGTTATATATATTCCCTGGTTTTGCTATTTGCAAAACAACAAGCTTCCTTTCTTCATATACATGAGTAACCAATGGTTATGGCAGGGTTGTTTACTCATACAAATAGGGAGAATTGAGATGTTTTTTATTTTATGAATCTCATCTTTTGCTTAGTTTTTCTAAAAATCAATGTGAAAAGATTCATAATGTTTCCCAAAGAAATATGAAAAAAATTGCATTGTTGTTTGGCCTGTGAAGTGAGGGAACTGGTTGCTGTTACACAGAGAGCACCTGACACCCTGGACGCTGTGTGGCAGTCACAGGAGCAGCCTGGATAGTCGTTCCCACTGTCCCGGGCCCTCTCTTCCTGAATCTGCATGTCCTGAGTATGGCCACACACGCCGCATGTGTTTGCCTCTGTTCCCTGTAGAAGGTGACTTCTAACTGGTCCATTTAAAAACACCTTTAGTGTGAGGGTGCACCTCAAGCAGGCCCACTTCTCAGCCCAAGATGCCAGATGCATCTTCCTGTGTAGCTGACTGTGTGGTCCCCACTGTCGTGCACCTCGGATGTGGCTTTGAGCAGAATAGCCATTTGGCGGAGCAGTTCCCTGTCGCTCGTGCTCAGAAAGTGCTGTGCAGTGAGTGCAACCAGGGCCACCAGGACTGTTCTTTAGCTTTATCTGCCTTGAATTGCTGCTCCATTTGGGAACGTGAGTTGTGTTTGTCAACAAGAATGGCTCTTGCTGAAAGCCATACTGCCCAGGGTTGGGATCTAAAATGTGCCTGCTGCAGGCGGGTGGTAAGGAGTGAGGGGTCCCGGGCTGCGGGAGCCCCGGACTGTGACAGGGATGTCCGACTGCCGGCTTAGGTGGAATTGGGCCTAAGTCAGCAGTCGGACATCCCCCGAGGGGTCCTGAACTGCGAGAGGGCGCAGGCCTGGCTGAGGCACTCCCCTCCCCGACTCAGTGCATGAATCTCGTGTACCAGGTCTCTAGTCATTAAATAAAACTTCTGGGAGAGCCTTCCAAAAGCAAAACACAGTGCAAGGAGCCAGTATCCGAGTCCTTCACAATAAATACTAAATTTTGGTTATTCCAAGCTTGATTAAGGTAGAATTGGATAGAGAAAGAAGAATATATTTTAATATAATCATATAGGGTCATGCTTTTCACATAAGAATGCATGTTATGACTTTTAGGCTAGCTAAGTAGCATCCTTTGTAAAATTACCTTATTCTGCAGCACAATTTACACTATCTGAGATCTGGAAACAGCCCAAGTGCCCATCAGTAGATGAGTGGATAAAACAGAGGCAAACACATGGTACATTTATACCATGAAATACTATGTAGCAGTAAAAAAGAAGAATCTCTTACCCTTTGAGACAGCATGGAGGGACCTGGAGAGTATCATGCCAAGTGAAATAAGCCAGTCAGAGAAAGACAAGTATCACATGATCTCACTCAGATGTGGAATCTTAATGAACAGAATAAACCGATGAACAGAGTGGATCCAGAGACATGGAAGCATGGACCAGAGTGCAGAATCCCGGAGGGAAGGTGGGGGAGGGTGGTTGGGTGGGAGGTAATCAACCAAAGACCTTGTATGCATATATGCATAACCCATGGACACAGACAATAGGGTGCTGAAGGCTTGGGGTAAGGGTGGGGGTGGGGTGAGGGTGGGCTGGGGGGGGTTGATGGGGGAAAAGGGAGACATAGGTAATACTACCAACAATAAAGATTTTTTAAAAAGAATATTAAATATTTATAAAAATAGAGCTTGAATAAATGAAAAAATAAAATAAACTTCCCTTGTGTATTTTATCCAATATGTACATGTGTTCAGACTTCCAGGATATACAGCATCTTTGGCTGGTGCTTTAGCTTCATGTACATTTTATTATTTTTCAAATGTTTCATGTAGAATTCTTTCTGTTTGGAAGAGCAAGGTAGAATCAGTGAGAAAGCTCTACCTTGTAATTATCAATTATAGTCAATATGGTACATTCGGTGTCTTTTCCATATTGCTTATCTCCTCAAAAGTTAATTGCACTTTTCAACCTCACATGTTGGCAAAACTTGAGCTTTTTACTCTATGCAACATAGCATATGTCAAAAATATCTGTACTTCAAGGAGGAAACTAAGGCCGAAGTGATTGGATAATTTGGTTGTGTCAGAGAGAGTTAAACCTCCCCTTTATTGAGGTAATGATCATGGTTTATGATGGCTAGTTCTGTGCCCATCTATAGCCTCTGACACATTTTTGGAGAGCATTGCTTACACTCTCTGGATATAATTTAAAGTGCTTGCTGTAGTGAAAAGAACTCCAGGCTCGTGGTTGGAGTTGCAGCACTGTTACCGACTCGCTGTGTGTGTGGTCAGGCCTGTCATTTAACCTTTCACGACCTCAGTGTCTGCATCTGTAAAGTAAAATCATTGAGCTGGATTATATCTCGGGTCCCTCTAAGTTTGCAAATGCTGTCATTTTATATTTCTCATTAGAAGTAGGGTGCTGCCACAGTTATGTAAGATTTAAAAATACATGCATTCCAAAAGCGATTGTTTATCTTTAATCATCATCATCCTAAGCAGTAAAGCTAAACTATTTTTCACTTTTGGAAAAATGATTTTTAAAATGAGATTGGAAAGTGCTCTCTGTTCTTTCGTTTGCCTGGCTAGAACAGATAGTGGTTGGGATGTTGTAGATTTAATAAAATCAGTTGTAGGTTAGTATGTTTAGCTTTCGCCTTTTCCTTAGTCTTCAAGTAATATTCAATAGAGTATTATGTAACATTAATTTTATAATTATTTACATTATCTCTAGATAAAATTAAAGGTAGAGAGAGGGTCCCTCCTTCCCAGTCCTGCTTCTAAACTCTAATAATCAATTATGTCAGTATTTAAGCATGTTCATTTTTTAAGTCATTTATCTTTACATTTAAATAAGAGGTTCTTGCGTTTCCTCTTAACTCATAGTTATTTTATGACCATGTATATTTCCAACAAATCAAAGAGTAGTGGGTTCTCTTTATCTCCATTTGGGATAGTCAAAAGGAATCCTGACTTGGTTGCCAGGACCTGGCTACTATTCCCAGCTCTGCCATTAACTACCCATGTAACTGGACAACATGCTCAACCAATACGGAGCTTCCGCCGCCTCCTTTGTGTAAGGGAGATGATATGCTCTCTCTCCACAGGGGGCATAGTGCCTCATACATTCCATTTAATATAAATGTGTGCCTAACTCAAGGGAACTGCACGGTGGAATGTTTGTCTTAAGTTCTGCCCATTTCTATGTGTTTCTGCAGAACTACATCATCAATGTTGGAAGTTGGGGGGATATTATTTAAGGTAAAATAATTGTTTAGCGGTCATCTCTCTGTGTTAACATTAATTTCTCCATTCAACTGAGGTAATTGTACATCTTTATTTAGCTAAGCAAATATTTGTTCAAGCATAATGCTATCAGAAGTTTTGCTGACTTTATAGAGTAGGAGTGGCGGGCCTGCCCAGTTAATTTGCCTGCCCACCCCTACCTTATGGACCCAGAACTTCTTGGGCTCTTGGACACAGTTTATAAACAATTGTCCATTTTTCGTTGAGCCCTAAAACCATTTATTCAAAAGGACATTCTATTTGGAATGGCTCCCTTGAAATTGGGCTGAAATATGCTTCCTTTCTATCACAGGAAAGTAAAGAAGATTGCTTGCCAAATCTATGTTAATCAGCATTTTATAATTGCCAGGAAATTCTGTTTACAGAAATAACCCTTTTCTTCATTCTTAAAGGTCATAGTTCACAGTTCCACAGTGTGATGGAAATACTTTGGGTCTCAGTATATAGCTGTCCGTTTGGATTGGCTATGCTGTTATCAAGTTGCGATTTCCAATTAGCTTAAAGAGATCAGATAATGTATGCAGACAGTGTTGTTTGACGTTAACAAAGGTTATCCCTCTCGGAGGATCTTACCAAGGAAAGTAAGTTTTAATGGCTAGTCATTTAAGTCCAGGAGAAGGTGAAGAAATGTGGCAAAATTTGTAATTCATTTGTAACTCAATTATAAGCTTCTTAGATATCAAGACCTTGTCCCTCACAACCCCAGCCACCCCCCAAAAAACCAAGAGGACCTGATGCACAATTCTAGTTGAATTTATTAACCACTGAAGGGAGCATTTGTAAGACTAGTAAAAGTGAAGACTAAATTTAAAAGTCCTGTCTTTTAAACTTTAAAAAAGTTTTTTTTTTTGTTTTTTTTTTGTTTTTTTTTTTTTTTCCTGAGCTGAAAAGCCTTGTGGTTAAGGCAGACAAAGGCTCTAAACCTGTCATCTGTATTCTGATGACTATGGAGTTACAGAGACCTTTTTTACATGTTGGCCAGCCCTCTTACATGTCCTGTCCCATGCCCTGGCTTACTGAGAGGATCTGAGGACAGGCCACCTTCCTAGGGAATGCTACAAGTCCTGCTCAGTACCTTCTGAATAGCTTTGCTTGTTATTGTCCCTGCCTGGCAACTGTTATCAACTACTTGAATGACCTTGGGCAAGTCAATCACTTAAGCTGTCTGAGTCTCTGTGAATGAGAATATGGATCAAGTGGTCACTCACTAGGCAGTTTTAAAAGTCCGTGAGTCTTTAAGTCAGTCTAAATAACTGAAAATACCCTCATTTGAATCATGCTGATGAGAAAGTGAGATTATTTTACACGGACACACACACACATGCACACACATGCCCATTGACGTAGGAATGTGCTCCAGTGAGACCAAAGCATTAGAGCAGCAGGTTTTAAGGGAAATGGGAAATACACCTCCTTTTTCTCCTTTTCTTACTGGCCATCAGATGTTTCTTTTATTCCACATAAAATTGACCAAGCATACGGCCAAGTAAATACGAAGTCTCATTCTTGATCACCCACAGCTTGAACTTGAAGTTGTTTGCTCTCTGATCCAGGGTTTTTGGATGCGTGGCATTTCGTGTGAGCGAAGAAATAAACAGACTGAAAAGGTTGTAGGAAGTTGTAGACTCAGTAGAATCCCTGAGATGACTTACTCCGGGCTGGGTTTAGAATGGCAAACAGATGCAAAGCTTTTTCTGGCCTCTGTTTTCCGTGTAGGCTGTGTCCTTGCCTACAAGGGGCCTAGGTTCTTGCTCTTGCCCCCTCTCTTACCCCATTTTTGTGAACTTCCAGGATTCGCTTTCAGAGTAGGGTATGTCTGAAGCATTTGTTTGATTCAGATAAAGTGATATGAATATGATGCCATATTGTCATGTATTATTTATTTTATTAACTTTCCACCATCCGAAGCAGGAGGGCAGAGGACTGAATCTGGCATAGCCAACATCCAACCTCCCAGAAATTTGGAGAAAATGTTGGGCCTTTCCTTCCCCCTAGATGGCCATTAGGACGAAGGCTTTTTCTGGGAGGAGGTCCAAAATCATCTCAGATGTGTAGGTTTTGGAGATTATTCAAAAGGGCTGCTCTGAGGAATGTGAGACATTCCCAAGGTCAAACCAGTTTGTTTAAGCAGGATTATCAATAAATGACATGAAAAGGAAAGCAAGAATACATTTCTGTAAACTTTAGCCTTTTCTGAAAACATCCAACAAAGGGGTAGTGCTTATGAAATATAAAATTCTATAAATGTTAGCGGAGTGGGGATTAATTTTAAATAATTACTCATATAACACACAATAAAGAAGGCAAGTTTCTTTTCTTTAAAAGTTAGCACTTTATTGAGATAATCACAACTATATGTAGCTCTGTTTTGTTCCCAAGATTAATATTTCTTCAAACAGCAAAATATTTCCATGTCTTTTTAATTGCAAAAGAATTTTTTAAACATTTAATAACTTTTTTTAATGCAGTAAATTGTATGTTCTTTTAAAAAACGTTTTGTTTGTTTTATTGTCGATTTTTAATCCATTCTCTCATACCTGCTATTAGATCAAACTATAGAGCTTTAAGCTAAGGACTTGGATGAAGTCCTGTAAATAACATCCCTCTCCTCTCCCTTAAGCCAGCGGGACATCCCGTCATGGCTACTTCTTAATTAGGTGATATTTTTATCTGTATTCCTATCCATTAATGCTTTTTTCTAGTGTCATGCCAGTGTACTGTGTACCCACTAATACAATTTCATGGCATATTCCTAGGAGAGCTGGGCCAGAGGAGGTTCTGTTTGGTTCAGGCTTTCCACTCTATTGGTTGATGCAATTTCCAGATTAATATACGAGGGAAATTTTAAAATATGGACATCCTTAACTTTGGGAAATAAAGAATCTTTAAGAAAACCCTGTCAAATATTTCATAGGAAAAGACAGACTTTAATATACTGATGACCTAACTTCCAAACCATTTTTACTGCCTTTGCTCTCACTGAGATGGTCCATTGTCTCCACACAGCTCTCTATGTTGCCGCTTCTGCAGTTCTGTGCTTGCTATTTTTCTCTAATATTTAATGCAGTGCCTTTTATGTTCCTCCTTTTATTTCATTTTATGTTGGATTGCGTTATATATTTCACTGTTGGATCTAAATTGGGGAAGGGAATCCTGCTTTGTCCTTGCACTGTAATGAAGATAGAGTTTGTTAATATAAATGTAAACTGCTGTCTTAGGTGCATCATCACGCGAAGACTGTTTCATAATTGAATATGTTGGTACTAGATACATTTAGAAAATTACAGTCCCTAAACACCTACTCAGAGAGAGAGATGCACTTAATGGTTTGTCGTATACAGTTTCATTTTAAAATATTTTAGAAGAATGATTTGTAAGAATATGTACAATGCAAAGTAATGATGGTAACAGCGGAACAGTTAAAGGAAAAATATATGCAGCAATTACATTCAACATTTATTAGGATCTTTGTTCTTGGAAAGTTAGATATTTTTGAGGATTTCAAAATATGGAAGGTGAAATTAGATTAAATTGAGAGGGAGAAATAAGTTTCCAGAAGCACGTTAAGGACACATTACCTACTTTAGTAAACATAACTATAAACTGTATTGCTTTTTATTAAATTATCTGCCTACATAGAGCGATAATATTTTAAAATGTATATCGAGTGTTAAAAATGATGGGATGACTGCAATATGAAATTCACTCTCCTCATTATTCTAAGTGATATGGGGATATATACATGAATACATCTTCAATTAAGGATGGAAAAGATTATTTTAAATAATGCAGATGTGAAAAATAGGTGTTCAGTAAGAAATGCATGCAAAGTGCTTGATGATTCATGCTGCATTGCCAAAATTCTTATTGGTCAATATCTAAATGTTTAATGTTGAAAGAAATTTTAAGCATTGAAATAAGAAGGTACTATACTCATAGATCTTATAACCACTTCAAAATTTATATAAGCAACTCTGGCTTCTTCGGGCTTAAAGAAAGGAGATAATTCACATTTGCACAAAAGTAGTATGTCAAATCTGTTATTTCCAATGTTTCTCTAACATAGGTGTGCTATGTGATAATTCATAGAAATTTCATTAAGACTAGAACTTGGAGATTACTTTTGTTTTCCAAGATATGACATAATATGACTGTGACTTTTAGGTCACAGTATTTCTTTTTCAAAAAAAATGAATTTTCTTCTTCATCTTTGCAAGACATAACATTTCAGAAAATAGAGATATGTTTGACAATGGAGAAGACATTGTTTAGAAAGAAGTTACAGGATATTTTTTAAAAAGTAAAAAATCACCATAAAGTTGACTATGAATTTAGAAAGCTAAATCCCATAGAAGTTAAACATTTGCCCTTTTTAAAACAGTGCTTCCAAAGGCAGTTCTTCAGAAAAATTAAGTGTCTTTAGGGCCCTCTAGACAATAGCACAGGGAGAGGACGCTGGAAGCGCTGGATGTCAGGATGTGCTGTGGATCTCTGCAGTTAAACTGGGATGGCCACTTGGATGTTAGCTGTACTTTCCGTATTTAAGACTTGTGAGAAAGAGGGGTTAAAAAGGCTGAATATCTTTGTACCTTAATGTGAGAACAATGGCTGTAATAGTATCAAAGATAAACCAGTATATTAGGAACACTAAATGATAAAGGGAGATAATATGCCATTCTTGAGACTTCTTGGCTCTTACCTAACACATCAGAAAGTGATGGTTGAATTTTAAATAGCCATACAAATGGATGACATAGAAATTTAACTTTGCTTTGACCTTATTCTAATTCACAAGATGACTGCAAAATGACTTTGTTGCATCTGAATGTATGCTGGATGCTAAATCACTCCAGAGTATAAAATCTTTGTTTTGGCATAATGTTGATGCATAAACATTTGTACCCCATACTAACCCTATAAACATCACAATCCATCAGTACAATTACAAAAAAGATTGTTTGTTTTCACACTTAAAGCAGACATGAAATAGAGTGTCCTTAACTTAATCACCACCTTGATTTACCACATTTGCATATATTTGCATATTAATTGGACTACAGATTAAAATTGGTTTTGTAATTTTAATTAAGTGTCCACAAAGGTAAATGATTAGAACTGTTTAAAATACATTCTGACATAAATAGCAGTAAAAGCTTTTGTGATGATGTTTTTGTGGAATTACATTCAGAAAGTGGCCTTTTTATGATAGTAATTTTAATCTTAAATAGAATTATACAGTCAAACAGAACTGTGGATTCATAATCATTTTTTTCAAGATTCATTTAATATTTTGCTGATTTGCAGCACTTGATGAAAATGTACTGTAGGTTTAGCTGATTGCAAAATTAGGCCTTGAGAGCTGATAAACTGAGGGTTTAAACCCGCAGCCTTTGGATGCCTGTCATATGTGCTTGAAATGTATATTTCATTCTGTGTGTGTGTGTGTGTGTGTGTGTGTGTGTGTATGTTTTAATGGAATCAACTCATATAACCTTTTTAATGATCTACCCTTTAAAAAGAGTCACCTTAAGGGACCATCATATTCCCGGTTTAAATTAGGAAACATATAAAATGTTTAAAGGTCTCTTTGGCATATTATTCTGGTACCCAGAAGAACTGTCCTGGTGTTGACACAGGCCAAAATGTGCCGACTTAATAACAGGTCATCCTCACTGGGGCATTCCCTGTGGGGGTGGCACTCACAGCATGAACAAGATCATTGTTGGGAAAATGCACGATTTTCCCCTGGAAACCTGGGATCCTTAGCATGTGGCATGTGCTTTCTCTTATGTCAGACAGAAAATTGGTTTTACCAGAAGGTTACTGGATGCCTTGCACCCCCTTCTTCCAGCTGGCATTTTCCTATTGGGATCATTTTAAATGTTGGATTCTGAAACCTCCCCACTCCCAGCTGCCATGTCTTGCCTGGCGGTACCCTGGACTAAGCTCCCTGATGCGTCCTTGCACCCAGCTGCCTCTCTGCCTGGCTCCTGGCTATTCAGCATGTGATGGGGTAAATAAGCCTTGCTACCAGTCACCTCCATATCACTCTTAACGGGATCTCTTTTATAAGCTATAAAATCTCCCAAGACTGTGACAAGTCCATCACATTTGTTTTCATTTTTAAAGTGGTTGTTGCATGGCTGTATGCACACACACACACACACACCTCATATTTATGAAGAACAAACCAGTTAAACAGTTTAATTCCACTAAATCAGAAGAGGGGAGATAATTTCTTAGGAACAAACCATTGCTTACTAATTTTTAAGAGTCAATTAAAAAATCCTTTTGTCCTGGCCCTAGTTGGTTTGGCTCAGTGGATAGAGCATCGGCCTGCAGACTGAAAGGTCCCAGGTTTGATTCCTGTCAAGGGCACGTACCTGAGTTGCAGGCTTGATCCCTGGCCTAGGTTAGGGGCACAGGCAGGAGGCAACCAATTGATGTTTCTCTCACATTGATGTTTCTCTCTCTCTCTCTGTCTCTCCCCTCCCTTCCACTCTCTCTAAAAATCAATGGAAAAAATATCCTCAGGTGAGGATTAACAAAAAACAATCAAATGAACAAACCTTTTGTCCTGGCATATTAGAAAGAGCAAAAGCTTGGGAATTTGTCAGGCATAGTTTCAAATCCCAGGTCTTCCATGTCCTAACTTCCATTTGGGCAAGTTATTATATCTCTGTGAAACCTCAATTTCCCCATATGTTAAACGGGGGATTAAAAAGACCTCCATAAGGTTAATGTGAGATTTAAAGAAAATGATGAATGTAAAATATCTTGCCAGAGTAGTAGCAGTGAAGTTGGTGAATGTGGCCAAATTCAGGATATGTTTTGAAGGTAGAACAGACCAAGTTTGGTGATAGATGGATGGTCACGTGTGAGTAAAAGAACGAATGATCCCAAAATCTTTGGCCTGAGCAAGTTAGACCTCTGCTGACCTACAGGACAGGGAAGACTGGCAGACACAGATCTGCAAGGAAAAGTCAAGAGTTGGATTCAGACATGTTGAATTTGAGATACTTTTCAGACATAGAGAAGTCAGCTTACTTTGATTGGAAATTATTATTTTTTAAATATATTTTTATTGATTTCAGAAAGGAAGGGAGGGGGAGAGAAGGAGAAAGAAACATCAATGATGAGAACCATTGATCGGCTGCCTCCTGCATGCCCCCTACTGGGGATCGATCCTGAAACCCAGGCATGTGCCCTGACCAGGAGTAGAACCATGACCTCCTGGTTCATAGGTTGATGCTCAACCACTGAGTCACACAGGTCGGGCAAGAAATTATTTTATATAATAAAATTCTAGCAGGTGTTTTGTGTATGTATGTGTGTGTGGACACATTGATCACATCATATACAAAATGTACTTTTGAAAAGGATAGGTGGACATAGAATTTACAAATTGATTTTGAAAGAAGGAGACACTGTTTTGAAGTGCTGAAAAATTCTCTAAATTTAATGTTTTATTATTGACATTGCTTTAAAGGTTTGTCCGGGAGAGATTTTCGTGTGTGTGTGTGTAGTTTATTTTTTTAATTATGCTCTGTTTCCAGTTCTGTTTTCAGGTTTATTTCACTAGTTGAAGCAAAGTTTTCATTTGAACATTTTATTGAGCAATATGATATCCTAATATATGATCCAGAAAGTACAGTAAAAAGCAGAGAGGAAGTGCCAAACACTTCCCCTAGCTTTATTGGTTCAAACATCCTGAATGAAATACTCACAAGAAAGAAGACAGAGAAAGAGAATAAAAGGAAAAAGAAGAAAGACTGAATGAAAGCGGGGTAAACAAAACTTGAACAGAGTTTAGAAGAACCCACAGCACACAGAAAACAGTTTTCAACCTTAAGGCTAGCATTGGGTACCATGCCCTTCCCAGAACCGAACCGCCCTACCTTTAAACTTCAGAGACTATGCATTAAGGAAATGTTCTGCTCCTCATTCTCACTGCCATCATTTTTAAAGCTTTGCCTATCTCTGCTTCCTGGGACCTGTCATCCCTACCCGCACAGCATGTCTCTCCTTTCTGGACCATTCTGGAAGCATCCCAGTGCACATTATCATCTTAATGATTCTGCACAGTCTTACAAAAAAGAAACCAGTTTTATTTATTTTTCTACCCAGTGAATCATTCCGACTCCTGGCAAGAAACACGTGGCATAAACACGTAACTTGAGACAAACTTTACTAGGAGGGCTTTTTACAAGCCTACGGGCAAGGTGGAAGGAAGGCACGGAGAGGTTGTGCAGGCCTCTGGATCTGGTAACAGTGTGACCGTCCCCGGGCTGAAAGGATACGTGGAAGGAGTCATTACTAGGACCTGAAGAGAGTCAACGAACTCTGCCTCTAGTTAGAAAGCCACAGCCAACAGATTGCAGCCTGGCAGGGAAGGCGCAGCAGAGTAAATACCTCAGCATCTCCTGCCTGTTTCTCCAAACGGCTTATGCCAGTCAGGACCAGAGGGCAAGGGGGCCCTTTAATGCAGTCCATTTGGTTCAGCTTAGTGGGGTGCAGAGTAAGTCAGGAAAGGTGGGGAGTGGATGTAGCGGGCTACACAGAAGACAGCCCACCACCCCTCAGGTTTCCCAGATGTTTTCCCAGGGAGCCTCACTTGCGGTTTGTTTGTATGTTGTTTTTTGTTTATTGATTTGTTTTTAAAATATAATTTTATTAATTTCAGAGCGGGAGGGAGAGAGATAGAAACATCAATGATGAGAGAGAATCATTGTTCCACTGCCTCCTGCACGCCCCCTAGTGGGGACCAAGCCTGCAACCTGGGCATGTGCCCTGACCCGGAATCGAACCCTGAGCTCCTGGTTCATAGGTCAACCACTGAGCCACACCGGGGGCTGTATGTTTGTTTTTCTTTGATTTGACACCTGAGACCTATCTCCAGGGATATTAGTTATTCTGTGTAGCACAATTTAAGAATATTGACCTAAGCAGTGATCATAAAATGAGGCCGCTGTACTTGTCCAGCAACGCAGTTTTGCATTTTTAAAATTAAGCTGGAATATCTTTGGGTGGGACATGAGTTCCCTAACTTTGGTGTCAACCCTCCACTTTCTGGTCTGCTCATGCATTAGGTCACCACAGCTATGTTATTTCCTGAGTTGTTGGCCCTGGCTAAGGGTTGTGCCCCCTCCCTCCTTCTCAGTCCCTTATCAACGTATCTGTTCTGGGCTTCATTGTCATCGGCCCCAGTTTCCCTCTAGAGAATCTAATAAATGTTATGTTGTTATGAAGATGATTATTGAAGACTTAATGTTATTTTCCTAGGGTAACATATTTGAATTTTGAAAGGGCCTTTATGGAGATCATGCCACAACCTCCTCCCCCCAAGTTTCAAATGAGGGAACCTTTCTTCCCCCTTGAAATGCTCTAAAGTAAAACGTGAAGCTGACCCTCATCATTTTTTTTGGCCATTACTGTGATGTCTCCTACTTCTATATCGATAAATCTAGAGAATATGTGCATCTTCTGAGGGCACAGCACACGTGGAATTCCCTTCAAATGCAGGTTCCCACGGAGAACTAGCCAGAGGGGAAGAGAAATGGCAGGCCGCCCTCACAGGTGAAACCCCATTCCAGGGACCTCCGGGGAGGCAGTGCATGATCTTATAATACTCAAATGTTATTCTGGAGAGTAATTTTTCTAACGAAGTTAAAGACACCATAATAATTCGAAAGAAATGTTCTTTCTACCCAGATTGAATGTAATCAATCTGCCTTTTCATGTAGAGACCACAGCCCCGTGCTTTTCAGAATGTGGGCAACACAGGATGAAATCCAATGCTTTTCCCACATCTCCTTTATCTTTTGCCAGAATCAGCTACGTCGACTGCTTTTATTCTTTCTTCTATAAAATGTCTCTGTTTTTATTTGCTCTCTCTCTCCTTGTCCGCTGTGGCTTTTTTTTTTGGAATTAGGTTTCCTCCTTGCCTCGTCAGTATTTTTGTGTTGCTTCTTTGCCTTCCCGGAAGAACCAGGTGCTGATGTTTCCTTTTGTGTTTGTGCTTGAGACTGACAAAGGGACTCTTTTACTGAATTAGTGATGAAAGCCTATTTTTATAATAGGGTCAACAAAGCATCATTACCGTAGGTCATTGGCCAAGACTCAGAAACATTTTAATTATCGTATATTTCATACAACAATAATGACATTTGGCCTGTGTTAAATTTCCCATTAGCTTCTCTGTCTGATTTTCATTAGGCACACCCTGAATTCAGGGCTTCCATGTTCATTTGCATGGCACTGGGATGTTTTATTCAGATGACTAAGTTACACTGATTCTCTTCCTCGAAGAGGTTTTACTCGGGAATGGTGCGTTCAAGAAAGTTTTCAATCGTATACAAATAGTCCCAGCACCCCGAGAGCTGTTTTATTTTGTTGCTTAGCCTCTAGAACATCAGTTACTAATCAAGACTCTTTAGATTTTAAGCGGTCTTTAAAATAAAAATAAGCTTAAGCTGCTGTGAGATATTTTTAATATTCACAAACAATAAGGTAAGTAACATAGAGTATATACTGACTCCTCTTACACATCAGAATTGCACTGATAAAATTCCAGAGAACTCTATCAATCCATGTTTTCTTTTGATAAATCAAGCTGATGTTTAAATAATAGAAGCATTTGGTATTTGCTGTTTTTAAAAACACAAAATGACCATGAAAAATAACAAAGATCTTTGGTGATGGAAAGTCGAAAGTGACAAAACCCAATGTCAACTAGTTCAATCATAGTTTTAAAGAGGGGGTGGTCATTTATTTGGCCAGATATCTGACTTATCTAGGGTTCTCCTGAAGTCATGCATGGCCGGGTGAGAAAGCATAAGCACTGTCACCAATTCTGTCTTTGTCCTTGTCCTTCAGAACGGCTTTTCCCAGGTGCAGAGATGGCCTTTAGTTGTTAAAATCTTAATCCTAGCAGCAACGTATCCTGCTGAAAAAAGAGATTTTGTCCAATAGTCCTGTCTGGAAAAATATTCACTAAATGACTCTAATTGGTTAAAACAACATCCCTGCACTAATTGCTGCAGCCCAGGGCTGGATGGGTACTTGCTTGGCCTCACATGGCCTTACTGAGTGCCTCTCCCTGTCCATTGTTGAGTGGAGGTTGTAGGAACTGGGCCTGATCAAGGAGCCCACTGTTCCTGAAGCACAAGGAATGAATTTCTCATGGACAAGAGAGATGGGAACATGAGAAAGTTCACTCAGCTTCCTTGTAAACTCCAGGTCTTATATGGAAATTGAGTACAATAATTGTTTCTACCTATCTCAAAACTCAAAAAAATTTACCTGTTATTACATTGAAATGTTGCAATTTTTAGATTCTTGTCATTTTTACAGACATGTTAGAGTTCCCTGAGTAAATAACATTTTTTGGCTATATTTATAAATAAGAAGGATGCGATCAACAAGATATATCTCTGAAGATGAAATAGATAATTAAACATAGAAATAATATAATAACCCTAATATTAAGAGCATTCCCTGTGCAGGCTCTGTTTTAAAGGTGCCCGGTATATTAGCTCTTATAAATGCAGTACTTAATGGCAAGGGTTCTGGAGTTAGACTGTCTGTCAGGGTTTGCACTCCAGGGTTTTCAAGTCATGTGACCTAGGGCCAGAGCTTAACCTCTTTCTGTGTCAGATTTCTCGTCTGTCCAAAGGTAATGTTAACAGTAGCTACTTCCTATAGTTTATAATGAAATAGAACATATCAGCACCTGGGGCATAATAAGCATTTAATAAATTATAGAAGAGGAAGAGATTTTGTCATTTTTTTATTATCTTCATCATTACTGTACATTACTACCTGTAATGGAGCCAACCAAATGATCCCACAATAATTTATGTTTAGGTTTTAATTATATAGTTTTACAAATTTGGAATTTTATCTTGATTTCAGGCCATCGAATTGACAGGGCAATGCAAAGAAAATGCATCAGTGGAAGGCATTCATCAATTCCAAAAGTAGCTTGGCTCAGAAAGGAGCCACCGTGGATATGTAGCAGCTAAACTTCTGGTGCGTTGCTGCAAATCTGATCACCTAAAATATGAGTTAGAAAGATGGGTGGAGTAATTGGCACAAAATTATCATCTATAAAATGAAATTATATGATTTCCAAATATGTTGACCTTTTTTAGATATACAATTATTTAAATTTTAACTATTAATCTTAGCAAGAACATTGAATTGGGAACTAAATTTTTAAGGTTATTAAAAAAACAATTCACTAAATAATATCATTTTTTAATATGATGACTTGATTCTCCAACATTATTTTTCAATAGTGGTTTACCTAAATGTATCTCAAGGATTGTTAAAAGGAGAAAAAGTCTTCATATTCATATTTTTATAAAGAAAATGGCTTTATGTTTATAAACATTTTGAGAGCTGTGAAATGGTAATTGTTCATTTGTTTCTGTTTACATGCTTGGACATTAACAGTTATTTTGGAGTCAAATCCACAGTATTTTTGAAAGCTTTATTTTCAATAATTTTTCTTCTTTTTTTTGAATTATAAGAGAACGATTATTGAGAAAGTTACAGAGGCAGTAGAAGTGAGCCAGCTGGACTGTGTAGGCTCAGGAAACAAGTTACAGAAGCAAAAGAGGGGCCCTGGGAGTTTAGGAGAAGGAAAGGCAAAGGTAACCAGCCTGGCAGGGAAGAAGCAGTGGATGGGGAAGGCGCAGGCATGTTCCAAGAGGGAGAGCACCAATTATTTTTCTCAGACAAGTCATACAGAGATGTTTGAATGAGAGTGGTATAAAAATTACAGCCTAGCAAAATAGCTCCTGCCTGCAAGCGGAGATTACAAGTTTTGTTTGGGGTGAAGGAAAGCCGTGATTATGAGAATATCTGGATCTCAGAGCCATTTCATCCTCTGGTTTAAGTTGCTTGGATTAGATTATTCTTATACTTACATAGTCGATATTTGTTTGTTACATATATTAATTATACTCACATTTTTATTTAGTGGAATGAAATCCTATAAGTCAAAGTTTGATGGAATTCTTTACGAGTACTTCTTAGGAGCTGATGCGATAAGAACTGAAAAATGTAGATATTATTCCAAAAATAAAACGTAAAAGATGTTGGACTTAGAATGGGGAATAAAAATTATATTCTGGTGCTGGAAACTACAAACAAGTTAAAAAATAATTTCAGATACCGCTAAGAGCTATGAAGAAAAGGAAATGAGGTAATAGGAAAAGTTTGATAGGATGGGAACTGGGGAGGGGGGGGGGGTGGTAGCGGGAGTAAATGATTTGGATGGGCTTCTCGGAGAAGATGACATGTCATATAATACCTGAAGACAAGAAGCCAGTAGGGGGAAGAGCATACCCAGCAGGAGAAATAATAAATGACACATTCTAGGTAAGAATGGAACCAGGCCCAGGGAAGAAGGGAAAAGGTGTAGGGAACAAGGTGGCCAGGTGATCCTGGCCTTCTGATAGTGATGAGATTGCATTTATTCTAAGTCTACAGGGAGCCATTGGAAAGTTGAATAGGGGCAAGCCATGATTTAATTAATTGGTAGTCTAGATAGAAGACTTTGACAGTACTTTAGACCAGAGATTACCAAACCCAAATTTTTATTTCCTTTTTTCTCATCCATAGCTATGCACTCTTTTTTCTGAACACCCATAGCTCACTCTTCCTTTATTTAACAATATTTATGAAGCCACCACAGTGTGCCAGATGGTGTACTAGATGCTCTGATATAAAGATGAATGGTGTTATTCTTTTTCTATCCTTAATGGACAGTCTGTGTTCTTTTCAGTATAGTTGGAATCAAGGGAGTACCTAAATCTTTCTGGGGACGACAGGGATGGCTTGAACTGAGGCTTAAAGGATGAGAAGAAGTTGACTGGGTAGACAAGGGACTAGCTGAGAAGGGTATTTCAGGCAAAGGAGAAAGTATAAAAATAGAGGCACTGAAAAAGATGGCATGTTCCGTGATAGAGAAATTGTTCTGTGAGGTAATGATATGTGCTTGGAATGAGTGCAGATGAAGCTGGCTGAGCAGCCAGAGGCCAGAACCTGAGGTCTGTGTTTGCTGTATTAAGGAGTTAGGTTTTATGCTGTAGGATACTGAGAGCCAAGATTCATTGAGCAGCGTAGATACAGTATCAACCTCCCTTGTTACATACTGTATATGAGTATGGTGGAGCTGATAAAGTTGAATTAGAAATAGGGAAAACTATTAGAAGGTTATTGTGTTGTTGAAGTGAGATGCCAATTGTCTGGACTGGAAGAAATGAAGGTCAAAGAATTGAGGAGACACCATGAGGCTTGTTGGTTGATTGAATGGGGATGGCTAAGAGGGAGGGAAGGAGAAGGTGGAACCTAGGGTGACAGATAGTGCCATTTAACAGTATTCAAGAGAGAAATGAGCAGGAATGTTGGAACCAGTTTGGGCTCCAAATTTTGAACTGGGGGACAGGAACAACTCTGGGTGTACCCAGTTGGAAGTTGAATGCATGTATTAAAACTCTGGAGAGTGTTAGAGCCAAAGATAGAGATTTTAAATTTGTCACAAAATAAATTAGAAGCTGAAATTGGTGTTTTTTAGACTATATAGATCTCCAAAATATGTTTTATTTCATTTGTACTGTGTGTTTTTTTTAATTAATTTGAGTCAACATTTACAACTCCATGTATTTCACATAATAAACTAGACCAAGTGATACTGGACCTGAATTTTAAGGTAAAAGCAATATTCTTGGGTAAGAAAGAGCTACACCAATAGATATCAGGGCACTCTTTTTTGGCCTGACTACCCAACCAATTTACTTAACCTATTTATGCAACCTGCTTAGCCCCTATCAACATTGGAGTTTGAAACTCCAGGTAGAGTACATAGAGGTAAAGGGGAACGGGATAAAAGAAAATAGTCCATGGGAAGGCTAGACACTGGAAGTGGAAGATCCCAGGGAAAATAATTGGAGGAAGGAAGCACTCCTGAAGTTTTGTTGTTGTCCTTGTTTTATCTTCCAGTTGTTGTTTTTTCTCCTAAACTTCTTGTATAGCCTTCTCATTGACCTTTGATAGCTTGCTCTTGCTGAACTAAGTAATCTATTTTGTTTAAATTAGAAAAAAATCTTCCTAAACACTAGATTCTCACTATCCACACAGTAGTCCGTGGATAGAGTTTCCATGTGGGAATTCTTTCCCAGCACTTCTTGGGAAAGGTATGTTTTTCCAAATACTGAATCCTGAAAAAAATGTATTTGAGAAATCTGGAAAAAAAGTTTTATTATTCTTCTGCGATTACTAAAGTTTTAAAAATCAGCATAAAGATGTTACTGGTTAGAAGAAAACTACTGAAAGTAAAACTGAAATCAAACTGAAAGTAAGAGCAGGAAACACTGACACGGGAGCTGAAGGTCAGATTGCCATTTCTGGGGCCTGAGATCGGGCCAGGTAGGAGGTATGCAGTGAGGATCATCATGATCTTTTGAGCATTTATTTATGGAGCCCCATGAAGGCATGAATTGTGTATCTTATGTCTTGTTTACCTTTGGCACCTTGCTTCCTACACATTTTGGTCTCTCAATCACTTGATGATTAACAGGTAGTTAGCTTAAAGTTGGAAGGACAGCAGTTTTTTAGAGAGATGGATGGATGGATGGATAGATGGATGTATGGATGGACGGAGTTGTCCAAGAAATATTTCCAATACATTGAAAGAGAGTCTTACAATTTTAGTATTTCTATCAATTTAGTTAGCATTTAGCCAATTAATTTGCCTTAAGTAGGAACACGTACGTACGTACACACACACACACACACACACACACACACACACACATCTTTTATGTTTTACAGGTCATATAGGGAAATTCAATGTCACTCTCACCTTGTATTTAAAAAAAAAATGTCTAGGCAGCGTGGATGGTTTAGGACCCTCATTAAAAATTGACTCTAATTGCCTTTGTTCAGGTATTACACAAAGGCATAATTTTGGCTGGATCTCCAGATGGAAGTTAAGCCATCTTAATGTACCACAGAAATTCATCTTTTCAAAAATTTGAGAGAGACTGTTTTGCCAATGCCAAATGTTTTATTGGATGATACTTACGGTGGTTTTGTTAAGTATTTTGAGAAGTCCCTGGATTCTTCAGCACCAGTACCTCTCTGTCATTTTAACCAGTGTTTTTGTAGATTCTCACAGCCAGACCTGCTGAGCTCCTTCCAGAAAAACCAGGATTCACTCCAGGGCTTGAACTTTTAGACTGCACTCTCCTCCTTGTGTGACCAGTTTGCTAAACGGAAGTGAAATGGGCAGACCGTGCCAGCCCTAGAGTGACAGGGTGAGGATTCAGAGCGGGCCATGTATTCACTCATTTCCTGTTGAGCACTTATTCTATACTATGCACTGTTCTGGGATATAGGGGTATAATGGAGCAAAACTAAACAGAATTTTTACCTTCAAGGACTTCCATTCTTGTATGATGGTTTTAAGGAAGAAAGGAGAAAAGCAGGTAAAATATTTGTAAGATTGTGAGAAGTGCTATGGAAAAGAAAGAAGTAGGAGAGGGCCAGTGGCCCTGGAGTTTTGGTTGAAGGTGTGCGTGGCCACCCTCACGAACTAGCAAGCCTCGGGATGCATCCAGGTTGCAGACCATTTTGCTTAGGCCACGCAGTCATTCAAAAATAAACCAAACCTGAATTAGTTCCCAACATCTAAAGGCCTTGACGTTTCGCATAAAAGTCCAACTTTCTGGTTTTTCCTGAAAAAAAAAAAAATGGGGAGATATGGCGGTGTTACAGCATCAGCTAAAACTGGGAGCTAGCCGCTCCCTTTAAGCATGGCATCACAGAGCCAGAGTGAAGAAAAGTTTGGGGATAGTAATGAACTCACTTAATCTTCCATCAGCCCTCTGAAGCAAGTGCTAACTGAGGCACAGAGAGATGCGGTGATTTGCCCAAGGTCACGAGCTAGTAAGTAGTGGAGCCAGAACTTAATTCCAGAAGGTCCGGACCCCAAGTCCAGTTCCAACCGGTACAGGTTTGCCTGCTTCCATCTTGTCACCCGGTGGCCTTCATTCACTTATACACAATGAGGCTGCGACTCCAGGGCTGCCTCTTGATCCAGGCACGACTGCTCAGTGACTGTGGACCTGTAGGTGGGCCTTCCTAACAGTCCTGCTCAGAGGTGAGGGGCAGAGGGTGGTCGACGTGCCCCGCTGTCGTGCCTGGTGTCTGCCCTGCAGATGAGCCCACTCCTCGGTGCTGGCCCTGCCCTTGTGAGCAGTTCCAGGGGATGTCCCGTCCTTCTGTCCTTCTGCCTCACCGTGTTTCCTGCCTGCTCCCCACGATTGTCTTGACTTCCTCACAAATCCTGAGATAAGAACAAAGGGCCTCACCAACTATGCGTTTTGCTGAGTCAAGTATCCAGCACAGGATGAAAAATGCACGCTAATAATCTTTTCCTTTTTCCTCTTTTAATTTCTTTTTAAAAAAATTCCATTTGAATCATCGGTTTTAGAAGATAAAACTCTAAGTGGGGTTGTTGTTTTTGTGTGTGTGAGTGTGTGTGTGTGTGTGTGTGTGTGCGCTCCTGTGTCCATTTCAGGGAGGTGAATGCCTGTCGCCACTTAAGTGGTGGTGTTTGACTTCAAAGGACAAGAAGCCATCCATTACCTGTATATTAACAGTGATGAAACTTAGCAACAATAAATATTTAGCTGTGCATGAGTCCTCCTTTACCTCATTTACAGACTGATTGGAAGGTTTCCACAGCTCAAGGGACCTAAACTTGGCACCCACTATGCTAGCCTAAGTTCATTTTTTATCTTCTTATTCCTTTTCAAACGTTGTTTCTTGGTTACAGAAGATCAAACATAGGTTGGATGTAGTTTCAGGCTTTCAGGGGCCAATTTTGGGTTTTAAAATCTCTTATTAACAATAGTCTCCAGAGATAGATATTTATTATAAAAAGTATTTTTAAAATTCATGTGATTTTCAATCTGTTTGATCAGTGGATAAATACTTGTCAGCATCACGAGCTAGTGAAGAATTTGGCTCCGGAGGAAGCCAAGTGCGGCAGGGCAATGAATGGTATCAGGGGCACTGGGGTGAGGGTAGGCATCCTGCCTCTGGGGGGCCGGGGGTCTCAGGCAGGAGGTGGGATACTGGTCCCAGTACAGCCGCGCTCAGTGCAGTGCCTGTGGGCAGGAGTCGGGCCCAGCTGAGGTGCAAAGGCCTTGTCCACCCTACAGTCCAGGCCAGGTCAGATCTCCAGAGATCGACAGCCTTCAATAACACAAGGCAAAACCTCACAGCCAACTCCTTTTTTTGACCCTAAATCCACACCTCTTTAACATTTCTTGAATAAGCTGTGCATCATCTAAGGACATGACCGTGAGCACCAGCCCACGGGGACGTGGCTACTCATTAGCTCAGTGACTTTGGGTTCACCTACTTAACCTCTCTGGGTTTCTGTTACCTCTTCTGTAATGTGGGTCCAACTGAATGATCTCAGGCACCTGCCAGTTCTAACATTCTGGGAGGCTGTAGAATCAGTGGGAAAACAGAATTCCCTTTATAGTTTTCTTCTCATAAAAATATTTATTAGAATGTAGCAAGACCTTCTCTGGGCTGCATCTTCAGATTATAGGGCTTCTTTCTCTGTGTCTTCTAAAGCCTGGGCCTGGGTGGAGAGATTTTTGTTTTAACATCACGTTTTGCCCACATTAGACTTCTACTTGAAATGGCTCGTTTCTCTCTGACTCCTTGATACAAAATGAGCTGGCCTCGCGTTCCTGCACGGGCAGAAGGGCAGAAAGCTGATGGTCCCTCGGCCTGGCCTGGGCCAGGTGAAGTCCAAGAGCCCAGCACAGCTGTTGAGCCTGCTTCCCACATTGCTTTGCTGGGAAGAGGAACCTGGGCTTGGAGGTGGAAGCCCTGGTTTCAGGTCTTGGCACTGTTCCCCTGAAGCTGGAAACAACAGCAGGTTGCAGTGAGGGTCTGTAAACCGTGATGCCTCATCCACATCCAAGGTGCTGTTACTAAGCTTTTAGCGGAACAATACACGCATACGTATAGATCTGGAACAGTATTACGGGCAATTCACTTTAATGTTTCCTTTTTTATATTCTCTGTTTTGGTTTTTTTTACATGCTGATTAACGACCCACCAAATTGATTTCATGACCCATTAATTGGACATGAAAACACTGACCTGGCACACACTTGATCATTCCTCTTTCCTTGGGCATGGCCAGACCACCTCCCCTGTGCCCAGAGCCTGTTTTCTCCTTTTCAGGTGAGGAAAGAGCACAAGCTTTGCAGCCACAGAAGCAGGCATGGTCTGGCGGAGGGATCTGTTAGCTGTGTGACTTGGTGTGAGTTACCGAACCTTTCTGTGTCTCGGTGTTCTGCTTTCAAAGCCTGGAAGAGCAACGTGTACCCTACTGGGATTAGATAAGTGTATTTACAGTGCTTAACACAAAATAAGCACAAATTAGACACTTCTGTGGTAGCTTTTATTAGTCATTTTGTCAGCAAGATTTTGCTCTTTTCTTTGGAATATTCTTTCCACCCAGGTTAGTTTTCTTGATTCCCCTAATATTGCAAAAATCTCCTTGCTGGTCTTACAGTTTTGCCACCCTGCCAGTTCATCGTGCATAACAAAACCAGATCAAGTTCCCACAAACACCACAGCATTTTATCACCTCACACTCCTAGTTTTATCCTGTTATTATTTCCTGTATAAGGCCTGTAAATCCAGACTGCTTCACCTGACGCCTCTGACTCCTCTCAGTGATGTCAGCCATTTCTTTAGCAAACTCATTTACTGAGGGACTACTATGTGCTGGCATAGTTCAGCTTCTGGGACCTCAGCAGGCTACACAAGTCAGCCACCCCATGGGCAATAAACCAGTACATATCACTATATAAAGTATAACTGTATATAATTTTGGATAGTTATGAGTGATATAAAGAAAAAGAAAACAATATAAGAGAATAAATTGTGCACCTATTTTACCCACCAAAACCTTCTTTAACCAGTGATCTCGTACCAGCATTTGTAACCACCCCCTCCCACTCAGACTTCCCCCTACCTTTTCTTACCCTGCAGGGTCCTGCCCAGTTCTCATAGTTCTGTTTAAGTCCCCCTGCTCTCCAAAGACCACAGTCGTCTCTACTTCCTCATGCAGCATTTTCTGTCTCAACTACTTCTTTTAGAAATAATTTCTTTTAATGGTTTTGAGAGAGAGAGAAACATTGATTTGTTGTTCCACTTATTTATGCATTCATTGGTTGATTCTTGTATGTGCCCTGATGGGGATGAAACTGCAACCTTGGCGTACTGGGACCGACACTCTAACCAACTGAGCTACCCGACCAGGGCTCACTACTTCTTTACTTTGTCATATTAGCTTTTTTTATGTGTGTGTGTGGTTTTTTTTAAATCTCACCAAAAGATTATGGGGAAAAATAGCACATTCTTCTTAGCAACTTTTATGGTCCTATCCTGCCTGATACCTTGTATTTGACACATGGTAACAATTAGAGAAAAGCAAAGTTTTTGGTAAGATTGTGAGGAAATAGGTGTTTTCATACCTGGTTGTTAGGGTATTGTTACATACCCGGCTGTTAGGGTATTGTTACATACCTGGTTGTTAGGGTATTGTTACATACCTGGTTGTTAGGGTATTGTTACATACCTGGTTATTAGGGTATTGTTACATACCTGGTTATTAGGGTATTGTTACATACCTGGTTGTTAAGGTATTGTTACATATCTGGTTATTAGGGTATTGTTACAACTATAAAGCAACTGGGCAGTTTCTATCAAAATGTGTAATGTACATGCTCTATGACCTAATAATCCCATTTACAGTTATTTTTTTCTAAAGAGATACTAGCATAACATCAAGTTGAATATACAAGAATGACTGTAATATCTTGCAATATTTTTGGAGTAATATTTTAGGAATAGTCTAAATGTCTATTAGCCTAGATTATGGTACATACATCCAGTGGAATACTGTGCAATTGTTAGGAATAAAGTAGGTCCCTATTTACAGAAACATGTCCAAGGTATAGTGCTATGTAAAAACCAAAACAAAGCTGAAGGACAATATGTATACTTTGAAATAATGAAGACAAAATAATGTGTGTGTGTGTGTGTGTGTGTGTGTACACTTGTACTAATTGAAAAGAAAATGAACAGTTTAGCAATATAGCTGATTAACAACAACAAAAAGATTTAAGTCTATTTGGAGTAAGAGTTATAGATTCCGATAAAAGTTAGGTCAGTTTTTAAGCCTCAGTTACTGTCATTTAAAACAAGAATGAAGAAAAAGTGGATTTTAAAAATCAATTGCCCTTTTTGTTTCAGATTTTATTACATGCTCTATAAATCTACCACCTTTGTCATCTTTATTACTAACATTTAATCCATTGAGTCATAAAGGTATTTCTCTCTCAACTTTTAATAATCTCTACACCATGCCCACCAAGCAGATTCCTAGCCAATGCTTGCTTCATGCAATAGTAGAGTACTCATTGCAAACTAAAGTTGATGATCTTTTTTGGGGGGGAGGTGGGAAACTCTAGTTATTAGAATTTATTTTTCCCTAGAGCCAAAATCTCTCTCCTTATAGCTTCCTTCGTTGTTCTTACTGCTCCCCTGTGGGGACAGATAGAACATTTTTCTCTTGACAGCCTATCTAAAATTCATGTTCTTACAATTTACCTTGTTCTCTAGATATGGTCAATTTTAGAAAGGTCTCTTAGAAGTTGTATTTTGTCAGCAGAAAAACAAAAGTATGATGGTGAAATTGGTCAGTGTTGATTTAATTAGGATTTAATTCCAAATCTAGATATGATTTTTATGATTATTATTAATAAAGGTCTATAAATCTGTGGCTCACTGTGAATGGTCAGGATTGTGGGCTTCTGGAGGATAGAATTTCATTATATAAAATTTTGTTTCTTCTCACTCTCACACTACCCATTATATTTCTAAATTTATTTTGTGCCTACCATGTCTTTACTAAATAGTTGGCTTAGTTAATTGTATCCACTTATGTGTATACAATAGATTAATCTTGATCTACTAAATACAGTGTTTGGCTCATGTATTCAAAGTCTTAAATATTGATCTCTGATATTTTACCATAAAACAATGTAAGGCTGCTGACTTTCCGTGTTACTCTATTCGGAATGGGAACTCCACAATAATTCTTTAGCTACTAAAGAAGAGCCTTTTTGACAAGTAATTTTTTTGCAAGTAATTTTTAATAAGTTAGTTTATATAGATCATGTCTCTTAGTCCCAGGAAGTAAATTTTAAAATCTCAGAAAGTTTCCATTAAATATCTATGTAAAAAAATTAAATAAATTTTACCAAGTTTGGATTTAACTCACTGATCATTAATGTACTGCTAGTAGATAAGGCTCATTATTTTGTTTATTATGTGTATATTTTTACTAATTATTTACATAACTTTATATTTTATTGATAATAATGAAAATTAAAATGAATTTATTGTTTAAAAAATAATCTAAGTCGTATGTTAGTAGCTTCAATTTTTGTTTTATGTTTTCGCTTCTTACCACAATACTGACAGGCATCTGATTGTGTGGCCTACTTCTAATTATAGATACAGGCTACCTCACATGGAGCTGGGTAGCCCTAAGAGACTAAACAAAACATGTAACACTGTGAACAAGGGAAACAGCAGCATGCTTTTACTGTAAATTGACTGTTGTCATAAACAATAATTATCAACACAGTGTTGGTATCATGATACTGTCTCGGGCCTCATCATTCAAACTATTTCTTTTTGTATTTTGCTGTGATTTTTTTGGGGGGGAGAAGGGGGAGACCCAACAACTGTCAATCCAATCATTACATTCAGCCTGCATTACCAAGCAAAACATATTTACAGCTAGATCTCCACTGTTTTTACAAGTTTATTAAAAACATGTGTTGCCCAGTGCCAGGAATAGCTACAGCAAATGCTAACACCAGTAGGCAAACTGTCTCCTCACTTTCTTCTGAAGATTTAGCTACCCCATCACTTTAACCATGAGTTATAAAGTAGATGATTCTATGTGAAAATGTATATATCTGTATCAGATAGGACCTGTATACTTGTGTGTGAGCGCTTGTGTGCGTGTATGGGGGAGAGAGCGAGAGAGAGCAGTGCACACGGGGAGGTGTGGGGGCAGATGTAATGTCTTGGTGGTGATGTAGGTAAGGCAACCAAGACCATGGCGTTCCTTTATACCATTGATCTGGAATCACAAGCCAACAACTAACGAAATAAAGTCAAATCTACTGGCATTTTAGAAATCTTCCAATCATGCAAACTTTATCTCAAATTAGAGACATTTATAGGATTCTAGAATCCTTGCACGATAACCTTATCATGAATTTTGGAAAGGTGAGCTCAACATTGGTATAAATATTGTGCGGGGATTATAACAGCGTAAGAAAGAAAGACTGTCTGGAGATGGCCTTCATTCTGACTCTGCCTCTCTCCTGACTGCCTTTAGGTAGGGCTTTCAGGATAGAGCTCTTATGTCCAGTCACTGGTTTTTCTAATACTGCTTTTTCTAAAGATCTGCACTTTAAAAAAAATCCTACCTGAGGATATGTTTATTTATTTTAGAGAGAGGGAAAGGGAGAAAGAGAGAGAGAAACATTGATGCCAGAGAGAAACATTGATTGGTTGCCTCCCATATGTGCCCCAAATATGAAACTGTCCAAATATGAAACTGTCATATGCCAATAAAATTAATATGGCCTTTTGGCCTGTTGATGTTAGCGTCATTTCTCATTTTTCAGTATCAAATGCATGGGTCCTGGCTCTTAAAGGTTTCGATTTGATAGTGTTAGTAAGTGGCCTGTTTATTTAAGTCCATGTGGAGAGCCTGGTCGCAGAGATTGGTTATGATTTTCCACATGTCACTGGGGGACAGCCCTTTGTTCCTATGTTCAGAAAATGGTCTCCTTTCGCCATTCCATACGAGCTTAAGTCTAACAGTTCACACCAGCCTCAAATTTGGTGACTTCAAAATTGTAAAATCAACAGTCACCATTTATCATAACCGACTAGAAGGTGTGTCTCACATTTGGCTCTCTCTCCAATTCTTGCTGGAACTAACATAATAAAGACCGAGTCTCCTGTTATACTTCTCTGTGCTTCTAGCCTTCACTTCTTTCCTTTCATACTCTGACTAAATTAACCTAATTTTTCCTATACACTATGGCTAAGTTAACCTTGCTAATCTTTCCTATATCATGGCTAAATTAGCCTTCCTAAAACATCACCCATTATAACCCTGTTACATTAAAATCTTTCATTACTACCTACAAATGAAAGCCATATTGCTGAGCCTGCCACCTAAAGCCATGCGTTCCCTCCCTGCCTGCCTCATCTCTCACTTTTCCCCTCTATGATCTCCAATGGATACAGTCCCGCTTCTCCTACTGTATGATCTGCATTTCTTTCTCCCTTTGCACTTTGCTCCTAGTGTTCTGCCTTCCAGTTGATGTACCCTGGTATTGTGGAGAGTGCCTGAACTATAGATGGACTAATTGGATTCAAAAAAAGTTATTTAATCTCTCTGAGCCTAGGTTTCCTCATTGGTAGAATAAGAATAAAAGACAAACACTGAGCCGAAACCGGTTTGGCTCAGTGGATAGAGCGTCGGCCTGCAGACTGAAGGGTCCCAGGTTCGATTCCGGTCGAGGGCATGTGCCTGGGTTGCGGGCACATCCCCAGTGGGAGATGTGCAGGAGGCAGCTGATCGATGTTTCTAACTCTCTATCTCTCTCCCTTCCTCTCTGTGAAAAATCATTAAAATATATTTTTTTAAAAAAAGACAAACACTGAGAAGATTAAATAGGAGTTCTCTCTCTCTCTCTCTCTCTCTCTCTCTCTCTCTCTCTCTCTCTCTCTCTCTCTCCGTAGTAGGCATTCAGTTAATGTTCTCTTTTTGCTGAAATGTCCTCTTCTCTCATCAATTCTTATCTGAGACCAGACCATACTTCTAAGTCTAAATTAAGCTTCTTCCTTCTCTATGAGATAACTCCATTTTTTCCTGGTCCTGAGCTAGAGCTAGCTTCCTCATCAAATTTCTCTAACATTGGTGGCCGCTCCTCAGCGCTAAGCACAGGTTATTTTGTGATTTGTTTATTTGATGTATGGAGGTGTACACCACAATCTGTCTCCCCCATGGCGGACTCATGAAGGCATAGATGCTGTCTCATACGCATATACCTCTTGCGTTCCAGAGACTAGTTATTCTCCACTGCAAGTTCTAGAGACTTCATGAACATTTGCTCTTGCTGGTGTGATGATGATAATGATGTTACTGGGAAATCCCAAGTTAACCACCGCCTTCGTCAAAACCAGCTTTATTTCCTCTAAGAACTGTGGACACTTTGGAAACCGAGACTCTACAGCCGGCATCTGTACCAGCCACGTTGCCCAACAATCTGATAGTTGGTGCCAGGCTATCTAGTTATGATGTTTTTGTTTTTTTATCTCTCCACTGCTTAGGGTACATTTCTAATGCAAAATCTTTATCAGTTATTTTACATGCTTCTATTTAGTTCCCCTTGGAAAGCAGTCAGAACTGCAACTTTCTTTTATTATCTGGCTTGGAAGAGAAATGTGTTATTTCTGATGAATTGTGTGCTATTTTCTGAGAATTTCTCCACTGACACATCTTTTGAACAGAAAGGATTTGTTCCCCAAGTTCTTACTCACGAGCTTTCAATGGACTTCAGATGTGGCGAAGCATTGCCCTCCTCAAACACGATTTGCAACTGCATCTGATTCACTTTGCTCCCTTTCATGAAATTGAGACGGACGGCCGAGCCAACGAGGAAAGTATATGTGAATCGCATTTTATTCCAAGAATATTAGATTGCCCTACAAACTCATGCTTGACGCTGTAGGGCAAAGTCACATGTCTGGGATATGTTTTTCTTTTTAAGGGCACAGTGAAAATTAAAACACAGTAGAGAATAAGGTGGACTTTGAACAACACAAGCGTGGTCTATTTCAAAGTGAGGTAGCTATCTGGAAGAGATTTTCAGCTTGGGATTATGTTGGTGCTAATGGCTAAACCTGCATACCTCCTCTTTGATGTTCTGTCTGGGCTCATGTGAAGTAATGGGATTAAAAATAAAGTGTACACCTTTCTTTTGATCTCAGCTGCCAAAAGAAAAGGGGGGAAAAAACCCTGTCTCCTGCTATAATTTAGCAAATACCACGGCTCTAACAAAACTGATATGATGCCGGGGCTCAGTTCATGGATTTGACAGGTAGCGCACACGCAAAGGTTTTCAGAGCCATTGTCCTTTTTCCCGAAGCAATGTAATTCCAGATATTGCTGCATAGACTCAATTAATTCTAAGCCACCTCTCTCAAATGACTTGCTTCCCTGGTAACTGGTAACAAAGTAGATGACTTAGGACTGCTTGACAGCTAAAAAGTGGTGGTGACGGGTGCTGGCATGGAGCTGTACTTTGCCATCAGAGCTAGGCTACTTTTTAAAAGCACCTGTTTATTGTGTATTTTTTTAATGAAAATCTTCCCATCTTCTATGTGGTTGAATATATATATATATATATATACACACACACATATATATATATACATATATATTCACATATATACATATTTATATACTTTAAAGACCCTAATTAATACAGAAACTAACCACTTCAAACTGTAGTCATTTCAAAAATGAAGGAATATGATGTTCGAATATTTCCCATTAAGGAAAAAAGGGGGGCGGGGCCGAGATGCCATCCCAGGTGACCCTAAAAAGGCATGCCTGTGCCTGGAAGCTCTTCACCTAACCCATTGTAAGCCATTGTAGGGCCTTTATGAAACCCTTTCGTGTTTTGAATAGATCTTTTGATGGACAGGTGGCTTTTTTCTGCAAACTGGCAGGGCATACCAATCACAAAAAAAGACAGTAAGTTCAAGTTCCCTTTTCAGTACTTGTGATCTTAGGAGGTGTGAAGATGAATTCCTGAGACGAGACCAAAAGTGAACTCTTCAGGGTCTTTCTGAGTTCCGCTCCTCCTCCTACTTCTGTCTCTGCTTTTGTCATCTGTGTTTGTTTCTGGGGTGTGTGTATTTGTTTGTTTTTTCCTGTAAATGATGCTACTGTTTTCTGTTTATCCAGGTTTAAGCTCGCTCTTAATTGGCCAGTGGAGTAATATCTAAGCTCCTTAAACACTTCTGCCCTCAAGGCCTTCCACAGCCTCTTGTCTTATCTCACTTCTTTGCCACCAGTCACTCTCCTTCCTTCCCGTGGGACTTCCCTCTTCTGTGCTTTGTCCACTACTGTCCCTGGTGCACAAATATATGCTAGCGCTTCGCCCTTTGTTCTCTCCACCCAGCAGGCTGGCCTATCCTGACCTGAAGTGTCACTCATACTGTTGCAAGTTTCCCTGGAAAAAACATACCGACCAAAAGTGATCTCTTCTCAGAATTCGCATGGAGAATTGCCTGTAGTATTTTTGCCATCTCCACAAAGGCCACAGTCCACAGCAGGGCCTCCAGGGCCTTTGTGATTATCTCTTCAGCTCGCTTCTTGCTTCTTTTCCATCACCCTCTTCCCCGCCTCCACCCCCCCCACCCCGCCCCCATACACACATAAATAGGGCAATCTGCCCTGCTAACCAGATTCCCACACAGGTTGCTGTGCTCTCTCCCTCTGCCCCCTCCCTCAGGTAGTCTCTCATCTGCCTGAGATTCACCCCCTCCCCAGGGGCTCCCCTCACTTATCTTTCAGAGCTCTCCTGGGAAGCTCCCCTAAAGGGGTTGCTGTTCTTCCCTGCAGTGCTCTGGGCCAACCCTGGTCCTAGCCCTCGTCAGACGACACTGAAATTGTCCTCGTTGCTCCTTTGTTTACTTCCCTAGACTATGAGCTCCTTGAAGTCAAGGGCCACGTTTTGTTTATCATGGTATCCACAGAGCAGTGCCAAGTACAAAATACGAACGAGATTTGCTAATAGTGGGAACAGATGTGGTGCTTAGAGTCTGTCTTATATTATGGTTAACTGTAACTATTTTCTATTGGGACTTAAGTTTCCTAACAGCAAGGGTTGTGCTTTTCTGCGCTTCATCCTGAGAGTATATTGTACACTACTATATGTGGCAGGAATCTACTCAATGTTTTTCTCTTGAATTGAATTACTTATTCAGATGAGTGTTGTTCTTCAAGCTGTGCTCTCACAAAACCACACTATTTCAATGCCAATGTAATGACTTCAAATACTCTGGGAAATCTCCTTCCCAAATAGTTTAGCAACCACCCAAGGAAACCAGGTTTATTACTGACCGGGACCTCAGGTGTTGCTCAGGTTGGTCATCACCGTGAGCTTCTCTTGGACTCTAACTTCTGGTTATGAGTTCAAGGGCCTCAACACCAGAATTTGGCCATTTTACGTATATTTCGTATACAACACTGTGACAGTTTCAAGGGCAATGGCAGTGACTAGCACAGTATCTGGCACAATCTTCCTTAAAGACATACGTGAATAAACAAATGAATGAATGAAAAGTATGTGACCAACTCTGAAGGCCAAAAGTACACCCAGATATTTTTAAAGATAGCAACATAACTGGAGAACATTTTGGAAGGGATTAGTTGTTTAGTAAAGTGACAAAGAATGATAATAAGTCTTCCTCCCTAAGTGATGCCCTGATTTTCTGTGTGGGCCAGGCACTTTGAGTCACTGACAGGTGCGTCAGTATCTGGATTTGAGTTCCTCCCATCATCTGATAGCTGAGTCCTCTCTTTCAAGTCTCCCTTTCAGCCACCCACCCTTGGGATTCCCCTACTTAAGCTTCTTTCCTCATAAACTCTTATTTTGCTCCATTCCACCTTTCTTTCTGTTTCCTTCACTCCAGTTATTGGATTTTCTGACACCTTACTGCAGGATCCTCTTATCTTTACAGCCATGAACTCCTCGGGTCTTAATAACCTATATAGCTCACTAGCATAGAAACTTTCGTGTATAGAGTAAATAAAAGAAGAGTGTCCTTAAAAAAACAAACTTAGTGTCCTAGACCTCCAAATAGGACAGACAGGGAAAAAACATTTTAAACATTGTTTTCATATTTTAGAAGGTGACATAAGTCTTGTGAAATAAATGAACAATGCCAAGTACAAGTTAACTCCAGAAGAAACAAGTGATAATACAGTAAAAACAATGATGGGGGCATAGTTTCTTTAAAAACAATAGCAGAGGGGAATGTATTGCATTCTAAGAGTAGTACAGTTACCACGGCTGACACACTCATATGCATACACACTGGCATATGTAATTAAAACTGAATACTTGGGTGTTTCTGCTTTAAACTTTAACAGTAATTTAAAAGTATTCAAAAAGTCAACTTTCATTCCCTTCTTTTGTGGAATATTGAAAGAAAAATAAAGTCTGTGTGAGCTAAGGGAACATACTACCTGCGAAAGCCTTTGCTGTTAGAAATTGCGAGTCCACGCACCCTCTTTTTGACTCTGACAGAGTAGCAGGTGTTTCTTAAAACAGACTGGGTGCTCATCCGGTCAGCCAAGCTTCTCAGAAGCACAGGAGTAGCTTCACTGGTATTTCACCAGGTGGTTTCCAGTGAGCCACCAGTTGAAACAAGTGAAGAAGGCCAAGGCCAGTGCTGGGCAGGGTATGGGAAATAATGGAGAGTACAGCACTTACTGTCACTCCTCTGCCTGTCCAGTCCCGTAAGTCTCTATTTAATAGGAGTGGCACAGACAGAAGTCAGGAAAAGAGTGTGACTGTGTGGGGTGTTATCAAAGACACGGCATTACTCCCGGGGACTATAAGCAAATGGCACTTTTGATTTGTGACTACTTCTCAGAATATGCATTTTTTTAAAATGTATTTTTTTTATTTGAGAGGAAGGGAGAGGGAGAGCAACATAGATTGGCTGCCTCAGGCATGCCCCCTATGGTGATGATCCTGCAACCCGGGCATGTGCCCTGACCCAGAATTCAACCATCAATCTTTTGGTGCATAACACTCAACCAACTGAGCCACACCGGCCAGGGCAGAAAATACTTTTTTAAAAATCTTCCTTTATTGAAAAAATAAAATAAAGGATTTACCACGAGTATAGTTTGCCAATTTGTGTTTTAGAGGAAACCTCGAACTCGCTCTTCCTCTTTCAGGGCTTATCAGAGTGATGGTAGCAGAAAGCCCTCTAGCCCTAGGACGTGGTTCTGGTCCCAGCCTGGACAGAGTCAGGACTCATTTAGTCATGCCCATGAGTTAACTCTTCTAGAGCAGCGTTCCCTGGGACCTGTTCTGTGTGTGTAGTTTCTGAAAGGCTCCATGATGGAGCCTTGTGCCTGCTCTGTGAATAGAGCCCTGCGCACTGACCGCCCTGGGATAGTCAGGCGCAGGTGTGCATCGTCAGCTGTTGGAGGAACCTGCAGTAGATTCATCAGTCTAACTGCCCTAGATGTGGTGTTATCAGAACGTCTTTACCCGTAGATCTGTATTTTTATAGAACACATTAAAATCCTGAGGAGCTAGCATTTTTCAGAATACACTTTGGGAGAAGGCGCTTTTTGTATCTCTAGTTTCCCACCTGTAAAGTGAGCTGGTGGGAAACTAAACAAGACTAAGTAATTTCTCTGGACCTTTTAACTCTCAAATCTATAAAATGTTGTATAAAATGTTCAACGTGTGGTCACCAAAGTCAAACTTTACGTAAACGCTAGGGACAAAGATGATTTTTCTGACAGAAAAGTAGGAAAAAAACAAAAGTTCTTTTACATGTTTACTGTCATATAAATTGTCTCTCTCCATCTTGTGCTCCTTATACCCTTTAGGAACAATTTAAAATCCATACACAATCCCTTAATTTGTATTTGAATTTAATTTCTATCAAGGGATAAAAATCTATGTTAAATGTTCTATCAGTAGTAGTTTGGGAAGTACCTGATAGTGTGTATAGTAAGCCCAGTGGAAAAATATAAGAATTTACTCCCAAGTCTGCATGAGGTTGCTGTTGTCACTGCCCCTCCCACCCACACTCAGTTCCTCACAGAACAGTCACTTATTCTGTTAAATATTTTTGAATGATCCCTTGCACACAATATTCAGTACACTGTAGTTGCTTCTCAGTTTTGTGGAAGTACCAAATGATTGGTAAATTGTTTGAAAGGAAACCACACTACTTTACCTCATGTCTTTGAATGTTCTACAGGTATAGAGAGTGTTGCTCTTGTTTTTAAACTATTGAAGAAGCAAATTTAGGACTGGCATTGAGATAAGAAATTAATACCTACTTGCAAAGGAAAATGCTCTCTGTCTCCCTGTGGTAGCGCCTTCCACTCTGTCACCATAACTATGGGGAATAATTCTTAGACTCTTCACTTACACATATGTAACATGTTTTGAGGACATTTTTCAAACTGCTTGCCATTTGATTATCTATCTCTCTGCCACCCCATATATATATATATATATATATATATATATATATATAGATATAGATATAGAAATAGATATAGATATAGATATAGATATAGATATAGATATAGATAGATATATATCTCAAATGCAGTGAATTAAGTCTCAAAGTATAATGAGGAAACTCCTATCACAGGCTAATCATTCTTGATTATTGATTCTACATGATGTTTACGACAATGAATGATCATGAATAAATAGTTTTTACTGGGGAAAGAAGCAGATGGGGTTAAGGAAAAACATTTCTTGAGCACAGCCATTATAATTTAAATCACAAGGGTAAAGGCATGGTCACCATTCTTGATATAAAGAAACTGAGGCTTAGAGAGATCGATATTTTCACCAAGGTCACACAGTAAGTGGAGGAGTTGAGATTTGAACCAAGTGCTTTTAAGTTCAAGTTCGTACTCTTTCTGACATGGAAAGATGGGAAATTTTTTTCTTCTACAGTCATCTAGCTGTTGAAGTGCTGTCACAGAGAGCTCTAATAAGAACTGAACTGTTGTGTGTTATAAGGAGCTCTCTGTATCCATTTTACCAAATTGCCAGAATTCCAGAAGCCTTTTCTTTTTTTGTCTGAATGCATTACATATGTCTAAAAAAGTTTGATAATTAAGTAGAAAATTTTTTCCTTAGGCATTGATGAGTGTTATATTACACTAGAGGCCTGGTGCACAAATTCATGCACGGGTGAGGTCCCTCAGCCTGGCCAGTGATTGGTGCCAATCAGGCTGTCTCGCCCAGTCCCGATCAGGGCCAATGGGGGCTGGCTGGCCCGGAAGAGACCGCGGGAGGGCTCCAGGGTGTGTCCGGCCTGTCTTGCCCAGTCCCTATCAGCTGGACCCCAGCAGCAAGCTAACCTACCAGTCAGAGCGCCTGCCCCCTGGTGGTCAGTGCATGTCATAGCGACCGGTCAAGTGGTTGATCGGCTGAACACTTAGCATATTAGGCTTTTATATATATACTAGGGGCCCGGTGCACAAAATTCATGAGGGAGGGGGGTGTCCATCAGCCCAGCCTGCACGCTCTTCAATCTGGGACCCATCCCAGTGGGATCGGGCCTAAACCAGCAGTCGGACATCCCTCTCGCAATCTGGGACCGCTGGCTCCTAACTGCTCACCCGCTTGCCTGCCTGATTGCCCCTAACCACTCTGCCTGCCAGCCTTATCATCCCCGACTGCCCCCCTTCCAGCCTAATCACCCCTAACTGCCCCCCCCGCCAACCTGCTCACCCCCAACTGCCCATCCCTGCTGGCCTGATTACCCCTAACTGCCTCTGCCTCAGCCCCACCACCTTGGCTTTGTCTGGAAGGACGTCCGGAAGGTCTCCTGGTCTAATTAGCATATTACCCTTTTATTAGTATAGATAGATTTTGAGATGGTTATCTGAAACATGTTTCTGTGGAACATTGTAATATTTAAGAAGGATTGTTCTTCAGGGTATACTGCATTAACTAGTAGCACTAGTTTATTTGTTTGTTTGTTTTCTGTTCCTGCCCTCCTCCCGAACCTTCAGCATCTCCTCCTGGCCTGTGTGACATGCATGACCCCACCACCCGGTCCCTCTTCTTAGTGTGTACACCCTCGCCCAGGCTGGAGACGAGACAGCCTGGAGTGGAGGGTGAGGGACCCCAACATGTAAAGTGTGTCCATATTATTTTATGTTTCAATCAGCTCTACATTGCTTCTCATGGGTTGACAGTAAATATTTGCTATCTGATTTTTTTCTATAAAAATGTATTAAAGTGGAATTCACATAACGTAAAAGTGAGCCATTTTAAAGTAACAATTCAGTGGCATTCAGTCCATTCAGGAATGTTGTACAGCCACCAATTCTATCTAGTTCCATTACTCCAAAGTAAGACCCTTTACCCATGAAGCAGTCTCTCCCCATTCTTCCCTCTTCCTAGCCCCCAGCAACCACTGATCTATATTCTTTCTCTATGGATTGATCTCTTTGTATGTATGGCATTATACACAACATGACCTTTTGTGTGGGCGACTTTCCCTTAGCATGATGTTTTCAAAGTGCATCCATCTTTCTGCATATACCCCTCCGTTCCTTTTCATGGCTGAATAATATTCCATAGCATGTGTGTCCTGCCATTTGTGTGTCCACTTATTCCTTGATGGGCATTTGGGCTGTTTTTTTCTTGAGGCTCTTTTTGAAGACACTGCCTATAATTCTCCCCAAATGCCTGCTGTAAAAGCACTTGCAAGGGGCCAGTTTACAGTTGCAGAAGGAGTATCATCGGGCTCAGTGCGACGTTGACCCGCCGTTAATGTTCTTCTTGACGCTGGACTCACTGAAACATATCATCATTACTTTGATAAATGACTTGCAGGGCATACGGCTTCCAGATCTGCTCTCACAAAACTACAGCTATCTTTCCAATGTCGTATGACATCTAATTATTTATGACATTTTTGCTTGTGTTCAATACTGTATGTAATAGAATTATATAATGCCCGTTTGAATAGTTTAGGTTAGAGACCAAAAAATAAATTCTTCCTAAAAGCTCTAGTAACCAAAGCATTAGGTATGCTCTTCTGTCGATTAACACAGAAAAGCCATTGAAAACATTGAATTATCTGGCATGTCTACATACATAATAATTATGCAGCCAAGGCTTTTCCTTTTGAAACAATTTATACATTACATAAACCTAAGTTTCTCATCCAAGTATCATTTCAAGAGAGGCAAGCTTAAATAATGGAGGCAACGGGGAAACATAATATTACGATAATGTTCTTTGGTGCGGTTTGGAGGGTTTTAGGAAACATTTGGAACTATTTTTCTCATAAAGTCTCTTAACTATTGAAGTGTTAGGATAGCATTTCCTCTGCGTTGTATACAAAACAAAAGGAGTCCAGCTAAAGGAGACACCAATTCCAAATATCCTGATTAGAGGGGTTTCCACTGACCAGAAAATAACATGCCCTGGTGGCCTGGTATTAGTTTAATAAGAATATGCCATGAATAAGGACAGGCTAGGTGATTCCAGTGTCCCATTGGCTTTCAAATGTCCATTTTCATTGCAGCTGTATTTAGCAAAACTACATTAAAAATTCTCGAATGGATGGGAAAGGACCTGCGTTTACAGGGTAAATATGTTCTACCTAAATTGATCTGATAGTTTATGAAAATTTCCAATTCAATTATAAGCAAGTACTGTACTGTTCTCAAAACTGCTGAGATGAAGAAAATGTGTTAACATTTTTTTTTACTTATATTGTTATTATCGGCCTCTTTGAAACTCAACTAATATGTGCCTCAAAAGTTCTAAACATCTACCCAGTGTTAAATGAAGTTCCCCTGTGAGTTAATAATCATTATGTTCTTTGCATTTGACATGTAGATACTCAATGGCGATCATTTATTAGATAGTACCTATGGCTTTTTATAAATTCAAATTGTAACACTATTACAACTGCAGTGCTTTTTAAAGGTATATAATTTGTTGACTATGGAAATGAAAATAATCTCATGTATGCTTTAAAGAAGTGTAGCGCCCTCGTCAGTTTGGCTCAGTGGACAGAGCATCGGCCCCTGGACTGAAGGGTCGCATGTTCGATACCAGTCAAGGGTCAAGGTACCTCGGTTGCAGGCTTGATCTCTGGCCCTGGTTGGGGCATGTGCAGGAGGCAACCAATTAATGTGTCTCTCTCACATCGATGTTTCTCTCTGTGTGTCTCTCCCCCTCCCTTCCACTCTCTCTAAAAATCAATGGAAGAATATCCTTGGGTGAGAATTAAAAAAAAAAAAAAAAGTGTAGAATATTTTTGTTACATTTGAACTATTTCTGTGGAGGGTTGCAGTGCTGTATATAATCACAATGACTAGAGGGTATGGCTAAGCTGTACATCAAAATGGATACATTTCCTTGTCATTAAATATTGGGGAAGGTACTTTAGAGACCAAACCTCAAGAAATGGGAATTTGTTTCAGGCTGTCACTAAAGTGGTCATTCCCAAGCCTTCTTCCCCTTTAAACAAAACAAAACAGTGCTTCAGACACCACTTCATTTAAAGGAGACAGAACGCCCTAACTGGTTTGGCTCAGTGGATAGAGCGTCGGCCTGCGGACTGAAAGGTCCCAGGTTCGATTCCGGTCATGGGCATGTACCTTGGTTGTGGGCACATCCCCAGTAGGAGGTGTGCAGGGGGCAGCTGATGGATGTTTCTCTCTCATCGATGTTTCTAACTCTCTATCCCTCTCCTTTCCTCTCTGTAAAAAAAATCAATAAAATATATAAAAATAAATTTAAAAAAATAAAGGAGACCGAACAATGCTGACTTCAATTGAATTCCGCTTTAAAATGCAACATATATACTATCATGCTTTTATAGGGTGGAATGAGGAGGATCAGCAGCTTCAGTTAAATAAGTGAGATGTTTTCAATGTTCAAATAGAATTTTCTGAGAAAAACAAAAAAGGACTAGAAATGGGACCAGGTATGGCATCCAGAGACCATGACCTCTCATCCTCTTACAACTTTTAACAAAAACAAGTGAGGCTTAAGACACTGGCCACTAAGTGTCTGAATTCCAACTGAAAACACAAGATTAACTGCTTCCGTGCCAGCATCAGTGCCACCCGCCTCACTGCAAAGGAGCGTGTGGTCTGGCCCAGCAGGCAGACTGGTGACAAGGGGGGAGGGCTGGGCAGTGCTGGGGGCATGTGGATGAAGCACCCAGCTTTGCTGGGGGGGGGGGGGGTCATCTAAGTGCTGGAAGCCAGGCTTGCATTGCTATGTCCAGGACTAACTTCGTGGGAGATTTTTAAAAGAATCCCAGAATCTTTCATTGGCAGGGATCTTAGTCCTCCTTCCATTCAAGAAGATGGCTCTGATGGTTCAGACAGAGACCCTTGGAAGAGATTTCCTCACTGTACCACTTACCCTAATTCTTCCCTCTTGAGCGGAAAACAAGCAGCAGAAACCAAGTGGATTTATAGATGGTGTGAGAAGCCTGGATGTATGAAGGCTTGCTCTTCCCAGCTTGGCTCTGCAGCCACATGGCTGCACCCAGACCCTGGGGTCCTTCTGCTTTCAGACTTCTGGCCTCATTTTAACCTGTGTAATGAGCCATTACTTTATAATCTAGAGTATGTTTTGTACTGTCCACACCGTCTTTTCCCTGGGATTCTCTCTGGTTTCTGAAACGTTTCTCTGAGCTGAGCACATAACAAGTTCCATTTAGTCTCCGTATTTTTCCTCTGCTGCTAAGAGTTGCACAATGCTAATTGGCCTCGCTCTTTCAAGTTCCTGATCATTTCCATGTCCCTTGCTCACCCTTCCATCTCGGATTGTCTGATTTAAGTCCAGAAAAGTAGTTTCCCTACTTGCTTCATCTGCCTTCTAAGAACTTAAACTCTTAGCAAAGTGAGTCAAGAATGTATCCAATGCTGTGTTTTCGCCAAGAGAGACTTCCAGATGGTGTCCTCATGGTGGAAGTCCCGCGCCACTGCTGTATGTGCCTTCTGTGCCAGGCAGGGTTGGGGTCTCTGTTACCAAACTGCATCCTCTACCCGGCCTGGCAGTCTGGGTGCACTTCCAACAAATAGCACCACCATTTTTTCTTATTTCTACAAAATGCGTCCACCCTTGGGTTTGTAATGCACGAGGTAGATGTTAGGATCTTTGTGATGTACATTAGCTCTCTCCTTTGAGAAAATTTTTTTTTCTTTTGGACAAAGTTCTCCTTTTGGCCCGGGTTTATTTTTGACAATAGCACTAATATCAAAAAGCTAGGATTTGGTCAGTAATTACTATGTGCCACATTCAGTACTAGGTTATTGACATCTGTGCGTTTAGTTGATGCTAAAGTACTCAGCTAGCAGAAACTCCTATGGTGTACGCAGTTCTCTCCGATGTACCTATGAGGAAAGACGGTTTGGAGAAGTTAAATGATAAGAACAGGATTCAAACCCAGACATCCCACAGCTTGCATTTTTAGTCATTATTCTGCTTCCTCTCAACCTCTCCTTTAGGATTTGTGCATTGGTGTACAGACCCCGTAGGCTCAAAGTTTTCATCCTGGTTGGTCTCCCTTTCGTTTTTCCCTGAAACTTCCTGGGCGTTTTTACCACTCACTGCTTTGCCTTAGCCCCCATGGTTTCGGGTTTTATAATTATGTCTGCGTGCTTTTCTCCCTCTCCCTTCCAGAATGTGGCTGAGAGGCTTCTTGATGATCTAGGCAGATTAGGGATATTCTCTTCTGGCTTCATGGAAACACTTCTTCTAATGTGTTCTTTCCTTTGTTGGGGTTTATAAAACCAACTCTTAGCACTATCTGTTTGCTCCAATTGCCCTATTTTCTTTTCCAAGGTTATGACCTTCCCTTAAAACAGAGATGAACACCACCCTCCCACCACCACACCCTCCCCATCAAGTTCATGAGTTTTCTTCCTAGATGGCAATTATAGCAGGTCTCGATTCTGGTGGGGCATTCAGATCACCTGAAAAGAGCAAACCCCAGTGCCCAGGCCCCATCCCATGTCAGTCGAATCAGTTTCTGGCGATGGGTCTTAGACATTATTAGCACTCTATATTATTTTAAAATATACTTTAAAGCTTCCGACATGCAACCACAGTAGGATCCATAGCATTAGGAGCTTTGTCTAGAAGCAGCTTCCATTCCCACTCGAATGAACAGAAGTGGTACATGGTGAGTCTTGGCAGGTGCCGTCTCCCTCTGAGATGCTCCTGTAGGAAGACACCTCGCCTCTGACTTAGCTTGGCTGTAGCTTTGTTCACAAGGATGAGCAAGCTCCCTGAGGACCCTCCTGACTGCCGCTGGTAATAGCACAGCACCGCACCCGCCTCCTAAGGCCTGAGGACACCCAGAGGGCTGTGGTGCCTCTGCAATCACCCTCCATGGAGAGCACAGAGCCTGGTGTACTTCCAGCTGCACACTCTTCTTCCCATCACCCCGGCTCCTATTCATTTGCTGACTGCTCTTGTCGTTTGTCTGTCTTTTTCTTCTGTTGGATTTCCTTCTGAGAAGCCCGTCTTCTGTTTAATCTAGGTCAGAGAAACATCCTCAAGTCTATTGGTCTTCTCTAGCAGGAAGCAAACTAGCATTTAGGGTAGACCCATCCTAAGCAGGAACCCTTAGCAGCAGAGGTCAAGCTCAGTGCCTTCCATGTGCTCCCATGCTTAGCGTAGGGCCTAACAAAGTGTAGTCATATAAAATATATTTATGGAATGAATAAATTCTTCTCAACCATCTGGGGGTGTCATAAATCCCTTTATAAGTCAGATGAAGTTTATTGGCTTCCTTTAGAAAAATGCAAATAAGCACACACACACACACACACACACACACACACACACACTTTTTAATACAATATCCGGGTTTCAAGGACTCCCTGAAGCCTATTCAGGGTCGCCAGGTGAGTCATCAGTGATTTGGAGATGTGTGACACATGATTTATGTCTTAAAAATTACTCAGACTGTCTCCCATGATTTAAACTTACAAAGAACTGTTCCATCAAGTTTTGCGAGTTGTAAGAAAATTTCTCTAGAAAATGCATTATGGGCAGATTTTATTGTTGTGAGGGATAATATCTATTTCTATGAACACAGTACAAAATCTACTCTAGACAGCCTTTTCAAACCAGTTTATTCCCATTACCCATGGTGTTGAAAACTAATGAATGTAGGAATATTTGTACAGAGCATTCTTCAATAAATCATGGTGTTATCCCACAATAACAGTTAGATGCTTTTGCACTTTACCTATATAACCTTATGCAGTTAAAGAAACATAAAAAGAATCCCCACAACTTATTCCAAAAGGGACAAGAGTCCCATTTAATAAGTGAAAAACCGTTGGCTCAACTAGGTTATTTTATTGACCCGGGGTTACTTCTCCTATTAAGTGCTGACCCTGGCATTTGAGTCCAAGGCTATTTGCTTTTAAGGGTACCTTGCTAAACCGCCTCCCCTCCCCAGCTCCTACTGAAGGATTTTTCACACACACTGTTTCTCCCAGCCCTGTTTCTAGGACATGTGATGCCCGTGAGAGGGGACATTGAATTGGTTGTGGCCAAACTCTCTGGAGCTGTAAATAAAAAGATGGAAGGTCCACAGTTTTGCACATAAATACCTTTGCCATTAACACCAGAAACTTCTTTAATCCTAGCAGGCAGAAATGACCAAGTGTGTCTTTTTCAAAGAGTACCTTCTTACTTTCCAGTAGATGTATAACATAACATACATCCCTTAGAACAGTGGTTCTCAACCTTCTGGCCCTTTAAATACAGTTCCTCATGTTGTGACCCAACCATAAAATTATTTTCGTTGCTACTCCATAACTGTAATGTTGCTACTGTTATGAATCGTAATGTAAATATCTGATATGCAGGATGGTCTTAGGCGACCCCTGTGAAAGGGTCGTTCGACCGCCAATGGGGTCACGACCCACAGGTTGAGAACCGCTGCATTGGAAGATGACCTAAATCGATCCATTCTTAGTAAACCAGCGAAGGTGGATTGTTCTGCTAATCTGCGGTGGCATGGGAGTGATCTTCTTTCCTGTGGGCACGGCTTGGGTCCAGGGTGTGAGGCCAATGAGAAGCAGCTTCAGTTGACTTTCCCAACCTTCATGCCACTGTAACCTTAAAATCCCCAATGGCAGAAATGTTTTTCCAGGATAACATGCAGATTGAGAATTTGATATTTAGTAAGTCTTGGGAAAATGAAATTGGAACATAAAAATAAGCATATACTTATTGTAACTCTAGGTTCACTTTCTTTAGCAATCACCTTCGTTTCTGCAAAACAGAAACTTCACTAAGCAACTCTTGTGCCAAGCACTATGCTGAACAGTTTCCTATAGGTTGTTGTATTTTACCCTCTCAGTGGCACCGTGGCTTTTTGAAAAAAGGATCATGACAACCATGAGAGCAGAGTGGTGTGGATTTTGTTATGACAGTGATTTCTTTCTGTCAAGACAGGTTTTAAAATATCATACTTAACGATTCTGTGAAACTTCCAAGAAAGGATGAAAGTTAGTTTAATAATGTCAAATGAGCAGAATTCCAATTTTTAAACCGTTAGACCTGATTGAAGGGTTTAGAGACTCAAGGCCCTCACACTAAGGCAGTTAAACACAAGAGCGGGTCCAAAGGGTGTCCGTGTGTCTTAAATTTTAAATCTAAATTTAAATTTACATTTCCACCTATCAGCTCTCGGAGCCTAGTATCACTGTTGATCATAGGAAGAGAGATGTTTCTAATTAACTAACTTTAAAGCCCTATCTTAATCACTTAAGCATTCTTGTGCACATCTGTGCTGCAGGAGGCACTGGATCACCTCCATGGTGTGTGTGTCTGCGCGCGTGTGTGTTTAAAGCAATGCTATAACTCTATCCAAATGCGATTCAGCACAGCTTTAAAGTTTAGAAGCAAATGTGTACTTAGGAACGTACTTTAAAAGCTGAAACCCCCTTCTACCTTCTATGCCCCCCTCTTGTAAATGGGCTTGTTCGTGGAGGGCAGCCATTTCAAATGCTATGACACATCCACCCCAGCCCTTCTTCCCTCTCACTTCCATCCAACCTAAATGAGCACCAGAGCCACTGCCTCTCATGTGGTTTTGCTTCATCTGACAATGACATCAGTATCTTTCCATGCGCCCTGTTTTTATAATGTTGTGCCTGGAATGAATGGCGATGCCAGTAAAGGAAACTGAGTCCTGGGAGTAACTTTTCATTCTAGTAAATGAAGTGATATGATACCCAAGTACAACCTGAGGAGACGACATGGCAGAAAGCTGTGAGACCAAAGGCTTGCCTCTGTTCCTAGGCATGTTCCTAAAGCTTTTATGCCTTTCGCATGTCTTGTGTGTATATCCTGATCAGTGGAAACGTAATTCACGCTCAGATATTTATTTCTATCAGTGGGTGACCAGATGCCTCTTGCCTATGTGGGAAGAGAACCCTTCTGCCTACTCAGTAACTGAGAGGCATACACGGGATGGTCGGCTCTAGCCCATTGAGGCGCATGCAGTTGCCTTTCTCTACTCAGTAACGTCGGCAGAGTTCTTCTTCTTCAAGTGCCTTTATTCTTATTTTTTGTAATTGAAATAGTTTGTATATTTTCCCAACGAAAGTAATGCATGCTTGTTGTGGACAAGAATGGCAATAATAGACATCCCCCACCCCCACCCCCCCACACACACACCAAAAAACAGAGGGAGAAGGCTTATAAATGGATGTTTTACTGCACATAACTAGCCACTTGGAGATTTAATGAAGGTGTAAGGATAAAGCCTGATTTGTATTTGAGCACACACTCTTTGCTGGACACTGTACTAAGTACTTTACATACATTAGATTCTGTAATTCTCCTCAGAACTCATTGGTGTATTTAATGATGTTAATCCCCCTTTGCTGATGAGGAAACTGAAGCCCAGAGATGTTAAATGAATTGCCTGAAGTCACACAGCTCTTAGCTCACATTGTGGCAGAGCCAACTGAACCTGGGGTTCCCTGACAGCTCACCCCACTGATTTCTCAGAGTTAACTGATAAATTCTTCACCTTTTATATGTATATATGTTTCCAGGATTCCCTTCACCTTTGTATCTTGCCTTTCAGTTGATTTATGAAGCTTTTAATCTACTAAAATATTTTTACACAGACAAATTGGTTCTTTACTTTTGTGGTTTCTACCTTTAGTGCCATGTTTAAAGAGTCCTTTCCAATTCCTAGATTATGGGAGGGAGAAGAAAAAGAAATGCTAACAGTACCAGAAGAAAATAATCAAAAGCCAGGAAGCCAAGGTATCTGCCGAAGTTGTCACCAACAGGAAGAAAAAGGAGATTCTAGGTTGTGTTTGAAGGCAGTGGCAGGAGGGGAAATAAAGCTGCTCCCCCATTCTATCCATCAAGCTCAGCCTGTTCGGTAGACCAGTTGGACACAGCTCCTTACATGCCTCCTACCCTCCCTCCCAGCTCCTGCCGCAGCGTCTGGACCAGAGGAAGGACTGGAGGAAAAGAGAGGAAGGCTTGTCACAGAGCTGGTGTGGTTTGAAGATCTCTCTAGGGCAGTGGTTCTCAACCTTCCTAATGCCGCGACCCTTTAATACAGTTCCTCCTGTTGTGGTGACCCCCAACCATAAAATTATTTTCCTTGCTACTTCATAACTGTAATTTTGCTACTGTTATGAATCATAATGTAAATATCTGATATGCAGGATGTATTTAGGTGACTCCTGTGAAAGGGTCGTTCGACCGCCAAAGGGGTCGCGACCCACAAGTTGAGAACCGCTGCTCTAGGGTGTCAAATGCCTTTTGTCAGGAAATAGTCAAATGCCAGCCCTTTTGTGTGGCGCAAGATGTGTTCTTTTGAGACTTGAGACTCCTGTGCAGACCTTATGCACGGAGGTATTTTCTATCAGGGATGAAACCCTCTCTGGCTTCCTTCTCTCAGCTCCTAACCCAGGAGAATGTCCCTTGCCCTTAAGGTGGCTTTCTTGAGAGTATTCTTTTTTTATTTAACCTTTATTGTTGAAAGTATTACATAAGTCCCCATTTTTCCCCATTGACCCCTTCTAGCTCACCCTTGCCACTCACCCCAGCCCTGCACCACCCCATTATCTGTGTCCATGCATATATGCATACTAGAGACCCAGTACACGAAATTTGTGCAGGGGCAGGGGGGGGGGGGGGAGGGGAGGGTGGTTCCCTCAGCCCAGCCTGCACCATCTCCAATTTGGGGATGTCCAACTGCCAGTTTAGGCCCGATCCCCAGGATTCTCACAATCCTTCTCACAATCTAGGCTCCTAACTGCTCACCTGCCTGCCTGCCTGATTGCCCCTAACTGCCCCCCCTGCCAGCCTGATCACCCCTAACCACCTCTGCCTGCCAACCTGATCACCCCTAATGCCCCCCCTGCCAGCCTGGTTGCCCCCAACTGCCCCTCCTGCCAACCTGGTCACCCCCAAATGCCTCCCACTGGCATGGTTGCCCCTAACTGCCCCCCTGCCAACCTGGTCACCCCCAACTGCTCCCCCCACCAACCTGGTCACCCTTACTGCCCCCCATACTGGCCTGGTCACCCCCAACTGCCCACCTCTGCCAGTCTGGTTGCCCCTAACTGCCCCACCTGCCAGCCTGGTCACCCCTCACTGACCCCCCTGCCGGCCTGGTTGCCTCACACAGCCTGCTGCTCAGTCATTTGGTCATCCCTCATTAACCCCCCTGCCGACCTGGTTGCCCCTCACTAACTCCCCTGCTGGCCTGGTCGGCCCACACAGCCTGCTGCTCAGTCATTTGGTCATTCCTCACTAACCCCCCTGCTGGCCTGGTCGCCCCACACAGCCCCCTGCTCAGTCATTTGGTCATCCCTCACTAACCCCCCTGCCGGCCTTGTTGCCCCACTCAGCCTGTTTGGTCATCCGTTCGGTTGTTTCAGATGCAATGGCCCCTGGCTCTTTATATATATACATATGCATGCCATTTCATTAGTTGATCTTTCCCACTCACCCTCCCCTGCCCTCTGAGGTTCGACAGTCTGTTCCATGCTTCTGTGACTCTGGATCTATTTTTTCTCATCAGTTTATTTTGGTCATTAGATTCCATATATGAGTGAAGTCATGTGATACTTATCTTTCTCTGACTGGCTTACTTTGCTATTCCTTTTGAAGTAGTGCATGACTTCCCTCCACAGGGACCACAGGGAGAAAACAATAGGATCCTGTTCCTTCCCCATGGTGAAAGTGGAGTCTGTTTCCATGGCTGCCATTCTTCTTGCCCCACTGTGTGGACAACCTCAGTCATCCTCCTACCTTCCTCTTACTGTCCTCCTACCTGGGAATCTTGAAGATGGGGCTGTCAGCAGGATCTATGCCGTATTCAGGGGGCTTGCTGTAGATTCTCCTATGGACACTTCTGAGCCCTGTTCTAGGAACAGAAGGAGCAGGCTTTTGAGTTTGGGCAGCTTGGCATTCATCTGTTTGGAGAAAGAAATGCCAGTCTCCCCTTCTGGCAACCACCCCAAATCTCTACGAGCGGGTCCCATGGAGCCCATCTACTCCAAGGAATTTCCTCCTCACATTTAGGCTGCTAGAGAGTGAAGTATAAGAGTCTCGAGGCACGAGTTCTCCTTTGAGCAAGTCCTACAGGGGTGTGTCGAGCAGGCCTCTGTGGAGCATGTGTAGGTATAATTCTTGGTGTCAGTACCTCAGTTGTATTGCAAGGATGATAGGAAGAGTCTCATTTCTCATTATATGACGTAGTTATTTTGTGCTGTGGACATATCATGATAATTTCTAATGTTTTTTTTCTCTCAAAATGAATCATCAGTTACTATTGATGATGTTTTTAAAGATGCTTTCTAATTAGTTTATTACTTTTTAAGTAGTGACCCAAGCCACCAATGAATGGATATTCATTACTTCTAGAGGTATAACCCCCTTACAGTAATATGAAAAAAAATAATGATATCAAAGGAGTGCTCTGTAAAGCAAAGCTATTTCTATGTCACAGTGTGTAGTCTTTCAAAGTAGTATTTTGTTGATCGTGGTGACAACAAATTCAATATAACTAATACTACCACATAGCAGGCCTTCATTCTCTTTCCTGTTGATGTGACAGTCACTCTTTAATGAAACCTTATATTGTATAGTATTTGCATTGTAGATCAGCACTGAAGAGCTGAGTTTGCGTAAGCAATAGCTGAGCTGTTTATACTTTTTATATTCTTCCATCAAGAAATAATTACCCTTCAACCAGCCTTACCTCTTTCTACTTCACATATGCAAACCACCTAAATAAAACATACTCCAACTCCCAAACCACACATCAGTGTACAGAAACAATGAGGACCCAGAGGAGTATGGAATAGCATATGCATAGCCCTTCCCACTTCCTCATCCCGGGGCATGCATTCCTTCAGCAAGTACACAGTGAGCATCTAATGTGGACCAGAAACCTGGGAGGCAAATAGAGTGGATTTTGCTCACTTATTTGCTGCAGGGAAGTAGAGTATAAGATTTGTTCTACCTCCAGTTCTATAAAATTGAAATGTTATTTCTCGTTTAACAAAGAAAATATAGTAAGACTTTGGTGTCTTGTTGCCTTGTTGCCTGTAATTCTCTGTTGGATAGCATCTACACATGGATTGGTTTGAAATGGCCTTCGGCAGGTTGCTGCAGGGCCATCCGACCATTTGCAATCTGTACTCCCAAACTAATCTTCAGTTCTTGAGTAACCTGGCTTTTGACACTCTTAGAAGTCAGTATTGCCCTGCCTTATATCACTGTGTGTTAAATGTGTATAAAGAGGGCATGTATTGACAGTTCAGGTGGCCTATGCTATACTTTAGAATAGCCCATGCCAGCAAGATGCGGTCTCAATTATGGAATAATTACATTTTAAATATTTACAAGAATTTTTTGTTTTTGTTTTTGTATTAGAACTCCATTGAATAGTTACTTTCCCTAAGACATGTACTATGTGGTTAAAGGTATACAGTTTCCACTTATATCTCACTTAGTATTTAAAAAGCTACTTGTACATCTCTGTGATTATGATCCACAATAATGTTGCTACAAACTGTGAGTGGTTATATATGTCCCTACTGAAAATATTTGCCCATATTCATTAACCCACTATTCAAAGAAAAGATATTTCAAGGTGGAAAATATTTAAAAACAACAACAACAACTCCTTGGCAAATAATGTTGAACCTCAAAATAATGACCAGCATATCCTAAAAGATGACCTTAGGTTGGTGTGATCTTTAAACAACCAACATACATTTCCTTAAAAAGCTTACAAGAGGTAAATCCATCACACACTAAAATGTTGGATTTTTTAAAAATTGTTTTTCCTAAAACAAGAATATAACTTGGGTGCAAACCTTTCTCTATTGCCTCACTTTGGTGAATCTGTAGCTCTCCCCAGGCATAATGGTCAATGCCTACATGTGTACTAACCATCACTCCTCCTCTCCCCAAAATCTTCTCTTCTGATGCTTCCTGTCTAGTACCTGTTCCAGTTTAAAAAGTCAGAAATTGTCTCTAAAAATTTACTGTAGGACTAGACATTTAAGAACTTTAGATACTAAAACTTCTGGATAGGGAGCATAAAGTAGATTTTTTTTTTAATAAGTAGCATAAAAATAAATTGAAAACATGAGAAATAAAAATGCCATAAAATTATGCATATTTTTTAAAGGACTAAGTAGAATTTTTACATATTCACTGAAATTAACTCAGTGGAGACTTGGCCAGTGTTGCTCAATTGTTTGGGCGTCCTCTTATGTACTGAAAGGTTGCTGGTTCCCAGTCAGGGCACATGCCTGGGTTGTGCACTACACCCCCAGTAGGGGGTGTGCAGGAGGCAGCCAATGGATGATTCACTCTCACATGGATGTTTCTATCTCTCTCTCTCCCTTTCCCATCCCCTCTCTCTAAAATTCAAGAAAAAATATTTAAATAACAATTAACTCAGTGTATATGTTAAGTGTTAGACATGTGTGAAGAGAGAATTAGTGACCTGGAAGCTAGATCTTAAGAAATAAAGAACAACATAAAACACATGTCTAATAGGAGTTCCAGAAGGAAAAATTAGAGAAAAATATTAGAGGCAATATTCAAAGATAGTTGGGCAAGAAATTTCCAGAGATTGTAAAAAGAAAAAAAAAAAAAGAATTCTCAAGGTTATACATATAATTAGTTTTAAAGGGTCAGAAAGTACAAAAAGAGGTCTGTAATACAAAGGAAAAACCCTTTCTCCAGTCCTACTAAACCCTAAGTTCCCTCTCCAGTACCACAGGACTAACAAGACTTTTCATTGTTTTTGCTATTTCTAGATGTTTAACATGAACTGTTCTTTATTGATTGACTCCGTACCAGTAGAAACAATGATTTAGTTGGCTTTCTTACAATATGAGCTTGCACATGTGCACACGCACACACACTCTCTCCCTCACCCTATCCTTCCATTATGTTTGCGTCTCCACTTTGAGTTAATTAAATATTCTGTGTTTCTAGCATTTGTTGCGATGTAAAAACTGGTCCCTGTTGAGCAGCATTGTATTCGGTTTCCTTCCCTGAACAACGCTTCACTTTTTCTTGGAGCTAATTATTGCACTAGTTTTATTTGCTTGGTTTCGTTAATACTATCACAGATCCATTCCCCAATTTCATCATTTTTATATGGTTAGCCATTTCAGGAAATGTGTCATTTCCATTATTTTCTTAAACACTTCCATCCTGGAGGCCTTAATTATCTTGCTTCTGTTTGTTTTGGTTGCTTTCTGGGCCCTGGAGTCAACTATTTCCTGAATTCCACATCCTTCTCTTTTTGTATTACTTTCTCATGTTAGTGGGGTGCATACCTCAAGATATGTGTATGGGAGCTAAAATTCCTTAAGACCGTGCATGTCTGAAAACAACATTATCCTCTCTCACATTTCATTGATATTTGACTGAGTTTTGAGCTCTCTTTGAAAATCATGTTCCTCACAAGTTTGAGGCAATGTTCCATTGTTTTCTACTTTTGAACTTCTGTTGAGAAGTCTGATTCCAGTCCTTTTCTGATCCCTTGCACGTGACTCCCTATGTTGCTCTCCCAAAGGCTTTCACATTTTCTTTTCTACTGGTTCTGAAATTCTATAGTGATGCCACTTGGATTGGATTTTTGTTCCGTTTTTATGCTGGGCACTTATTTCCTTCAGTACAAAGAATTTTCTTATATTTCTTTTATTTTCTCCCCCATGATTTTCTCAGGATTCACTTTCTTCAATTCCTATTAGTAACTATTGAACCTTAGGTTGAACAAACCAAAGTTTGTTCTCTTCTATTTCTTTTTCCTGTTAATTTCTATTTTTGTTCTTCTTTCTATAAGGTTTTCTCAACTTTATCTCCCAACACTTCTATTGATTTTTTTTAAAAGTTACGATATTTTTCTTTGCAAAGAACTCTTTTTTTGGTTCTTTGATATCTTTTCTTGTTGTATCCTATTTTCCCCACCATGGACCCAACATTTTGTTTTATCAGTATGGATATTATGGGATGTTTAAAAAGAACTTTTCTACTCTCCCTGTTGTCTCAGTTGCTTTCAAATTCCTTTTTGATGCTTGTTTGCTTTGTCACATTTATTTTGTGTTAAAAGTCTTCCTCAAATGTCTGATGACCTGGCTCCTGATGATCTTTGTGGGAGATGATTAGAACTTTAGAAACAGGCCTTGCTGACTAGTAACCTTTCTCATAGGACAGTGAGCAAACAGGGCTTCATTATCTTGTCTTGGTGTCACTAGGTCAGTCCAGTTGGTTTCCAGAGAGGCTCCTCTCATCTCCTGAAGGGAATCCCCAGCCCTCTGGCAGCCAACTGGGGAAGGGCGCCGAGAGGCCTCCCCGATAAATGGGCTCACTTACACTCAGTTTCCCTCACCTCCTTCAGCCTTGCCTGGTCTCTGTAGGTCAGCCCTCTCGTGAAGAAGCCACCTGTCCGGCATTGAGGTGGGAGATAGGTGGAGAGGGGAGGTAGTTGCCTGGCTGCATGGACTTGGGGAGGTTATCCGAAGGTTTGAGGTCATTTGATGGAGAATTGCTACCAGTTCTGTTTTCAGTTCTGCTCTGCAAGTGCATCTCCAGAGGCACCTGGTGTGTCCAATTCCTGAGCCTTTTGGAGTTTCTCTAGAGCAAATGAGCTGCTGCTTCTTGGCTAACCCAGATGCACAGGCAAAGTCACCTGTGCTTATAGACTCGCTCCCCCTTCTCTCTGCTCAAAAACATATCCATCTGCTTCCTGTCCCCTGAAATTCAGCTGACATTTCTTTTCTGTTATCATCTTTCTCAGTTTTTATCTATCATCCTTGGAAGTCCATGCCTTATTAAAAATTCCCACGCCCTTATTTTAGTGGAGAGGCAGAAGGCATGGGGGATTGAAAATTGGCCCTTGCTCCACCACGTTTCCCCCAATCCTTTCTTCACACCGCAGTCAGTGTTCTATTCGCACCCAGTCTGACTGGAAACTTCACAAAGGGCTCCAAACCTTCACTTATGTTATGAAGGGCAGAAAGGCCTCCCCTGGTTATTTCTTAGGCCTTATTTTTTACCAGCCCCCACCCCCTTCACTCCTATCCACACCTATTTAAAGCTCTGGCCCTATTTTACATTTTCCCTTGGACCATGTTTTCTCTGTAGGTCCTTTGCAGATGCCCACCTGTCACTCCCACACCTGGATGACTCTGAATCATCACTGAGGTCCCAGCTGAAAGGTCACCTTCTCTAGGGAGCCTTCCTTGGCACTAACCCCTCCCAGGCCTGGGCTTTCACAGTCATGATACCCAGTTCTTCCTGATCCAGCATCCACCACGTTGTGAGTCTTCATCAGGGCACCTGTTTGCCTGGCACATGGTAGGCACTGCAGGTTTCTTCAATGGTGAGTGAGTGGTTTTCCCTCTGAACCTTTTTCACTCGGATTTTGGCAAGTAATTCAGGCCTTTCTTGACCTCCAAAGCCTTGAGTACATTCCAGTAATAGCCCAACAATCCACCCACCTGTTACCTTTTCACTCTCCTTTCTCCACACGTAGAAACTCTGGAAACTGGAAACACCTGAAGCACTAGTGTTTGTACACTCACTTGGTACACATAAAGGCTTTGTCTCAAATGTAAAATTAACAAAATTGTATGTTGTAACATTAGTTTGGAATAAAGCTCGTTTCTGTGGCTTAAAAATTAGACAGCAATCAAATCAGAACTTGAAGTGAATCAATACTTAGTGCTGTAGCATTTAATGTGGGAATGAAGAAGAGAGGGTTGTGTTCGAAGTTGTATTTGATGGTAATTTTGATTTATTCAGGTTGTGGATAGGCAAATGAAAAAGAAAATAAAAGGACTGGATTTTTGATGCCCATCTGTTCATGCTTCAGAGACCTGGAAACTGATGTTTTAAATTTCCTGGTTTTACTTTCTTGGTTTATGCAGTTTTAAGAAGGGAAAGGATGGAACCGCTCAGTTAGAAAAAAAAAATGAAGGAGTAAAAGGAAACAAGGAAAAGTGAAAGGTAGAAAAAAGTACCACAGGAAACAAGCAAAATAGAAAGGGAGGAATTTTTTTTTTATTCATAACATTGGACCTTTGTAATTAATGTGCCTCTAAGCATGAGTACAAGTCTTTGATTGGTATACAAATGAAAATACGGTAACATATTAAAATACCTGCCTTTAATCTGAAAGTTCAAGATGGCCCAGTGTCAATACAGAGGACCAGAGGGATTGGAGCAGGGTTTTGAGAAATTTCTTTGTATGTAACAACTCCAAAAATAAACAAATTAATTAATTAATAAGGATGACTAAAGTATAATTTGTACGAGTTAAGAAAAATACATCTTTAATAAGGCATGGGGGGAGAGAAGCAAGATGGCGGCGATATAGGCAGACGCGTCCTAGGTCTTGTCCCGGAGCAAACGGAGTAAGCAGCTGAAACTAATAACACCCACCCCGAATTGGCAAATTTACTCAGCTGGTGAGACGGTTTGCAGCCGGGAAGGGCAGACCTCCCCTGGAAAGGTTAAAAACCAGGGATCTGGGCAGGAAAGTTTGCCAGACCTGAGCCCAGAGGGCCGGAGGGAGACCGCATGGCAGACAGCCGCGTCTCTTGGGACAGACACAGACCCTGACCGGGGTAAGGAGTTCCTCGGGTTTGCTGGCGCCAGGAGATTTGAGATTTGGATTTTGTGATTGCGGAGAACTGAGACTAAAGGGGGCATCCTGAGGAACTGATCAGACCATGCAGTGCCCATAAGAGAGGAGCGTTTCCCAGACCATGCAGTGCTGGTAAGAGAGGAGCGTTTCCCAGACCGCAGATCCAAGCAACAGCAGCCCCCTGATCACCGCAGCCTCCTGATCACCACAGCCTCCTGATCACCACACCCTCTGTCTGTGGAACAGCAGCTGTACGTGAAGCCTCCCCCCACCAGCCAGAAGAGCCAACACAGCTGTGAACAACACCCACCAGAGGAGCTGCTGCCAACTGGAAAGCAGCTGCTACCGCAACCGTCTGAGCAGCAACCACAACCCAAGGAGCCCCTGCCACCCAGGGAGCAGCCACTGAACATCTCAACATCTACATATGTCAGCGAGATCAAACATGGGTAGGCAAAGAAACCCCCAAAGGAAAGAAAAGGAGGACTTGCCAGAAAAGCAGCTAAGTGAGACAGAGATATGCAACATGACGGAAAAAGAATTCAGAATAAGGTTCCTAGAGTACATGCACCAGATGTTCAAGAAGCAAGAAGAAACAGATGAAAAACTCAACTACTTATGCAAGAAGCTAGAAGAAACAGATGAAAAAATCAACAACTTAAGTAAGTCCCAAGAAGAAATGAAGAGTGACATAGCTTCAATAAAAAACTCCATTGAAAGTATCAACAGTAGACTGGGAGAAGCGGAGGACCGAATTAGTGAATTAGAAGACAAGGAAGCAAAACACACTCAAACTGTATGGCAAATGGAGAAAAAAATTAAAAGACAGGAGGAGAGCCTAAGGGAGCTTTGGGACAACATGAAACGAAACAACATACGAATAATAGGGGTGCCAGAACAACAGAAAGATGAACATGGATTAGAAAACCTATTCGAAGAAATAATATCAGAAAACTTCCCTGAGGTGGGGAAGAAAAAAGTCACACAAGCCCAGAGAGTCCCAAACAAGGTGAACCCGAAAAGACCCACACCAAGACACATCATAATTACCATGGCAAATGTTCAGGATAAAGAGAGAATCTTACAGGCTGCAAGAGAGAGACGGAAAGTAACATACAAGGGATCTCCCATTAGATTATCAAATGATTTCTCAACAGAAACACATCAGGCCAGAAAAGAATGGACGGAAATCTACAAAGTGATGCAAAGCAAAGGACTGAATCCAAGAATACTCTATCCAGCAAGGCTATCATTCAAAATTGAAGGGGAAATAAGAAGCTTCACAGACAAAAAAGGGCTAAGGGAGTTTATCACCACCAAGCCAGCCATGCAAGAAATGCTAAAGGGACTGGTGTAAAAAGAAGAAATATCAAGCTCAGAAAGAAAACAGCCACACACACACAAAAAAAAAGAAATGGCTACAAACAAGTACCTTTCAATAATAACTTTAAATGTAAATGGACTAAATGCTCCAACCAAAAGACATCGAGTGGCTGAATGGATAAAAAAACATGACCCATACATCTGCTGTCTACAAGAGACCCACCTCATTAGAAGGGACTCACACAGACTGAAAGTGAAGGGATGGAAAAATATCTTTCACGCAAATGGAAAGGAAAAGAAAGCTGGGGTAGCAATACTTATATCTGACAAAATACATCTCAAAGTGAAGGCCATAACCAGAGATAAGGAAGGCCACTTCATAATAATAAGGCATGGGTCTGTGGTTCATAAAGTAGACTTAACTATGGAAAGGCCAGTGTGGTCAGAGACCAAAGTGTTTAGAATGTTGAGTTCTCTCTTTAGTAACAATGACAACATAATGATGAGGATCTTCACCATTATCATCAACAATAAAAAATAACTGTGTTTACTGAGTTCTTACCATTTTACTAGCAGCATGGGAAAACATAATTCTGCAAGGCAGCTTTAGTATTATCTCCATTTTCCAGATGAGGTAACTGATACTTAGACAAAAGCCCCTTTTCTCCAAGTCAACTAATAAGTGATAGGCCCTGAATTTTTTTTTTTAATTTTTATTTTTCGCTAAAAGTATTACAAAGGGTATTACATAAGTGTCCTTTTTTCCCCCCCGCCCTTAACATGCCCCTGCCCTCCCTTACCCCCCAGTGTCTTATGTCCATTAGTTATGGTTATATGGATGCATACAAGTCCTTCGGTTGATCTCTTACTCCCCTCCCTCCAGTCCCCCAACCCTCCCTGGTCTTCCCACTGCAGTCCGACAATCAATTTGAGGCAGCTCTGCCTCTGTATCTATTATTGTTCAAAAGTTTGTAATGGTCTTAATTATCCATGAAAGAGTGAGATCATGTGGTATTTTTCCTTCATTGACTGACTTGTTTCACTTAGCATAATGCTCTCCAGTTCCATCCATGCTGTTGCAAATGGTAAGAGTTCCTTCTTTTTAACAGCAGCATAGTATTCCATCGTGTAGATGTACCACAGTTTTCTAATCCATTCATCTACTGATGGGCACTTAGGCTGTTTCCAGATCTTAGCTATGGTGAATTGTGCTGCTATGAACATCGGGGTGCATATATCCTTTCTGATTGGTGTTTCTGGTTTCTTGGGATATATTCCTAGAAGTGGGATCACAGGGTCAAATGGGAGTTCCATTTCCAATTTTTTGAGGAACCTCCATACTGTCTTCCATAGTGGCTGCACCAGTCTGCATTCCCACCAGCAGTGCACAAGTGTTCCTTTTTCTCCACAACCTCTCCAGCACTTGTCGTTTGTTGATTTGTTGATGATGGCCATTCTGACAGGTGTGAGATGGTACCTCATTGTTGTTTTGATTTGCATCTCTTGGATGATTAGTGACTTTGAGCATGTTTTCATATGTCTCTTGGCTTTCTGAATGTCCTCTTTTGAAAGGTGTCTATTTAGATCCTTTGCCCATTTTTTGATTAGATTGTTTATCTTCTTTTTGTTAAGTTGTATGAGTTCCCTATAAATTTTGGAGATTAGGCCCTTATCAGATATAACATTGGCAAATATGTTTTCCCACGCAGTGGGTTTTCTTGTTGTTTTGTTGATGGTTTCTTTTGCTGTGCAGAAGCTTTTTATTTTGATGTAGTCCCATTTGTTCAGTTTCTCTTTAGTTTCAACTGCCCTAGGAGCTGTATCAGTGAAGAAATTGTTTTGGATAGGCCCTGAATTTGAAAACAAACAATATCCTGAGAGCGCTGCTTGACCCAGTATGCTATTTAGCCCCTTAATAATAATCCTAATATATAAAAAGCCAGGGGCCGTCATGACCGAAACAACCAGAGGGATGACCAAACAGCAGGCTGTGTGGGGTGACCAGGCCAGCGGGGGGCACAGTTGGGGGCAACCAGGCTGGCAGAGGGGGCAGTGAAAGGCAACCAGGCAGGATGGGGGGGCAGTTAGGAGCGACCAGGCTGGCAGGAGGGGGAAGTAAGGGACGACCAGCCGGCAGGGGGGGCGGTAAGGGGTGACCAGGCCAATGGGGGCGGGGGGCAGTTAGGGGAGATAAGGCCAGCAAGGGCGGGGGGCAATCAGGCTGGCAGGCAGAGGTGGTTAAGGGTGATCAGGCTGGTGGGGGGGGGGGGCAGTTAGGGGCAATTAGGCAGGCAGGCAGGTGAGCAGTTAGGAGCCAGCAGCCCCAGATTGTGAGAGGGATTCCCCAGATCGGGCCTAAACCGGCAGTCAGACATCCCCTGAAGGGTCCTGGATTGGAGAGGGTGCAGGCTGGGCTGAAGGGACTCCCCCCTCCCCTTGTGCATGAATTTCGTCCACTGGGCCTCTAGTTGTAAAATAATCAGGAAATTTTATTAGATATGTTAATCCTAGGAATTGGAGAAGTCTAGGAATGGCCTCATTCTCATCGAACAGATGAGAAAACCCAGGTTTAGAGAGATTAATGACTTTATTCACAACCAAGCAAAATGTTCAGAGAAATTCCTTTTCTAAAACTCAGTTATCTATTGTAAAACTTTATATTTAATTTAAAGAAGTAACATTTTGCTTCACAAGAAAATTCACAAATAGTGTCTCCTTTTTATCATCTACATTTTCTTAACACATTTGATAGTCAGCTCTCTCTTCTTTTATAATATTCCCTTGTCAGTGTCTGTCAACATAAACACAGGACCTCCTACTCCATGGTTTTCCTGACACAGTGTTGACCCTTTCTGCTTTCTCCATAACAGTCTCCAGTCATGTTAGTCATCTCATGCTGCTGTGGCATTAGTCACACCATAGACTGGGTCGTTTACACAACAGAAAGATATTTTCTCACAGTTCTAGAGCCTGGAAGTCTGAGATGAGGGTGCCAGTGGGTTGGTTCTGAGTAGGGTTCTCTTCCTAGCTTGCAGATGGCTACCTTTTGGCTGCATCCTCACCTGTGGTGGTGGGAATGGAGATAGGGAAGGAGAGTGAACAGGAGGGATCTCTTACTCTTCTTATAAGGCCACAGTCCTGTGAGATTAGGGCCCAATCCTTATGACCTCATTTAACCCTGGTTACCTCCTAAAGCCCCTGTCTATCTCCAGATATAGGGGTTAAGGCTTCAACATAGGAATTTTGAGGGAACCCAATGCAAGTACAATGATGTCATGCTCTGAAGGACATTATCCCATTGGGAACACTGTCACAGGGGAATGCTTGTATTTGTTTGGACAGAAGAAAGTGATCCTTTCTTTAGTGCCAGCCAATTGTCCCATTGTGCTTTCAGAATTCTCCAACTACTGGCTTTCAAACAAAATGTCAAGGAACAGAACACATGACTAGAGCTTGTTTCTGGAGTTCCCTTCACTGCTTTGTTGGTGCTGTAGCAGACCTGGGATTCCCAGGGTAGTGAGAACGTTTACTTGCCAACAAGGTAAATGCCTACAAAGCAGCCTGCTGAGTGTGTGCATGTGAAACAGCTACTTCCTCTTCCTTAGAAGAGGTTTCTTCACATCCACATCGGGGAACATTTTCCTATTTATTTACTATCAATAAGTTAAGTGAGGTAAATGGGTAGCAAGTTTTAAAGCTTTGCTTCTGAGCTATTAAGGAAACAAGTGCTGAGCAAGGTATTAAGTTTGAATTTTAAAATTAGATCATTTTCATAATGGCATCAGTAAACACAGTTTGGTTTAAAGGTGATGTGGATACTTTACAATTTGAGGGGCTAAGAGGCCAAACTAAGTCAGTGTGAAATGTTACTAGATGCTCACTGAAAGCGTTGTAAATGCAGACATAAGCTCTTGCAGATAGAAGGAGATTAAATATTTGTTGAATGAATATTTGTTACTGACTTAACCCAGTGACTCATGCACTGACCATCTTGAAAATGCCCAGTTATGGCATTAAGAAGAACTCCATAAGTATGGATATCACATGCAGGAGCAAGGGAATGGCAAGTTTACTTGGATTTACTCGACTACTTTACATGTCATCTCCAACACATGTTCTCTTTTTTAATCCTCTCAATAAATTTGCAGAAACAGATATCACCCCATTTTATAGATTAGGAAACTGAAGTTCAGAGAAAGTGAGTGACTTGAATAACTCCCCAAACACAGGAGGTGCCAGTGCTATCCCAGGTACCGATGCAGCCTGGGCCCTCCCCTCTTCAACCTGCCCTCTCCTTTGAGTGGATTTTCGTACGGTGCTTCACAGAGATTTCTCTCCACCGGCTCTCCCAAAACAATCTTTCTCATAAGCTTCCTGTGGTACCTGCAATTCCTCCATTGTGATCAATTCCCTTGAACTAGGTATTGCCCCGTTGGAAGGGCGTAACACATTGAGCATGGAAGGTGATTGATACATTGTGGGAACTGAAGATTAGTTCCCAGCAAGACCAGCAATGGAGAGCAGGGCATGGTCAGGGCTGGATGCACAGCGGGGCTTAGTTGCAATTTAGGATGCAAGGAGATGCTTGCTGGGAGTAGGGGTGGGCAGAGGGTGGTGAATCAGAAAGTAATATAAGAATCTTAGGGCATTAACCACCATTGGGTGGAGAATGCTTAAAGTGGAGGTAGGAAAATTAAGATTTCTGCTTTGCAGTTTAGCCTACAACTTTGCTCACTGTGTTGAATTACTATAGTAAACCTTGTATAAATGAGAGGGTTTGTTGCTGTTCTGAGAGTGCTCTGTTTTGGGAGGAGGGGAGCGCATGAACAATAAGCATATGTATGTTCACAAGGACAGCTCTGAATTTGATAAAAATTATTTCTATCAACAAGCAAGGTAGGTTTTCTCATTCTCATACATTTATAAGGACCTTAAATTTTGTGTTGGGAGGCGTATGTTAAAGGTTTTTAAAGGGATTTTATAAAATTGCACAAGACAAACTGCTCATATTAGTTTTCAGTTAAATTAGCAATGTATACAATCTACAGCCCTTTGAAATCAAGAGAGCATGGGGAATTGAGGCTTACTTATCTTAGTTAAATAGTACTAATCACAATAACTGTTGTCAGAAGAGGCCATGCCAACAAATGGTATAAATTAGGTCAATGGAAAGTGTTCGATTTTCACAAATGATTTTTAGAAATGATGCTGGGAAGTAAAAATAAAGAATAGGCTCATGAAAGGAACAGGCTCAGAGGAACCATCTTTTCCTATGACAGCCCTGCATCCCAGCTATTTAAAGGACAGAAATCAGAAAACGTTGGACCTTAGGCAGGAGGCTGAAGCTTCCCTCGAGGGCAGCCTGCAAGGAAGATGCTGTCTTCACCAAACATGTCACCTCTGGGGCCAGACGTGGCTAAGGAGGCAGCCTGGTGCCCACCAAGTTGCGTTTATTTCTCAGGCAACTGCATCGCATTTGCTTAACTTTAACTGCGGCAAGTTTCGGTGAGTCCTACTTTGCCATCTTGTCACAAAACAGATTCTTATTAGTCCAAGCAAGACTGTCTTCCCAGTATCCCCTCACAGACCGCGTCGATATTTAACGTTGGCTTTTCAAGTTTGCGCCATGGGAGAAGAAAGTTGGTCAGGCACCAAATGCTGAACGTGGAAGCGACGTGGCCTGACCAGCACGTGGTGGCGGGTGTCCGTTCTCCCAAAGCGTTGGTGCTGTGTGCTTGTGGATTGCGATGGACTCATCTGTGATTCGCGTTTGTTCAAAGAATGCCCTGCCAGGAGTTTCTTATTGAAACAGCCTTCGTAGACATGTGCCCTCTATTTTAGGAGTATTAGCTTTTAGACATCCTGAGGAAAGAAAGCAGCCATCCTACAACCAACCACCAAGAACACGTCTTCCTGTTTAATGTTGTGATCTCCAAACATCTAGTTTTAATTACGATGTGTGTGGGGTGGTTTTTTTTGTTTGTTTGTTTTTGCTTGTGATTCCTTTATTTAGTAAAGATAGTGTGGCAAGAGGTATGAGGGGTGTATGTGTCCACATGAGAACACTAGATCAAGATTTTTACTTTCAAACTTTATAGGTTTATATAAATCTGCTTACCATATAAGTGATATATTGGACACATGTGGGCTAGCATGATTTTTTAATTATCTTGGATATTTGCTTATGTGGCTAAATTCTAAAAATGTTAATTTTGTAATTAATTTCCAACACATTGCTTGGAAACAATGAATAGTTTTGGTTATAAATCACCCAAGAACTTAGATCACTGAACTGCCGGGATGTGTCTTCCCAGTTGGTTTTGGAAAAGTTACTTATCTTTGATTCCCATTTCCTTTCTCTTCAATTCTCAATATGGTTTCTATCCAGGAATTCACAGAAATCGCTGTGATAAAAGAGAATGATATTTTTTTCTGCTGTCATCCATATTAGCCTTGAACCATACAGTCTTCAGTCATTTTTTTTTTTTTACAGGTTCTCCTGATTTTTTTCAAACTTCCTTTGGTCTACTGATGTGTGGCCTTGGTGGATGGCCTTTGGTTGGGGCTTTCATCATTTTCTCATGTGAATGCACTTTCCCATTCCTTCTGCCATCCCTGAAATGTAAAATATGCCTCCACTCATTTGGCTCCCCTGCTTTTCAGACTGGCTGTGGCTGCATACCTCCCAGCGTCTCAAACAGTGTTTCATAATGTTTCCCAGACTATCCTTTATTGAATATTAATTCTTAAGGTGCCTCCTTGAGTCAGCTGGGGTGGGAGTGGCGGGTTACTTGTTCAAGTTTAGGTGTCAAGTTTGGGACCAGCCACAATGTTCCCATCACATAATACATACTCAATGAGTAGTTATTAAATGAGCCAAGGAATGAATGAGTGAACATATTTATAGTGCACATTAGCGTGTGCTCTGGGAAGTTCTACAGTGAAGAAGTGTTTGACTTTGTTTAACCCAGAATTTTCCAAACTTGCTTTCTCACATAACCTTCTCTAGCACAACACCTACACATGCCCCGTGGAAGTAGCACTGCACAAAACACAGCGTGTAAAACCCCTGCCTAAAGGATACAACGCAGTAGCCATACTGTTCTCCCTCCCCAAGCCTGCACTGTAGGCTGAGCTTGGTCAGCTTCCTCTCCTTGCCTGACCCACATGCAGGCTGGTTTCCTTCACCTCGTTGCTAATGCCATCCTCTTTCTTCACTGGCTCCAGTTTGAAATAATCTTTGGTCAATTACACTCTCTGTGCATTTCCGCCCTCCCCCCCCCCCCCCCCCCCCCCGCCCCATGTTGTCTTCCAAATCTGGTCTGAGAAGCAAGGCTATTCAGAATCTCTGTCTTGAGGACTCTATCTGTTAGTTTCAAAGATTCTATAGTTGAACTCACTGTATTCTTTTTATTGAAATCTCTCAAAAAGACATTTGTAGGCAGTATATACCACCATGACATACATTTCAGCCATGACATTCTCTTCAACAACAGATGAATCAATATTAACATCCTAAATTGCCTTACTTTGTCTTAACACCTTCCTCTTGACTACCTCTGTTAGTCAACTACACAGACTGTAGCATCTAAACTTCAGCAGAAATAACTAAGATGCTTGGAACATTTCCTGTGTTTGCCATCAATCATGACAGCCTTTAATGCTTCTCTCAAATCTAGTCTTTCCTTGACTAATCTGAATGAGGCCTTTGGCCCTTCCTATAGATTCAGCTCTAGCTGTGTTTGTTTAGACGTAGGGGTTCGGGAAGCAATCAAATGTAGGTCTAGATAGTACTCACTCCAGCTGTGTCTTTAAAGATTGTCCAACTCAATCTTTTTGTGGCAGTGGCTCTGGAGCCATGTCAGGGGGCAGAGGTGAGAGGAAGACGGGCGTTTGATAGAAGAGGTTGCACAGTAGGTAGACTACTGCTGTTGCACAGATGGACTATTGGCTGGGAAAAAGTTGCGGGTGGGGTCCCATGGCTAATAACAGATTAGAAGTGATTATTATAGTCATCAGGATATTTCTGAAAGTAAAAACAGGTTCAAAGATGTTCTGTGGGCAGTAGCATTTCTTGAAGGAAAAATGGGGGATTGTTAAATAGTGAACAGCATATGCGCTAAAAGGCAGCTCTGTGGTGTTCCTCTGACTCTCTCACTCCTATGTGGGCTCTTCCTCTTCTTATCAGCACCTGCATCTGAGTTGGAGCAGAGCAGGAGAGAGGAGTTTTCAGACTGGTGCCTGTTTGCATAGTCCCGTCATAGGGTTAACCCGGACAGACACTCTGCCCAGTTTTGTAGAAAAGCCTCTCCCCCCACCCTCCACCCCCCGCCCTCAGGAAGGTGTTCTTTTCTTTTCTTTTTTTTTTTTTTTTTTTTTTTTAGCCTGGCACCATTTATTGCCAAGCTCTTCTTAACTGTACATTACAAATAGCATCTGATTAAGAATGTTCTGGATGGGTTAATTAGTGTGGTGACTATTATGAAGCAAACCGCTTGTTAGTATTATGCCTGTTTGATCTGGGTATTGATGTGAAGTAATTGACCATAGAGCTACGTTTGGAAAAGCTGGAATAAAGGGGTTTTTTTTATTTCTATTATGGCAATAAATTTATATGAAACACATCTATGAAAATAAGAGTTTTGTGGCACCAAGAAGCGATGGACTCTGTGTGGGGTGGTAGATGAGGGTTGTTTTATTTTGTAGTGTTCTGTTTTCTGGAAAATAAATACATTTGTCCAGCTACTTCAAGATCAATTCGGCTGAAACAAAGGAGTAAAAAGTTATTTCAGCTGACTACTGCTGAAACATGGCAACTAAGGTGATTTCAACTCCCCTCACTAAAGGACATATTTCTTCTTAGATTTAGCTCATTGACTAAATACCCCTCTGGGTAACAATTACTATATATAAATAGACTATTAAAAATATGAGAAGATATTATACACAAGGAATGCATAGCATGTAACCACCTTCTTTCAAATAATGGATTATTATCTATATTATTTATTGGTATTTTGTCCAGTCCTATTATTTTCCCTAGCTATAGCATTTCCATAGGGAATTTATTCCATGAGCTAATAAATTATACCGTCAGGGGGTTTTTCTTGAAATTCAGCTTAAATTTTCCTATTCTTAATTTCATCTCATTACTCCTAGTTGTACCCCCTTGTAGCAGGCTAAATAATTATTCTTTCCTTAGAGACTCCTATTATGTACCCCTCTAGTCGTCACTTAGCCAAGCTATTCATATTTAGCTCCTTTAATCTATCCTCATAAATCAATTCTTCCATTGCCTTAATCATTATTATTGCTCTTCGAAGAACTCTCTAATTTTCAAATATATACAGTTATCAGGTGGCCCAGATGAAACCCGCATCCGCACAGCATTCTGTCCCCTCAGACGTGGTGTCTTCCCTCCCTGTTCACTGTGATCTGTAACTAAGCGGCGTATCAGTTTCCTGGTCTGATCAGCACAGGCTCGCCCTGTCGGCCCCAGGCCGTCATCATGGTGCTTGCCATGTGCTCTGTTTGCATTCAGGTTGACTTTTATTTTGGCAATTTCATCACACGGGGAAGTGGAGTTTTGTGTTACTGCTCATATTTATATTCAGCATCGTTCTGAGTCCTCATTCACCACCATCTATCAAGTCAGTCATCACAGCCTGTGTGAGCATGGGTTTCTGTTCATCCTTGAGAATGTTTAGGAAACGTGTTGACTAAAAGCAGGCCTAGCACCTTGCCCACAGCTAAATTTCCTGTCAGTTACCAATTCCCATTGTTTACCACCCTTTAGCCAACCTCTGGCCTCTTTTAATTTGCAATTTTGCTTACATGCTGGACCCTGTAAATGGATTTTATGAGTGAGCGGGGTCATGATACTGTTTTCTAAAAGGAAGATATGTTGTTTTAATGCTTATCAATTTTTTTTTCTAAATTGTGACTTTTTCGTGCACTGAGCTTGTAATTCTGTTAAAATCTTTTGTAAGCTTCCCTGGCATTCCTTATCTGACTTAAACAAGCAGGTCCCCTCACTTGCTTTATTGTTGTTTTGCTGATGTGTACAGATGTTCCTTCTCTTACTGTTTGTTCCACTTGTTTCGGAGAAGTTGAAGATATTGTTCTGCTCTTTTTTTAATTTTTGTGTTGATAAATGAACAATTGATTTTTAATTCTTTAGCATTTCCTCAGAATTTTTTGAATTTGTATCAGAAGAAAGTTGGTTAGTTCCCTTACATATTTTGGACCTGTGAGATCTGAAATTGTAATCCGCATATGCCCAAGTTTCTTTCCATTGTAAATCAAGAATTAATTTACTTTATTAGGGCATACCAAGAAGGTTAGCACCATTCTGTGTCTACTTATGTCTTGGTGGAAGGGGCTCCTTATATATTCAGGTCTCAAAAGACTTTATGAAACAAGCACAGAAGCCCCTCTCCCCCAAGTAAGCTTTTTGATTCTGGAATATACACAGCATATGACAGCCAGACAGCACTCAGCCCCCCACCCCACCACCACCACTCCTTAGTGTTGCTCATTGGGTCCCACTTTGAGAACTAGTGAATGCCCTCTTCCCTTCCACTCCTCTCCAAAGAGAAGGTTCTGATCTCTCAGCTTTCTTTTTTAAAAACATATGTCTTTACTGATTTTTTTAGAGAGAGAGAGAGAAAGAGAGAGAGAGAGAGAGGAAGGGAGAGGGATAGAGAGATAAAAATATTGATGTGAGAGAAACATTGATTGACTACCTACTGAGGATTGAGCCCACAAACTGGACATGTGCCCTGACTGGGAATTGAACCAGTGACCTCTTGGTTCATGGGTTGATGCTCAACCACCAAGCCACACCAGCCAGGCTCAGCTCACTTTTGAAACTCCATCTCCACCTCTGCCCGCCTCTCTTGAAAGATGACCTCTCCTAATGCTTTGGTGGCACACGTTAGGTGGTTAGGTGCCACACCTCCCACCTGAAGCCCTTTTCATCCTGCTCCCATCCCTAGCAGGTGTCTGAAAGGGAGCCCCAGTACTACCCTGTGCACATTGCCCTATTAAGAAGAATTTGCCTTGCCTTCCTCACTGTCCTCTTTCCCTCTCTTTCTGTGCCCGCCCCCTCGTGTGCACATACCCTCACCTTCAGTCTGGCTTCTGCCTGCTTCCTCCATCAGAACCACCCTTGGAGTAGGCACTGATCCACTTCGTATCAAGGCCCAAAACTCCTGGTTTCTGGTGCTATGGCACCTCTGTGATGTTTTACACCCTTTTTACTAGTACACATTCTTTTGGGGCTCTTAATTCACTTCAATTTTGAGATATTATGCCTCAGATTCACTTCCTACTTTTCCAGTTACTCCTTATTGCTCCCCTTCCCTGGTTCCTAATCCTCACCTACCTCTTAAACGTATGTACTCTCCATTTCTTCACTCCTTCAGCAATTCAGGGGAGGGGCTGAGTCTCTGGATGGGAAGGGGACTCACAAAGCCCTTGTATCTGGCCCAGTCGCTTCTCTCGACCTCGGACCCCAGGGCCTGGTCAAGCCTCTTTGGGCTGCATATCATTCCCTGAGGGGTTCATGTTCTTTCACATCCCTTCCCTCAGGTCACGCTGTTCCTCAATCCAGAACCCCACCTCTCTGCCTCTCCAAATCCTCCACTCAGACTCAGGCTCTACTAAGTCCTAAGTCAGAACTGATCTCTCGTTCCCGGGTTGAAAAGCTTGTGTCTGTTCTTTACATACTGTGTTCCCCCCCAGGTTAGCTGGTGGTTCACACCGGTCTCCCACCCTGTCTCTTCTAAGCACCGCTGGGTTGCTCCCCAAACGATGATGAACTCCTTGATTTCATTTTACGTAGATGCTTCTTCTACCTTCGGTAATCTCACACATACTTCACAAAATATTAGGGTCGATGTGACGAAAGTGTATGCAGGTGCGCAGGAATACAGAAAGTCGTACGCAGAAATGCCCAGTGTTAACCCAGGAAGTGTCAAGCATTTTGATAAGAGAATGAACTGAGATTGAAAGTGAGCCCTGGGGCATATGGCGACTTGGAACATGAAGTGAGCTCCAGAAGATGAGTGAGGAAGACTGGAAACCTTTGCTGTTTCACTTTCTGTGTGTGCACTGCAAGTTTTATAGCCACTGACATTCTTTGGAAGCTATTCAAAGACAATCGGGTCCAGTTTCAAACTTTTGAACTTTCTCTTGATGACTGCTACTTTTTGCTCTTTTTCTGGAATTTTTGTTATGTCTTTATTTTTTCTCAGTTTTAGACATCATCATCACATCCTTACAGGAAGGTCAAGGGTACATTTTAAATAGTATCTTCGCTGAAAGACTCTTGCGTTTCCTTTTCATAACAGATTCGTGCCCAAGCATAAAGCAGCTCACTTACAGAAGATGCTCAACCTTAAAGGAAACGGCGGTGCCGCTCCATCCACGGCCCTTCCGTCCAGGCAGGAGCAGGGAAGTTGCGAGAATGTGTTGGATCACCTTGAGCCAGAGTCTGGACCTTGTGATGCGGCACAACAAGAGAGCCTGGGGAGCTCATTGACGCAGGAGCCATACTTGAAAACGTGCAACTCGTCAGATAATTCCAGCTCTCGTCATGGGGAAAATCAGCAAAATCCGTATGACATTTTGAGTGGGGATGATGATCAACAAAGACCATTGCACATTGTCTGGCCTCACAGGTGGTAAGTTTACGACACACCCATTTAGTAAGAGTTATACTACTGGTCATAGAAGATACGTTCTGGTGATTGACCGAGTAAGTTGTTGTTGCTGGAGCTGTAGGAAAATATCATTTTAGTGTCCAGTACTACTAGTGGGTGCCCAGGTGACACTACACAATGTCTATATAAATAGTTGTGTGTTTCGATCAAATTTCAATTTTTGAATTACAGATAATTACTCAATTACAGATAATTTTCTCAACTAACAATGGTAGCTAGGCACTTCTAAGAAAGCAAATCTTGTTCAAGAAGTTTCAAAGTAGCCCTAGCCAGTTTGGCTCAGTGGATAACTTATAACCTTCCTAATGCCGTGACCCTTTAATACAGTTCCTCATGTTGTGGTGACCCCCAACCATAAAATTATTTCCGTTGCTACTTCATAACTGTGATTTTGCTAGTGTTATGAATCGTAATGTAAATATCTAATATGCTATATGTTTTCCAATGGTTGCGACCCACAGGTTGAGAATCGCTGGATAGAGCTTCGGCCTGTAGACTGAAGGGTCCCAGGCTCAATTCTAGTCAAGGTTCGATTCTGGTCAAGGGCCAATTCTGGTCAAGGTCATGTACCTCAGTTGCAAGCTCAATCCCCTGCCCTGTGGGATATCTCTCTCTCACATCGATGTTTTTCTCTTTCTGTCTCTCCCCTCCCTTCCACTTTCTAAAAATCAATGGAAAAATATCCTAGAGTGAGGATTAACCAAAAAAAAAAAAAAACAAAGAAAAAGTTTCAAAGTATAACAATAGAATTATATATATGTAATATATGTTATAAATAAGATATATACTGTTTATCACAAAATTTTCATTTGTATACATTGCTAAAGCAGAATTACCATGAGAACAAAACAATTTCCAATATTTACTAATTTGACCAGTTTCAACTGGGTGCCTGTTTCCCTTGTGGTGTTGTGTACCAGCACATTTGAAACCATTTCCCAGCTCCCAAGTACGTCTCTGTTGTGCTAAGCGCAGTACTTTCTAGGAGAGTCTTTTCTATACGGAGGAGGAAAGTAAACTGGAACAGATAATCGCACCACATATAAACTCCGAAACTTAACCCTGGCTCCTATAAATTGGGATTTAAAGAGGTAAAATGTCCTGATAATCTTCTGGTCTTAGGCATGAACATGTTAATCTAGTTTTCATTCCTCCCCGTAGTTTAATCTGCATGTGGCCTGATTCGGGTTCATTCCCCCCGCAGAGAACCGGCTCTTTATTGCAGAGATGCTGGGCCGGTCATCAGGCCCGATGTTCTGAGAGCAGCTGCTTACAGGTGAAGGAATGAGCGCACACACCGGCCGGGCAAAGCGCCTTTGCCGAGGATTCGCCTTGTACACATTAAACCCCGGAAGCCTTCCGGTTGATCTGCAGCATCTGGTACCTAAAGGGATTTTCACCTTTGACGCTAAATGTATGAACATAAAATTTAGAGATAGGAAGTCGACATGGACTCTGTTTTTGGATTTGTCTATTCAGCTTCACACTTCCAGCGTAGCCTTACTAAGGGAGCATCATTTTTAAAACATGTTTTACTTAGAATGTGGCAATGTTCAGGATTCCTTTCTGTTTTTGTTTGTTTTTTATAAATGCAGTGGGTCTGGATTAGATCAACCTATTTCGAGGTAAAATGGATGTCATCATTTACTCCCTCTTGAAAAGCTTTTCCATTTATTCGGCTAAACTTTGTCTCTGAAATAATATTTATTGCAGGGAAATCAGTTCTACAAAGTTTAGTTCCGGGTTAGCATAAAAATGCTAAATTACATCATTTGTAGTCTCCTATTGCAAGGCAGCATCCTGGGTGAGAAACGAGTTATCTAATACGTTGCACAAAATAAGACAGAGCTATGTTAATAAAATTAACAATATTAAATTGAATAATTCCCTCTCTTCCTTTGTATATTTTTGCTTTAATTTAATTTAATTGCCTAAAGTTAGTTGCTTAAAGAGATGCAGCATTATGTTTGTGCACATTCTTATTGTTAAAGCTAAATTATTTTTAATTTGGAGAAGAGGGGGAAAAAGCCGCATCAGCAAGAGTAAATGCCAAAATATAAAAGTAACACATTCATCCTTACGGGTAATATAGTAGAACATTGGAAACTTGGAGGTTGCCAGACACATAGCTAACATTAGGGCTAATTTTGAAAATCTAGCGTGCAGTCAATTTTACTGATGCCTGGGGACATACAAGGTAGAAGCTGACAAGAGAACTAATTTTGTTTGGGTTATTTACTGCTATGCATCATCCGCGGGTTCCCGCCTGACACACAGCTATATGAAGGGGGATATTATCACACACTAAAAATTTATGTTGACATTCGATATTTGTTCAATATGTCAGCAGTATTACTTTCATAATCAAAAGAGTAAGAAAAAGAGGAAAGAAAGGCACTTTATGCTCATATAGATATATCTTTTTAATAACAGTCTATAAGGTTAATATAGTTTACCTTTGAGAGTCTACAATGAAAACAAGCAGGGTTAGGAGGGGAAATGACAGAAAGCATCAGCCCCGGCTGTTTGTTTGCCATTACCTAAGCGAGCCATGTCAGCTCTCTGGCCCGCGTCTGATAGCTATTTGTTGTACAGAGAGCACAGCATAAAAAAAAAAATATCAAACTCTTAATACTATTGTGTGCCCATAACCATCTGTCACTGCTAGCCTGGAGATGAGAGGAAGATTACGAGGAATAAACACTGAGCCGCCGAGCATTGGTAAAGCCTTCGGGCAAAAAACTCTTGTGGGGACATCAAAGACATTCTAATTCCGAGGCAGTCAAGGATTACAGTGTGTAACCTGTGCTGACAACAGATAAATGACTGGCAATATTGTGCCAGAGCGGTTGGGTCCTGCATGGAGTACTGATGATGATGATGATGATGTTATCTTGCAGAATGGACTCTGCTGGGATAATTTTATGATAAAACACTTTTTTCAAATGCCACTGGGTCTAGGCAGACATTTCCTAGCTACAGGGATAGCAATCAGTTTCTTCAAAATTTACTGTTCTAAGCCCATTAGAGTTCCAGCGCAGCAAGACTCTTCCATGGAAATCTCAGACGCCTACGTTTTCTCTAGGAGGATGTATGCAAATGTTGTGAGCTGAACTCCTACCCTTTAGTGGTAGATGCTTTATCATCTGATTTATGTAAATTCGCTCATAAAAATACAGTTTATTTTTAATTGGTGAATATGAATTAGAAAATTAAGATTCTGGTTCAGCGTTCGTCGAACATCCCCAGTTACAAGCACACATTTATTTAGACCTCTGATCGCATGGGTAGGGATCATCTAATTGACCAGTCAATAAGAACTGTATGATAAAGAAAACCGTGGTTTTCTACTAGAAACGACCGGGGTGTATTCGTTATTCTGCCTTCTGAGTTGGAGCCGCCCCGTAACCTTGCATTGCACATGTTTTTTGTCCGTATGCTGAGCTACCTGCTTGAAGGTGGGTTTTCTTTAAAATTGGAAGCCGGAAGTTCTTCTGTCTTGCATTTCTGCCTTGGCCATGTATATTTTCAGAGAGAAAGTATTTCAGAACAGGAAGATGCAGTAATGATTGTTTCCCCTGTAAACACAAAGGAGAAATGGACACTAGAGAGGATTCTTAGAGCCTGTCATTCATTACCTTGCCTAACAAAACAAAAATAAAGCCCTCCTTCTTCTCATAAAAAATATGCCCATGAACTCATGCAGTCGCAGTAGCCAACTCTAAAAATGAAGTGATGCTGACCTCATTGTGTTAGTTCCACATGGGGATCATGAATGGTCTAAAATATAGCGTTAGCCTCTAACATATCTCGTACTAAGTCAACCAAATGTAGAGCCTGCTTGCTAGAGTATGTATCAAAATCAAAAGTGACATTTTCTGGAAGATACATTCTGGCTTTAAATCTGTGTTAAAATGTCTGCGCATGAGAACAGGCCCTTAAATGCAATGCTTGCCCCTCTCTTCATTCTTTCTGAATCTGAGCTTGTCAAGGATTATAGTGTGCAACCTCTGCTGACAGTAGATAAATAACTGACAGTATTTTAGCAGAGAGGCTGGGTTCTCTGCAGAGTAATGTGTTTTCCCCGTTCTACCCAGTCTTTAATGTTTTGTTATAAACATCCATAGCGAAGCACGGCTAATAGAAATGACTTATAAAGAAAGACCTGTAAAAAAAAAATAGATCCAATCGGCAATGCCTTTTTTTAAGCTATTTTCTTTCCAAACATTATGCAAATATTACAACATGTACCAGTGCCAAAGTTTATGTAAATGTTCTCTTTATTATAATGGGCACAAGAGACACACTGCTGGAGGGACAGGAAAAAACAAGTTTATAAGACATTGAAAGACAGCACTCTCAATGCTATGGTTCTCAAACTCTCTGATCTCAAGACTCCTTCACACTCTTAAAAATTATTGGCCAGTGTTGCTCAGTGGTTGAGCATCAGCTTATGAACCAGGAGGTCATGGTTCAATTCCTGGTCAGGGCACATGCCTGGGTTGTGGGCTTGATCCCTAGTATGGGGCATGCAGGAGGCAGCCGATCAATGATTATCTAATTGATGTTTCTATCTCTCTATCCTCTCCCTCCCTCTGAAATCAATAAAAACATATTTTTAAATAAAATATTATTGGGATACCAAAGAACTTTTGCTTATTGGGGTGATACCTATCAGTATTTACTCAGGAAAAAGTTTTTAAATCTACATTAAATCATTTAAAAGTAACAATGAAGAACCAAGTACATGTCAACTTAATGTATTTTTATGAAAATAACTATATTTTACAAAACAAAAATTAGTGATAAAGGTGACACTTTTTTCCATTTTTGTAAATCTATGATGTCTAAGTAGAAGAGAGTTGAATTTTTATATTTGCTTAAGTATTCAATCTGTTGCAATATGTTGTTTTGGGGGAGGTTATGAACAAAATTCTGACTCACAAAGAGATGGAGTTGGAAAAGGAAGGACTGTTTTATGACCCTTTCAGATTATTGTAGATATTCTTCTTTGATACTACACCGGAATTTGACAAGTATGAGTTTCTTAAAGGTTAGTCGAAACCACTCAATGACTCTTGATGCTCATTGCAACAAATATTATCAATTGTTTTCCTTGGAGTGACAGGTTCACATAATTCATATCTGAGAAAAAGTCTGCCAGATGCCCAAGTCTGAGTAACCATGGTTTGTCTGTCTGCTGTTCTTGCAAGTAAAGTTGGTGTTTCATGAAAAAGGCAGCTAGTTTAGCTCATTGCTCAAACAATCATATGAATACTTTCCTCAAGACAGTCCTTGTGCCTTGTTTCACAGAGGTGATTTCTGTGCATTTCCAATTTTATTACACAGAATATTAAGTCTCTTGAAGGGATGGAATTTAATAAAATTAGCACCTTTAATGCTTCTTCAAGGACATTCTTAAGTAAATCTCACTTTTTTTTTCTTTTACAGTTAGTGCAGGTGGTTAAGAATACAATGACTGCTAGTTTGGTTTGGAGCCATGGCCTGAGTCATGCTAAGGCAACAGCAGTTTCACCCGTCAGTGTCTTTTCCCGAACACGGCGTATGTCAACCCAGTGGAAAGGGCAAATTACATCTGAGTGTTGTTATGAAAATAGTTTGAAAGAGTCTGGAATACCCCCTGGAATTCACAGGCTACCCTTTGAGAATGACTGTGAAGTAGAACTGATAATGACACATGTAAGAATGCCTGCCATCAGTCATTGAAATTGCCTAATTTTTAGTTCTCATCGACTACTTTTTCTTGCCCAGAATGTTATTTTTATTAACATTTAGATTTAGCAATTGATAACAAACAAGTGTTTATCATGCATAAGAAAATTATCTGAGAACAAACAGGATTTGTCTCAACATGGGCTCAGTAGTTAGGAGGCCCATGAAGAGAGATGCTATGATATAAAAAATTCTGTTCTGATCTTACAGAGTAGCCCATAGTCGGGTGTATTCTGGTTAAGGCAGATGATGTGAGAGTGGGCTGTGAGGCATCCTCAGGAGCTTGAAATTGTGAGAGTAGCTATAGTTACAGGTTCCACCATTACCTCATCACTTGGGATGCGGGGAAGTTATCAGAGCTTTTCACTTAAGGGGGATGACTATGAACTATATGATATCTGCTGTGTTTTCCATAAAATAACAATAAAATGATGTATGCAGTGTTGATCATGGTTAACAGTGTAAGTATGGAAAGGGAAAGGTCCAGTCATCAAGAAACAAAGTCAGATTTGACACGTACTTAGGTAAATCATATACTATAATAAAGAATCTGACAGACTCAATTTTTAGGAAGTTAGGAGATTTCTAATTGAAAACAAATGATCGATATAAAATGAAAAATTATGCTGTTTTACTTGAGAGTGAAATAAATTTTTTTTTCATTCTTTGATTCTCTGAGGTTTAAAAATACAGCTTTAAAAACAAAATTGATAATGCCTTCTGAAAGGTTGTGTGTTAGATGATTGGATGGTATACTTTTCAGGCCAGAATAACTGATCTTGGTTTTCTTGTTGCCTACATAACTTGGAAAAAAATTGGTAAGTAGATTGTCAATTTTTTTTTAGGTTTTACTGGTCATTACCTGAGAACAGAATACTTTCAGAGGGCAGTCAGTGTTCAGGTGCTACAGTAGGATATGAACAGATAGGCAAAGGGCTAGCTTTGGACACCAATGTTCTTTGTTCTATTTCAGTGTTATCTACGAATCTGTCCTGTAAGGGAGAAATGATTATCGTAGAATTACAGTTCTGGAAAAGATGGTCATGAGGTCTGGCCATCTGCCTTTCAACACACTCCACCAAAGCTCCTCAGACCTGTGAGGATCCATCTTACTTGCCCTGATCTATACAGATGATTCTAGTAGCACTGTCCATTTCCACAGTTGAAAATCTTTATTGTAAGGACTGTCTGCCCTGTAATCATTGTAAGTAAGCTCATTTGAGATTGACTGGGAATAATGAGTAACTGCTCTTTGAAAGAGATCATCTAACCCAGCAATTTTCAATTGGAGTGCCACAAGAATTTTTAAAACATGCAATGCCTACATAGTCAGGGCCACTGACCTCTTTTCCCTTAGATTGTCAAATTGAAAAAATGGCAACAGCCAACACAACAATAGCTGTCCACTGTGAATCAAAATTATACCTATTTTTTGGGGTGTGCCCCAGAATTTTAGTAACTAGTTTGTGTGTGCTATGAGATGAAAAAGGTTGCAAATCTCTGGTCTTAACCAACTCTATATTTATGTATGGATTGGATAGTCAAAGCTCACAAGAATAATAAGGTTCTAATTGATTGCAGTCATTCCCAATTCAATGATCAGTCTTAGTCATATTTCTTTGCTTAGAGGTGTTTTTGTTTGTTTGTTTTTGGCATGTGTTTGTTTGCTTGTGGGGGGTGGGAGGTGTCCTTAAAGAATTTTAAGTGAACTCTCTCTATTTCTTTAATTTTTTTCTTCTTTTTTAAGATAAAATTTATTTATTTATTTATTTATTCAATTTTTCAGGGTGACATTGTTCAACATGAACATTTAGGTTTCAGGTGTGAGTTTCTGTGTTACAAGGTCTGCATATTGCACCTTGTGTCCACCACCCAAAGTCAAATCTTCTCCCGTCACCTTATATTAGTACCCCCCTCTCCCCTACCCGCTTCCTGCTGGCAGCCACCACACTGCTGTTTGTGTTCACCGGTTTCAGTTTTATATCCCACGTATGAGCGAAATCATGTAGTTCTTAGCTTTCTCTGACTGACTTATTTCATTTAGCATTATGTTCTCAAGGTCCATCTATGTTGTTGCAAATGGCTCTGTCAACTAAAAAGCAAAAATATTCAGAGGATTTTTTTTTAAATATATTTTATTGATTTTTTACAGAGAGGAAGGGAGAGAGATAGAGAGTTAGAAACATCGATGAGAGAGAAACACCGATCAGCTGCCTCCTGCACACTCCCCACTGGCGATGTGCCCGCAACCCAGGTACATGCCCTTGACTGGAATAGAATCCGGGACCCCTCAGTCTGCAGGCCGACGCTCTATCCACTGAGCCAAACCGGTTTTGGTGATATTCAGAGGATTTTACTAGAATCTTTGAAAAGCTTTAATCAAATACCTGGCTTATATTACTATGTGTTATATAACGAAATAGTTTTATTTTGTCTTCTAACATCATACCATCACATGTAACTCTGGAAATCTATTTCAGGATTCTTAATTTTTAAGAAAATAAACTCTGGGAAATTCATAGCAAAAAAGTAGACTTACCAAAATACCATTTATAATTTCTAAAATTCTACCCATAGATGCCTTGCTGACTATTTTACAAACCGTTAAATATACAAAAAAAGATAAGAGATTCAACATTTAGTTTCTCAATGCTTCTTAGGCTATTTTTAACTTCCTAACATACCATGTCAAAATAAAGAACTTGCACCCATAGTCATTACTGTCTTTGTGTTGTTATCGCTAGAATATCATAAACTGAAATTCCTGTTACCCTATCCTGCCTAATAGGGTTAAAAAGTTTTCCAAAACTTGATTCATTTTTTAAAAATTGATTTCATAGAGGAAGGGAGAGGGGGAAAGAGATAGAAACATCAATGATGAGAGAGAATTATTGATTGGCTGCCTCCTGCATGCCCCCCACAGCGGATGGAGCCTGAAACCCGGACCTGTGACCAGGTCGGGAATTGAACCATTACTTCCTGGTTCACAGGTTGATGCTCAACCATTGAGCCATGCCAGGTGCGAAAACTTGACTCATTTTTAAAATATGTTAATTGCTGCAAAAGGTGGTATTTGATTATGGTATGCTTATGACATTCGTCTTTACCTGCTCAAGACTCATGTCTGCCTTTGCTTCTTTTGATCAAATCCTTATACCAGACATTCACTTAACACAGATCTTGGGTGAGTGATTTGGGAAGTAATTAGTTAGGTGATAGGATGGATGGATGGATGGATGGATGGATGGGATGGATATATTATCTACTTCTTTGTTACAGATATTTATGTCATGCATATAATTGTGTGTTTACATCTATTTCTCCTTCCTAGTCACTAAACCTTTCTCCACACCATCCCTGTTGACTTGACCTCTCTTTGTTTAGCCCAGTGTTTCTTCTATTTTTCAGGACTAATATCCCTCCTGTTGCTCTTAATAGCATTGCCTATCTTTTAGTGATGGTAGTTACAAGTATGTTTCTCTAGAAATGCCCTGTGCCTTCCACAGACATCTGCCCTGATTTAAATTCTAGTGATGTGTGAATTTACCTGGATGTGAATTTGCATGCACCAGGGACACCTGTGCAATCTAGCACCTTCTCTATGTGTAACCAAGGTTGGCCTCCTAGCCCTACCTATTCCATGTTTCAAAAGGTATCATTTGGTTTGTATCCTAAGGTCCTCTAGGATAGAGACAGAAATTTTTTTTTTTTGAGGGGAGATTTTTCTAGTCAGAGTACCTGGCATTGGGATGCTCAATTGATGTTGCTTAGTATTGATGAGGTGGCTCTGGTGATTGATTCTTACCTGCTCAATAAGTCCAGTCCAGTACCAGTGTCTCATCCTGGGAAGAAAGACAGTGAAAATACAGAGGAATTAAATTAACCAAATGACAGGTAGAGATGGTCATGAGATGAGCATTGCTTTCACAAAACATGTTTCATTTGTTTGGGTGTTTTTACTGAAATACTAGAGGCCTGTAGGCCCGTGCACGAAATTCTTGCACTGCGGGGGTGGGGGTGCGAGGAGAGAGTCCCCTCAGCCTGGCCTTCACCCTCTCGCAGTCCCGGAGCCCTCAGGGCATGTCCAACTGACGGCTTAGGCCCACTCCCCCTGGGGAAGTGGGCCTAAGCCGTCAGTTGGACATCCTCAGTGCTGTCACAGAGGCAGGAGAGGCTCTTGCCACTGCTGCTACACTCACCAGCCGTGAGCCCGGCTTCTGGCTGAGCGACGTTCCCCCTGTGGGAGTGCACTGACCACCAGGGGGCAGCTCCTGCATTGAGTGTCTGCCCCCTGGTGGTCAGTGTATGTCATAGCAACCAGTTGTTCTGCCATTCGGTTGATTTGCATATGAGTTTTTTATTACATAGCATCTTTATAGGATTTGTAAATACAAATTGTAAATATAAATTCCTCAGAACTTTGTTAAAATGGAATAATTTATTTTAACAGAAGGGGTGATTTTAAAAAAGTAAAATTATGGTATTTGGGAAGAAAGGTTTAAACTGGTTAAAACCTAAGTAATTTCTTAGTTATCATTGAAAAATAAACCAAGAATGGGATGTTCTTCTAAGTTATTCTTTTACCTACCCCTCTGTCATCATCTAGATGTGTAAACCATTTCTAAACAATCCATCAAAATTACTTTCTAAACTCCTGTTTCTAATCCTAAATGAATGAGATTCTATGGCTTTTCTAGGTTACCCAGTGTCCAGATTTTTATTTATTTATTTATTTTGTTTACTCAATCACACCAAAGAATTCCAAGGTAAAATAGCAATAACTATTATAAATTATGTAAGGTGTTTTTGCCACCTTGTATCATCTTTATTGGCTATGCAACTCAATAGCTATTTCAGCTCTATTCAGGCTAGCATCATTTGTTGGTTAAACAAAAGAAGGGGAAATTTCAGAAACACAAAGAGCTGAAATGTTTGAGATTTGTTCTTATTCAGATGTGTACCTCATAATGCCTATCTCCTGTTGAAGGAGATAATTTATCGTGATCTTAGCCAAAGCATTTCTCTCTTTGCTATCCTTTTTTATTAATTTAGATATGTTTCTAAGATGAGAAATGATGTTACTTCTAATTATGGTTACATGTAGTTAATTTCCTTCTTTTTTCCTAAGCTTGGTGTGAAAGGCAGTTTCCACCAAAAGAGAGGCGGGGGTTGGGGGGGGGGGGGGGTGGAGGATACTGATAGAGCTGATCTTTCTGTTGCCTTAGCAACAGATTTATTTATTAGGGGTTGAAATGACATGAGTTAATATACCGCATACCTGCTGATCGGCAAACTCCCCTATTTCAGCTGCAGTTGACAATTAAGTCCTGGACAGCTACAGCCAGGGGTTAATGTTCCTCATTAGGAGAACTAGGTCATTACTGGGAAATCAAGGCACTTAAGGCAGCATGGGTAAAATACAAAATTCAGCATCTAGAGGAGTGAGGCTTTTTTATGTTAATTAACCTTATTTTCCTAGGTTGTTTTTTTTTTAAACCTTATATGCACATGACAGTGGATCAATTAATTGAGAAAAGAGCTAGTTTACTTTACTCTCTGAGTTGTCTTCATTTCCTTTGCAAGGATTTCATTATTTTATGGAAAATTCTTATGTCTATATGATGAGTAAAAAGGGTATTAAATTAAGAAGGGAATCATCATGGAAATCAGCTTTACCACAAGGGAATGAGCAAATAAAAGCCTTGGAAATGAAAATAAATAAGCTTTGCTAATACCTCACCTAAGGAGCAACATATAAGCCCATCGGCGCCGGGAGGCATTCAGAGGTGCTCCTGTGCTCGTCTATTAAGCAGTTACATAGTTATTTGACCTTCACAAACGGAAACCTCGCAAAAGTGATTCCACGTGGTTGGTGAACATTCTGTTTGCAGAAAGCAGTATAGCAGTTTAACAAACAATAACTTTCCAGCTCGCAATGGGCTTTTCTAAATACCAATGAAATTAGATACATTAGTTGGACGTTTTTATGAAAATGTCTAAGTGGGTGTGCTTTTTCCACTTGATAAATTCATAACTAATGGTTCAAGCCCCTTCTGAATGCTTTGTTTTCTTGTTTCTTTAAGAGCCTTTTATGTGAAAAGAGGGGTGTTTACAGACTCAAAAGAAATGTATTGCCCAGGATCCTTGTTTGTCATCTTTGCTGTACTGCCTCTATCGAGGCCGCTTCTTACCAGTTCCTTCACTGCGGTGACTACTTTCTGTATCGGACACAGGCTAAAGCAAAAAGGTGCCCCTTCCATCATTATCCCCTAAAATACTTGTTCCTTCAATATAAGAATCAAAACCACTATAATTCTTCTCCCTCTACACATACCCTTAATGTGAGGATAATTGATTGGCTTCTAGAGACTTAGCAGTCTTGTTTTCATTTGCCTCCCATCCAAAATAAAGTACAGCTCTCCATTAATTGATGAGCTCTCTGTGACTCGATGTACATTTTCCCCCTCCCCAAATTGTTTCCTGTTATATAAATGAAACCAGGACCTCCAATACTTCTTTAGAAAATGCCATTCTAGTAAACCTCTGTTAGTATCCGTATATTGCCACTTATCATCTGAGTTAGCATGAAATTGCTGGTTTAGGTGGTGCCTCTCACAGCTGCTTCCTTTAGAAAGGTATGTTTACTCTGAAATTAGATATGAGCCTTTATAGAAGTGCCTCTTTTCACCTGTGCTGCTTTTCATAAGAGCTCTTTTAAAGGATAAATTGTTTCCCCAATTTCAGAATCACCGCCCAAGATCCAGAGTTTTAGAATGAGAAGGCATGGAAGAGACTGTTAGCTAATCCCCCCAATTTTTCTCTCTTTTGGGTGGGGGTGGAGAACGCCATTGGGCCACATTTTCCTGGCTCCATTGCAGTTTGGTGTGGCTGTGTGACTGAGTTTCACCCGATAAATGTAAGCAGGGCTGATGCGGGCAACTTCCCACCTGCGCTCCATGTCATCTTCCTCTTGGGGCGGGGCAAACAGAAGGCACTTGGTGAAAATGGCAGGCTCCTTTGGCTCGTGGCCTTGAATGCATGGAAAAGTGCTGCCCTTTTGATCTGTTCACCTGCCCTGTACTCCAACATACAATTCTTAACCCATTATTTTAATGCACCCAGCCCACCTCATTGAATACAGATAGCTACTGCAGTAATCCAGACAAATATGGTGGTAGTTTGACTTGGGGCAGTAGCATTGGAGGGTGTAAGTGATCAGGACATACCCTAAAGACTTTGGTCTCAGTGGATAAGTATAGGTGCCATTTACTGAGATGGAAAGCACTTGGTGGGGGTGGGGAATATGAAAGTGGACAATTAAACATATTAAGTTAGAAATAACTTTTAGATATGCAAGTGAAGAGTTGAATTGGAGTTAGATATATGAGTCTTTTATTCAGATGAGCAGGCAGAACTAAAGACTGAAATTTAGGAGTTATCAGCACGGATATGTTCAACTCCAGTGAAACATTTTTTAAAATATGGATATTCAATCTTATAAATGACATTTTTAAGCTTCCTGATTTTCAGCATTAAATTCATACTAACCAGTGATGGTTACAGGATTGTGGAGTCTGGTGCCTGTCACCAACCTCGTGCCTTCAGACAAGTTGCCTGCTCTCCAACTTCAGTCTTCTTCCTTATATGATGGGGCTAATGTTAAGGACCTGATAGGATTGTTCTGAGGATTAGAGAAGATGATGTATATAAATCAGTTAGCATGGTTCCTGGCAGAAAGTAAGCACTTAATAAACATTAGCTGTTATCATTAGTAAATAATACAGAGTACTTCACTACCTCACATGGGACTGGTACTTTTTTGCCCACTATCTCTTATTGGTTAAAATTAATTTTTTTTCTTAACGCTCCTAGAAAAAGGAAAGAAGAGAAATAGCTAAATAAAGTGGTCTTTTTTTGTCGTCCTTTTCAGCCTACCCAAAACAAGTACATACTGTACAGAAAAAATGGAATTCAGCTGCAGAGCAAACACTTCTGAGGAGCAGCATCTGCCTTGTAAATGAGTCTATAAAAGGCTACCAACTGTCCCTCACATTTCTGTGATGGTTAGGGCATTGCTAAACCCGGTGGAAAAATGTGTTTTGAGGCTCTTACATCCAGAACCCACGCTGTCAATATCACAAATTGTTTCCGTTTTTTTTTTGTGTGTGTGTGTTTTTTTAGCAAGATGGCTGCCATAAGCCTTCATTTAGGAATGGCAACGCTGTTTTAGCAGGAGTTATATAGTGGTTGTGTGGGTGTATGCACACACACACAAAGTTACGTAGTTATATATATATATAAAACTATATCTATATATAGATATATAGATATATAGATATATAGATATATAGATATATAGATATATAGATATATTTGTGTTTTTTTAACCAAAGATATGGTTTTGTAAAAAACACTGTTTTTACCTTTATAATTGTCATATTTTCAAGCACATTACTTTTTTAATAATAGTTTTAATGGCATGTAATTTATATATTACAAAATGTACCCATTTTAACTACACAACTCAGTGTTTTTAGTAAATTTACAGAGTTTCACAACCATTACCAAAATCCAGTGTTAGAGCATTTCCATCTCCCTAGAAAGAATCCTCATGCCCCTTGCAGCCAATGCCTGCTTCCACCCTGACCCCTGGAAAATGCTAACATGATTGCTTCTCTATAAATTTGCCTTGTCCAGATACTTCATATCAGTGGAGTCATACGTAGGTAGTCTTTTGTGTCCAGTTTCTTTCATTCAGAACAGTGTTCTAGAGGTGTGTTCATGCTCTAGCATGTACCAGCAGTCTGTTCCTCTCTAATGCTGAATAATATAACACATTGTTTATTCATTTATCATTTGGATTGTTTCCACGTCCTGATTGTGAATAATACTCCTCTGAACATTTGCATAGAAGTCTCTGTTTTCATTTACCTTGGGTAGATACCTAGACATGAATTGTTAGGTTGTCCGATAAATTTGTTTAACCTTTTAAGAAATAAGAAGATCACTTTTAAGGACAGCACCTCGTAACTCTTCCTTCTTATTCATTCATTTTAAAATGTTATTGAAGCCCTGGCCAGGTGGCCCAGTTGGTTGGGACATTGTCCCATACACCAAAAGGTTTCGGGTTCCATTCCCAGTCAGGGCACATGCCTGGGTAATGGATTCAATCCCCAGTAGGGACACATACAGGAAGCAAACAATCAATGATCAGTGTTTCTTTCTCTCTCTCTCTCTCTCTCTCTCTCTCTCTCTCTCTCTCTCCCCCTCTCCCTCTCCCTCTCCCTCTCCCTCTCTCTCTCCACTTCTCTCTCTTAAAAAAAAATGTTATTGAGCTTCTTCTAAAGCCAGCCACTATACTAGAAATAGGCAAATCTTGATTGTCCACTGTATTGGGCATGAAATGTAGTCTGGATGTTTCTAATCTCCTCATTACCCATAAACCTAAGGCTGGGCATTCTTTCAATTGTCTTCAGCAAAAAAATCTATGATCTTCATGGGCCCATTACCCCAAACAGGTGCCGAGTGGCCATGTGGTAGGTGGCTTCAAAGAAGCCAAAGAAGAAAGGCATAATCCTCTGCTCTCTAGGAGCCACAGTCTAGAAGGGAGGCAGGTAACTGGTACCTACCCTTGCATCTGTTCCCAGGGTCCTCGCCATTTTCTAAAAGCTAACACATCTAAATTCAGACTGCTGCTTTCCCCCCTACACTCCTTTACACTCCTATTTGTGGGTGGTACATTTATGTCCCTCACACTCAGCTCCAAATGCTTATGGCACTTGGTTCCTCTTCACTTGCACTCTCTATTGGCTTCCTGTGGCTACTCTAACAAATGACTACACACTTGACAGCCTAAAATGACAGAAATTTATTCTCACAGTCCCGGAGGCCAGAAGTCTGAAATTGGTATCAGTGGGCTAAAGTCAAGATTTCCCTCCAGAGGGTCTGGGGAAGAAACCATTCCTGCCTCTCCCAGCGTCTGATGGTTTCTGGTTGTATCACTCTATTCCCTGCCTCTGGGGTCACACTGCTTTTTTTCTCTTCTGTCTTTATCAAACCTCTCTTTGCCTCCCTCTTATAAGGATATATGTGACTGCATTGAGGGCTCACCCAGATGCCCCAGTAATATCCTTTATCGCATCTGCAAACTCCTTTGTTGCCATTAAGGTAACATTTACAGGTTCCAAGGTTCCAAGGATTAGGATGTGGAGATCTTTGGGGGGTGGGTGGGGGCATTATTCAACCAACACGAGTTGCATATGCAATCAGTATGAAGCCATTCATTCATTTTATACTTCTTGAGCATATACTACCTGTCAATTAATGAATTAACATTGAAGATATATATAATGGTAAGGAAAAATTCACACACACAGTCCTTGCCTGCTTGGAGCTTACAACAGATAGTAATCAAACAAAATTTTCCTGAGATAAGTGTTACAAAGGAGAAAAATGGAAAAACAAAATGTTATGTAACTTTTTGCAAATATCACACATTCATTATAAATGCTTTACGAAATATAGAAAAGCGCAAATGAGAAAGTTTCAAAAAAAATCATGGCAGAAATCTGCGATACCTAATTGCAATTTTTTATATTTCTTTCATTTCATATTTCAGTCTACTCATTTGGATCTTACAAGCTATTTTGATAATTTTAAGTAATTATTCTAGTGATTTTAATATACAAACTTACCCAGATATGTACCTCTTTCTTTCTGATTATTCCCTCTTGCACAGTAGAGCCTTCCTTCTGCCCAAAGAACATCCTAAGGATTGCTTTTAGTCAGAAACTGTTGGTGACAAACTCACCTGAAAATATCTTTTGTTGGTCTATTGTTTTTTGAGGACTTTTTCTGCATATAGAATTCTAACTTGAGATCATTCTTTCAACTTTATTTTGCTATTGAGAAGTAACATAATCAGATTTCTCTCTCTAGTTACTTTAAAGATCTTATTTTTGTCTTTGGTGTGCTTTATTTTCACTATGATGTACATAAGAATGGATTTTTTTTTAAAAAAAACTTGGGATTTGTTAGACTTTTAAAAATCTTTGAATTGATGCTTTTCATCACTTCTGGAAAATATTCACTATTCTATCTACAAATATTGCCTCTGTCTCATTCTCTCTCATCCTTCCTTTTAGGCTCCTGTATCTTGATCTTTCTCATCATCTCATATTTCTTGACCTTTCATATTTTCCACATCTTTTTACTCTATACACTGGATCCTAGATAATTTCTTTAGGTTTGTCTTTGAGTTTACTAATTCTTCCTTTATTCCAGTCATTATATTTCTCATCACTCAAACATCTTTTTGTCACTTTCTCAAAACTGTTTGGTAATTCTTAATAGTCCTTTGCTCTTCATATATTTAGTCTCTTATTTCTGTAAATACTTCAAACATACTACTTTCATATTCCATGCTTGATCATTCTAGTATATGACACCTTTGTGGGTCTGCTATCTTTTTTTTCTTTGCGCATGGTGCCTTGTTGCCTGTGTGTCTTTTATTTTGACCATGAGCCCATATTGTTTGGAACTTTATCAAAGGGAATTCTTTGAGAATTGCCTGCGCTGTATCTGGATTCCTCTGGACAGATGTGCGTTTGCCTCTGTCGAATGCCAGCCCAGCACTACTGTAACCTAATTCTCAGCCAGAGTTGTTTGTTTGTTAGACCACTCAGGAGCTTGATGTCCAGTTTCAGACTTGTTTGAAGGCCAATGTGAAATTAGGAAACTGAAAGGGAATGTTACTAATGTGCAACAGTGACATAGATCTCCACAATATCTGTTCCATGGATTCCATTCTTTCCATGTTACTGCTGTGCCATACTTCTGGCCCCAGTCCTTACTAATGTAAACCTAGACAACTGTGGCAGCCTTCTCATTCTCTCTTCTCTAACCTTGGCGCCCTGCAGTTCATATGGAGGGTAAGCCTCCCAACACAATGCCTTCTTCATGCATTTTGCTCAGAGCCCTTCTGTGGCTTTCACTCTCCTCGATCAGCGATCTCAATCTGGCTATCTGGTGAAATAAGGAGTTTTTTAAAATTAAGAATGCCTATTGCCTTGATGCCAATTAAGCCAGGATTTCTGAAAGTTAGGGCCCTTGAGTCAATTTTTTTAAAGCATCCCAGTTAAATCTAATGTGCAGCCAGGATTTATAACTATCAACCTGCAAGAAAAAAAAAATTAAAACAGAATTGCCTTAATCTGTTAATTTTTTAAGACAGATTAAGATAGTGGTACTCACCCCTGGCTGCACATTACAAAATGCCTACGTGCAAGCTCCACCTGAGGGGTTCTGATGCACTTGATGAGCGATGGAGCCCAGGCGTGGGTGTTTTCCATCACTCCCTACGCTTTACAGCCTGCAGGACAGAGAACCACCGTTCTGGGATCATAATGTCAGAGGCTCTCATGAGTGAAAGGGCCACCTGGGAGCTGTGGGAAATTGCGGAGCACCCCACCCCACAGGGCAGGCAGCCTGCGCAGCCTTTACTGACTACAGAACAGGCCATCACTTCGCAAAGTCTTCTCTCCTCACTTTCCAGCACTTGAAAATAAACACACATACCTATCTGTGTGTTTAATGTGTGCATCCGGCAACTGGAGAGTGTTTACCTTACTTCCCCCGCAACTCCGTGCTTTTGCTGGTGTTCCTGCCCTCAATGCCGCTCTCTCCCCTCCGTGTCTGTCTGACTCCTCACCTGCTCCAGGGCAGCGCCTGCTTCCTCTGACGGGGCAGTGGGGACTGGTCATTCAAGGAGGCGGGGGTTTGGAGAGAGGCACTTACCTGTCACATGTCTGTCTGTCTTAGGTAAACCTCTCTCCTGTCTATTTTGCATGTACTTCTTTGGAATTTAAATAAAATGGAGTGTTACATGGTTAAACTTTTTTTAAAACTTTATAGTTACCATCAAATAGGCAGTTCTATAAGTGGATATTTATTACATTAAGGAATCATAGACTATTAAAAATTATTTATGTAATAATGTAGATACATATTAGAAACTAGTGAGTCGTAACGTGTGCATTGTTTAGATAGCTAAAGATTACGTCACACTAAGGCCAAATAAGAGGTAACTGTAGTAGATGAAGGGAGTAAACGGAATGGAAGACTAGAACTGCCTGCCTCATAATCTGACTTGGGCTGGGGAGAGATGACTCAATAGGAATGTCTTAAGTATAACAGTGACAACAAGCCATGTTCTTTTCTAACCTAAAATGTTTATGTGCAAGATACTTATTTTGAAATGTATTAGAATGATTCCGCCCCTTTTTTAGTTGTAGTGTAGCATAGGAGCCATGTTAAATGAACATGAACTATAGAACCAAGTACAAGGAATCCCAGATATAACCATTTACTCGTTCGCTTATTCACACAGTGACCACATATTTATTTACTGGGGCAAGGCAGTTGGCCACCCCAGGGCCCACGAATGCCAGATTGCATGTCATGTCTGAGCACAGACTGCCGCCAGCCTGCCTGGACTGAACACCGCGTCTGGCCCTTCCCGCTGGCCAGTCGGCAACCTGGGCAAGTTACTTAACTTTGCTAAGTTTCAGTTTCCTCGTCTGTAAATTAAGTGGGAGAGTGCTAGGTACGCACCTCACCGAGTTGTGGGAATGAAGTGACTCAATCCATCCCCCGTGACCTTAGGACAGTCCCTGGCCCATGTAAGCACTGGGTAAGTTTTTGACATTATTATTCATCTTTGTTTCTCCATAACTCACCTCATTTACCCCGGGATTCCTTCAGGGAGTTCCCGATTATTCAGATTTTAAGTTCTCCCTATTTATCCATTGAGTAGCATTTCAGTTCGGAGGGTGCAATGGAGCATCAGGGGAGACGGCTTGGTCTCAGTTGGCACATGGCCACGTTGGCATCCTCTGAAAAGAGTATCGTCCTGCCTGGCTCTTGGTGATCACCTCACAGAGCTGTGGCATGGTGCTCAGTTTTGCCATCTGTTGATACTGCTGTGTTCAGGCCAGTGCGGGCCCCCCCCGCGTCATGGGATGCCACCGCATGCTGGCTGTCAGGTAGCCGCCTCTCACTCGGGGCCTTTGAGAGTTTGCTCGCTCTCCCATGCTGTTCGGAATCTCAGCAAACGCAGCAAACTTGCTTTCAGCCCTCCCTGACCCCTGGGCCCATGCTGCCCTCAGGAGCCCCGAAGTGCTCTGCCCCCCTGGGTTCTGGGAGAAAAGCCAAAGAGCAGGGTCATTCTCCCATCTAACGGGCTCTCTCCTGCTGGTTTCTCCCAGTTTCCAGCCTTGGACATCCTCCTCTGAGGATCTCTAGCCTCTCCCACTTGCCTCCCTCAGCACACAGATTTTTCTTTTCTTTTTTTTTTTTTTTTTTTTTTTTGGCAGGAGGATGGGGGAGAAGGGAGGTGGTGGGTAGAGAGGGTGTTGCAAAAAACCAATTTAGGATTATTCTCCAAAACTGCTGTGGAGACCTCATGTTGGAATTGTATTGTAAAATCAAGAATTAACTATTTGTTGGCCTTTTTGCATTTCTGTTTAATAACCTTACCTTCAGGGCAAGAGAGTACAGACTATCCTTGCCCCCAATGCGGGGGGAGGAGTGGATTTGCAAAGCAAGAAACACCAAGGGAGGAAGTCCATTAAGCACATTGATTAATACTTCAAATATTATCTTCTACACATGTATTGATAGGGCTTCTTTGGAGACCCTGCCTCCGAGAGCTCTCAGATAATTGCAGTTCAACATAATAAGTGAAAACCCAAAAGAGGAAGCAACTAATTCTGCCTGGAAACGGCAGGCAACGCTTCGCTGAGGAAGTGAGGCTAATTGAAAGGGGGCCCTGTTAGATACATTACTCCTCGGTTCCTGAGCCACAGAAGTTGCCAGAAAGATCACCGACCCAAGCTGACTGCGCGCCTGTTCTCAGGGCACCTGGGAGCTGGAGGGCTGCTCTTCCCCGTTCCCTTTGTAACTGACATTGAGGCGCAGAGTCTGGCGGACGTGCTCCCCCATGTTTGGGGCTGCACCGGGGCTGGAGCGAAGTTGTGGGGGGGGGGGGGGCAGCTTGTGTTCCCCAGCCCTAAATGAGGTCCTAGAAATCTCTGGTTTGGGAGGCCACTTAAAAGTTTAGCCTCGCTGGCCCTGGCCGGGTCGATCAGTGGTTAGAGCGTCTGCCTGGGGACCAAAGAGTCGCTGGTTTGATTCCTGGTCAAGGGCATGTACCTGGGTTGGGTTTAATCCCCGGTTGGAGCATGAACGAAAGACAACAGGTCAATGTTTCTCTCTCTCTCTCTCTCACTCTCTTCCCCCCACCCCCATGCTTCCTTTCTCTAGGCATATCCTCAAGTGAGGATTAAAAACAAGCCGAAACCGGTTTGGCTCAGTGGATAGAGCGTCGGCCTGCGGACTGAAGGGTCCCAGGTTCGATTCCGGTCAAGGGCATGTAACTGGGTTGCGGGCACATCCCCAGTAGGAGATGTGCAGGAGGCAGCTGATCGATGTTTCTCTCTCATCGATGTTTCTAACTCTCTATCTCTCTCCCTTCCTCTCTGTAAAAAATCAATAAAATATATTAAAAAAAAATAAAAAAAAATAAAAACAAAACAAAAAAGCTTAACCTGTTGCAGATGAAATTCTTACTTTAAGGGCCAGCCAACAGTGAATGTCTACCTGGCACCCTTTCTCAAGGTGATTGCTACTCAAGTAGAGACCCGGTATGGCCTCTCCTCCAGCATTTTATATTGAGAACCCAGTGCACAGGTGGAAACAATAAGAGGCATTTATTACCTATCTCTCTCTCCTATAACTGCAACAAAGGTATTAAACCACTCATTTCTTTCTTAGAACTAAATGATTGAAACTGTACCTCATTTTAATACTTCCAAATCTAGAATGTACTAATATATACATTTAAATAACTGTTGAAAAGTATTAGAAATATAAGAATATAAAACAAAATTGGGATAAGTATTCAAGAAACTATACCGAAAAGTGAAAGCAATTCTTTGCTTCTGCTCATCAGATACACACTGTTATCTAGGATATGTATAGACTTTTTCCTGATGAAAATCCTATATAATAAAAGGCTAACATGCAAATAGACTGAACAGCGGAACAACTGGTCACTATGACGTGGACTGACCAAGAGGGGGCGTGTGCGGAACATGGGGGGCGTTGGCCACAGCAGGATGGTTGAGCAGATGAGCAGGGGCGCCAGACAAAGTCGGGGTGCCAGTCACTGTCATTGGAGTAAGCCCCTGGTGGTTACTGAAAATTCTTTGCTCCTGCATGCCGCAGTCCCATCCAGTGCTTGCACCTGCTGCTGGCCCCGGCCCCACACACATCCACTGCTGGTGCCCCAGCGCCGGCCCTGATTGCTCAGTGCCCTCAGCGGGTGAAAACAGTGGCTGCTGGCCCCAGTCGCCCCTCAGGGCTTCTCCAACTCCCCCTGCTTCTGAGGGGAGATTGGGGCCAGCAGCCGCCTCTTGCACCCACTGCCGGCAATGGCCCTGCTCACACCCGCTGCTGGTGCTGGAGCCACCCCTCATACCCACTGCCAGCACTGGCCCCACTTGCACCCACAGCTGGTGCCAGAGCTGCCGCTCACACCCACTGCCGGTGCCCGGCGCCGGTCCCGATCACTTCGCACCATCAGTGGATGCGAGCGGCGGCTGTCGGCCTGATTGCCCCTGAGGACTTCTCCACCTCCCCTGCTCCTGCGGGGCAATCAGGGCAGCAGCTGCAGCTCACACCTGCTGATGGTGCTGGCCCCGTTCGCACCGCTGCTGATGCTGGCCCGAATTGCTCCACGCCTTTAGCGGGTGCGAGCCGGACCAGGGCCATCAGTGTGTGGGACTGGTGGTGGCAGGAGCGGGGCTTCCGGCAGACAGGGTACCAGGGGCCATGGTGGGAGGTGCTGGGTCGGGATGCAGAGGATGGGCCAAGACCTGCCCCTGTGCCTACCACAGCCTCACAGCTCACAGTTTCAGGGTTCACGAATTCATGCCCTGGGCCTTTAGTAGTGTCATAAGTTAATATACATGTAATACTGAATCTTAGGGTAAGTTCTCATTTAGAAAGTATTATACAGATTCCATTTTTTAAAAATACAAATATTGATTGCCATGAACTTTGAGTCTAAAACAGAAGAAACAGAATTTTTTTTTAATGTTTACCTTTTTTAAAAGGTTACCTTGATTTTGGGATGTTTATGGGAAACTCAACTTCCAGTGTCATTCTGATTCATGAAAATTAATGAATTATGTAACCAGAAAAAAATATTTCATGTGCACCAGCCAATGTACTCCTGTAATCCTCCCATAAAAGATGTTTATCAAACAGACAACTTCTTACAGAAATGCCTTCTCTGTCTGATCTCTTTCTTAGCAGTTTATCCTCTGCTTCCCAAGACTGACCAGGCACACGAGAACTGAGCATCTCCAACACACAAGCCCCGTGGATGTTTGCAAGGAAGGATTTTTGGCCTTGCACTCAGGCACGCCTTTCACCTTGGGGAAGCGCCCCCTTGTCCGTCCGCTCTCTCTGAGAATCCTCCTTCCTCTCCCACCTATACAATTGCGTGAACTTCATCATTGGGGCAGCTTTCCACCTCTCATGTGGTTCATGGTTGCTGATGTGTTTGCCGTGGAAGACTACATTTATATTCTATTTCTAGTCCTCCTGTTGGGGGGACTCCCCACCTTCAGTTGTAATTATTATAAGAAGGGGATTTGGAATGATGTTATATTAGTCCTGGGAAGAAAAGATGAGTATCTGAACTATATCCAGAAAGGAAAGACATATTTGGGTGGTGGTGAGCAGTTGGTCCCAGGATTGATTATTGATGTGAGGGTGACTAGGCTGACTGTGGCATTTGAGAGGATTAGGATACAGTGCTGAAAAGGATAATTCAGTTACAGATGTGCCTGTATACATAAGCACAGTCTACTTCAAACCTTATTTTAACTATATGTCATGAAAATCAGCCACCATATAGTGAATGCTTATTATGTTATTTGCATATGTTATAGTTGCTACTTTAGATGCCTTTATTTATCATTGTTGAGGTAAACATGAGAGGCTGCACCATGGCATATTCTGCTTACCGTAACTGATTGTAAAGTATAGCAAACCTTATTTTTTGTCCAGTGATGGTGGCTAGTAAACTCACTAGAATATTCTTAAATTTCCATTTCTATAAATGAGAAATAAAACAGTGATTCTAATAACAATTATAACAATAATAATAACAGCCATCCTCTGTTACAAATTTTCTGTTTGCCAAGCACTACAAATTGTTTCATATTCATCATCTTACTTAATCCCCTCAATGGCTCTTTGAACTGAGTGTTATTAGCCAGATGGTTACAGATGAGGAAATTAAATCTCAGACTGGTTTGGTAGTTTGCTCTGGATTACAGTCACTAAATATCAGAACTAGGATTTTAACCCTCTTTTCACTAGGCTCTGTTGTCCATGTAAGCTCCTTTGCTTCATTTATTCTGATAAAACTCGCCTTGAGAACTACAGCCATAAATGAATTGATTATTAGTTTTCAATAAGCATCTTCTGCCCTAGCCAGTTTGGCTCAGTGGATAGAGGATCCGGCCCTGGTTGGGGTGCATGCGGGAAACAAACAATCAATGTGTCTCTCTCATATCACGATGTTTCTCTCTGTCTGTCTCCCTCCTTTCCACTCTCTCCAAAAATCAATGGAAAAATATCCTTGGGTGAGGATTAATTTTTTTAAAAAATAGGCATCTTCTTTTCTTTTGAGGAGGTTTACATACATTTCTGAAGCAAACCAGTGAATCAAAATAATCTCTCACCAATTACACTATCTACACTAATAAAAGAGAAACATGGTAATTAGCATACGACCGCTATCCTTCCCATTGGCTAATCAGCATATCCTTATGCAAATTAACTGTCAGCCAAGATGGTGGCTGGCAGCCATGCACTGAAGCAAGCAGGGAGGCTTGCTTGCTCCAGTGACGGCGGACTCCAACGTTCCCCGCCTGACTTGCCGGCCTCTCAGCTGCAACTCTATGCAACTATGTACTATGTTGCAAATATAGAAACTAAACAAAACCCCAGAAACCGGCTTTCAGTCAGCCGGACCGCAACATTGTATCGATGTTTTCAGCAGCGAGGCCTCAGAGCTAAAGATGGCCCAGAATAAAAAAAAAAAAGAAAAAGAAAAAAAAGGAGCCTTTGGGAGCTTCAGTCACCCGCTTCCGGAAAACAGCCCTCAGCCCCCTCACCCAGCCTGGCCAGGCACCCCAGTGGGGACCCCCACCCTGATCTAGGACACCCTTCAGGGCAAACCAGCCAGCCCCTACCCGTGCACCAGGCCTCTATCCTATATAGTAAAAGGGTAATATGCCTCCCAGCACTGGGATCAGCGGAGCAGCGAAGCTCCTGGCACCGGGATTAGCGTGGCAGGGGGCAGCGCCCAAACCCCCTGATCAGCCCTGCTCTGTGCCTGATAGGGGGGAGCTCCCCAACCCCCTGATCGCCCTGCAGCTCTGTGTGTGACAGGGGGCGGGGCCACAACCTCCCTATCCGCCCTGCTCTGTTCATGACAGGGGAAGGCGCCCCAACCCCCTGATCAGCCCTGCTCTGTGCCTGATAGGGGGGAGCTCCCCAATCCCCTGATCGCCCTGCGGCTCTGTGTTTGACAGGGTGCGGCGCACCAACCCCCTGGTCGGCCCTGCTCTGTGTGTGACAGGGTACGGCGCCCCAACACCCCCCCGCCACGGGCCCTGCTCTGTGTGTGACAGGGTAGAGCCATAACCTCTCCATCGGCCCTGCCCTGAGTGTGACAGTGGCGGCGCCCCAACCCCCTGATCAACCCTGCTCTCTGGGTGATAGAGGGTGGCGCCCCAACCCCCCTCCACGGGCCTTGCTCTGTGTGTGACAGGGTAGAGCCATAACCTCCCCATTGGCCCTGCCCTGAGTGTGACAGGGTGCAGCACCCCAACCCCCTGATCGGCCCTGCTCTGTGTGTGACAGGGTGCGGCGCCCCAACACCCCGCCCCCCGCCATGGGCCCTGCTCTGTGTGTGACAGGGTAGAGCCATAACCTCCCCATTGGCCCTGCCCTGAGTGTGACAGGGTGCAGTGCCCCAAAACTCTGATCTGCCCTGCTCTGTGTGTGACAGGGGGCGGTGCCCCAACTCCCCTATCGGCCCTACTCTGTGCATGACAGGGGGGAGCTCCCCAACCCCCTGATTGACCCTGCTCTGTGTGTGACAGGGTACGGAGCCCCAACCCCCCTGATGGGTCCTGCTCTGTGAGTGACAGGGGGCAGCGCCCCAACCCCCTGATCGGCCCTGCTCTGTGCGTGACAGGGGCTGGCGCCGCAACCTCCCCATCGACCCTGCCTTGAGTGTGACAGGGGGCGGTGCCCCAACCCCCCAATCGGCCCTACCCTGAGTGTGACTGAGGGTGGCATCGCAACCTCCCAATCCGCCCTGCTCTGTGCATGACGGGGCGGCACCCCAACTCCCCAATCAGCCCTGCTCTGAGCCTGACCAGGGGCTGCACCTAGGGATTGGGCCTGCCCTCTGCCACCCGGGAGCAGGCCTAAGCCAGCAGGTTGTTATCTCCCAAAGGGTCCCAGACTGGGAGAGGGCACAGGCCGGGCTGGGGAACCCCCCCCCCCCCCCAGTGCACAAATTTTTGTGCACCGGGCCTCTAGTATAATATAGTTGACTATCTTTTATTACTCATTCTTTACCAGAAATAAATTGTTCTGATACCTAACCAACTGGCAGTAAGCATATTTAATTAAGACTCTGGTTCCAGAGGCTTCTCATTCTGGAGAACCTTTTCTTAAAATAAATTCATAGCATGTGATGTTATTACAATCTTCGGAATCTTTTACTCTTTTCCCTATGAATAATTAGTCTATCTTTGGTAGCTAATGTGAGTAGGTCTTAATAACTTTAAATAATAAACAAGAAAAGGCTGGAGTTACAAGAGTTGGGACTGAATTTTTTTATATAGTATTGTGAAAAGGATTAAGTAGGATAATAGAGATTTATTCCATTTGTATGAATGTAGTAGAAGAGAAGAAACATATAATTAATACTGTTTATAAAGTGAAAAAAAGGCAACATATGTGACAACGAGAACACATCATTTTGAGCAGGTCTTTCTAGAACAGACATCCCATATTGCGTTCCTCCTTTCCCAGCCATCACCATGGCAATCTGGTGTGCTCAGCAGCTGCTGCTGACTAAGGAGACTGTCTCTTCTGGGAGATCTCTGTCAGCCAACAAACATGGCAGTCTCAGTCAGGTCTAGAAACAAGACAGACAATGTAAAATGGACAGAATTGCAGCATCCCGCCGCCCTCCCCCCCCCCCCCCCCCCCCCCCGCCCATTGGAGAGAATTTTTCTGAATCACTCTGTCCATTTCTATTTTTAACATTTTTTAAATCAAAAGGAAGTTTTCGGATGAATTTTTTCTTCTTCGAATTATGATTCTTTCCCATATGATTGAAGTCCTTGTCATTTCTAGATGTGACAAAATGCCCACAACTGAATATGAAAACCTGTTATTAAGAATTGAAAAATCCATTTCAATGAAAGGCATCTAATCATGCAGACCATGTTTAATTCTCTATTAAAAAAGAAAAAAAAAAACATGATCGTTCATGTCATTTCATAGATGTATTCTACCATAGTTTTAGATATATAACTGTCACTGTTTGGCCATAAGGGGACCATCATTCACTCATTCCAAAGTCATATTTTGAGTGTCCACCAACTTCTGGAGTCAAAGGGTTTCTCTGATATTGTAGAGCTTTCAGACTGATTGTAAGGGGGACAGCACAAGTAAATAAGAAGTAATGTAGAGCATGCTGATGACATCAGCAGCAGCTTCAGGATGTGGTGTAGTAGTGGCTCAGAGTGAGATGGGGCATCTCAAGGATGGTTGCCAGGGGCAATAAATTCAGAGTCAGTGAAGGAGACAGTGGACACACAGGGACCTCGTGGAGAGGAAGATGTGGTCCTGGCTCCATGATTGTAGGCACTAGAACTGTGGATTGGAAACAGCAGAGAGAAAGGGAGAGGCTGAGAATGAATGAATCGACACTCATTTGGAGGACTGGTAGGGGTGAATGATTGATGGAAATATTGAATGTTGCATAGGGAGCATTAATTTCTATTTAATGGTTTCAGGTTAATGACATTTCAAAGAAGAGATATATAAGGAAAATCATGTTGAAGAGGATAATGTAACAGTGTTTTGGAAACTGAAGTGACAGAGGAGGAGTGAAGCTCAGTGGTGTTGTCAATGTATGAAGTGATAACATCCTATATAATAAAAGTGTAATATGCAAATCGACCAACCGGCCTAATGACCGGTCACTATGATGTGCACTGACCACCAGGGGGCAGATACCCAATGCAGGAGCTGCCCCCTGGTGACCAGTGCACTCCCACAGAAGCCGGGCTCACGGCTGGTGGTGGCAGGGCCTCTCCCACCTCCACTGCAGGTGGGAAGTAAGGAGCAAGGGGTATCAGACTGAGAGAGCCCCGGACTGCAAGAGGGATGTCTGACTGCCAGCTTAGGCCTGATCCCTGGCAGGCGAACATCCCCCAAGGGGTCCCAGACTGCGAGAAGGCACAGGCTGGACTGAGGGACCCCGCCCTAGTGCATAAATCTCATGTACTAGGCTTCTAGTTGTACTATAAAAATGGACTTTATCAAGCAAATATTAAATTACTTCTATTGGATGAAATAGCAAGGTTGGTAATAAGTTGATTGGCAGGACAAATTTGGAAGGAGCCTCCATGTTGGGCTTGAGATCCTGGAATAGTGAGCAAATAAGGACATGTGGTCACCAGGGAGGAACTTGGCCATTAGTGTCATATTTGATGAAGGCATCAGTTTAGTTTTAAGTATTATAGATGAGTTGTCATTGGAAGAACCAAGATAACCTTCTGTATATTCATCTAGTTATAAAGATAATAATCGACAGTAAGTGGGAATAAAAAGATTAGATTCATGGGAAATGATGTAGGTTTGGAGTCAACTCGATTTAATAACTTTTTAAGCTATGTGTCAGGCCTGTTCTAGACATGGGGAATACAGGGTAAGAAGAGGCATGAGCTTTTCCCTTGTGGTGCAAATTATAGCAGAAGTGAGTATGTACAATTTTGAAAACAGGATAGTTCCAAAAGGAAGGTTCATATTGTAGGAAGAGGGGAAAGGGCTTTGGATAGAGATTTGAACTGGCTATATTTGCTGGATAGGAAGAAAAACAAGAATGGACTAAGTATTCTACAAAAGAGAAATTTTAAATAGATCCAGAGACATTGAAGCATGCAACAGACTGACAAATTTAAGAGGGAAGGGGGGAGAGGTGGGAAGAGATTAACCAAAGAACTTATATGCATATATGCATAACCCATCAAGGCCTGGGAGGGAGTGGGAGCAGGTTGGAGGGGGTCAATGGAGGGGGGAAAGGGGAGAGCTGTAATACTTTCAACAATAAAGATAAATAGAAAAAAATAATTCTACAAAAGAGAAATTTTAATGTTATAAAGAGAACTAGATGTCAATTTTAGTATTGTTTGAAACACCAAAAAATTAGACACAAATGTCCATTAGTAGGAGAATTTACTTTAAAATTGTGAAATATTATGTAACCATTTAAAATGAAATACCTCTATGCACTGATATGCATAAATGTCTAAAAATGGAGCTCCCATTTGACTCAATGATCCCCCTTCTAGGGATATATTCCAAGAAACTAGAAACATCAATCAGAAAGGATATATGCACCCCTATGTTCATAGCAGCACAATGTACCATAGCTAAGATTTGGAAACAGCTTAAGTGCCCATCAGCAGAAGAGTGGATTAAAAAACTGTGGTATATCTACACAATAGAATACTATGCTGCGGTAAAAAAGAAGGAATTCTTGCCATTTGCCACAGTATGGATGGAACTGGAGAGCATTATGCTAAGTGAAATAAGCTAGTCAGAGAAAGATAAATATCACATGATCTCACTCATTTGTGGAATATAATGAACAACATAAACTGATGAACAAAAACAGATCCAGAGACAGAGAAGCATCAATCAGACCGTCAAACCTCAGAGGGAAGGTAGGGGAGCATGGGGGTAAGGGGGAGAGATCAACCAAAGGACTTGTAGGCATGCATATAAGCCTAACCAATGGACACAGACACCAGGGGGTGAGGGCATGAGTGGGGGGTGGGAGGGCAATGGGGGGGGATAAAGACACATATGTAATACCTTAATCAATAAAGAAAAACATGTCTGTTACATATTTACTGAAAATGGAATGTGTGGAATGACTGATACTGATCTCCTGTTTATAAAGTAAGGCAGGTTTGTGTAAAAATGCACTCACACAAATATATGTTTGCATAGGCATAGAAATAGGTCAAGAATTCTATTCACCAGACAGTTGTTAGTAATGGTATCATCTGAAGAGTAGTAGAAATATATATAATATATATATATATATATATATATATATATATAATTATTTGTATTGTATTACAATGGGTGTGCTTTTTTCACATTTGAAATTTCTATTGAAATAATTGTACATTCACATGCATTTGTAAAAAAAAATACAGAGTCCATTTTGAGGCTCTGATGATGCAAATGTTGGTTCTTCTGTTCTTGTCCCACCGGTCCCTGAGGTTCAGTTCTTTTCCATTTTTTATTGTTTTCTATGTTTCTCTCTGTTGTTCATGTTGGATAAATCCGATCTCATGATCACTGATTCTACTGTCTGAAATATCCTGTCTACTATTGACCCCTTCCAGTTAGGTTTTTGTTGTTGTTGTTCTTGTATTTTTCACTGCTGTTATTTTCATCTGATACTTGCTGAAATTGAGCACTTTAAAACCTGAATATAAGCTTCCTGGCAGTGAGCGTAAAACAGGCAACAAGAATTACACATATTCCTCTCTGAAGATGCAACAGTTCTCAGGGACAGCAGAGAGTTTCCTAGTTTTCTAGAGGGGTAGCTCTCGGGATAACTAGCAAGCAGTTTTGAATGTATTTCTATATATCCCTTGGAGGGAAATAATATAATCCGAAAGAAAATCTAAATGATTAGTTGGTTGCAAATTACAGCCCCAATCACCACAGTCAACAGGGAGATTATTACAGAGGGAAATGGAAAGACAGTAATGCACTGGGGAGAGGAAAGAGTTTTCAAAGAACCTCCCAGATCTGAGAGGAAGTAATTACATTATTATGGTTTAAAATATGTGGAATGGTGGCTGCTGCTGAAGTAACATCTCAAGGGTGGGGAAGACCCAATTCATCTTGATTAAGATACTTCATGGCCGACCAGTTCTCTCAGGCATGGATGTCTGCAGCTTCCTGGCCAGAGTTGCAGAGGAAGCGAGCTCATTGGCAAGTCAGACAGCTGAATGAAATTACTGTGGACAGTGTCCAGGGAGAGTAGAAATCATTGTTGAAGAGAATCAGCCTGGGGGGTCTGAGTTTTAGCAATGGGGGGATTTAAAAAGAAATCATATTATGATACCTAATGGGGAAAAATAATTTGTTGACTATGGTTTTTCTGGGTGGCCTTCTGATGGAATAAGTGGGAAGATTTAACTGGGGAGGAAGTCATTGGATTACAGTTTGAATACACTACTTGGAAACCAAGCAAGGATCCTTCTAAGAAAGTTGAGTGTAGACAATGATGTCCAAACTTGGAGAAACCATAAAATACGTGAGAGTGAATGGTGCAGGGGTGGGGATTGGTGTTGTTGAGAGTACTCTCATCCAAGAGAATGGACAAATGGGAGAATGGGGGCACAGTAGAGAAAACATAGGAGATAAGAAAAGAGGGACATAGCTACTGTTCTAAGATGAAGTGAGCTGTTAAAACTCACCTAGAAATAGTACATCATTGGAACTGTTGTTGTCAATAGATATGGTCAGGTAAAAGGATTAACTTTAAAATGCCAAATTTATAAGTGAAGAAATTGTGGAGTAGGAACAGGCTTTAGTAAGGAAACTGAATATGAGAACACCGATCTCTCACGGAGAAGCAAGGTAGAAAATATGGAGCGCTAATAGACTTTGAATTGTGAAAGGCATCCCTCCCTCTGCTATTAAAAGGAAAGTTGAGAATGTGAATATGTAAATGGCACAAACCCTGATATGCATAAATTAAAATTTTATTTTTCTGTAACTTAATTTCTCTGCAATGGACCATTTCAATATGGTGCTAGAAAGTTCAGGCTTTCTGTCTTCCAGTTTCCTGGTCCCCATTCCTCATAGGCCGCTGATGAGGGATCCCATGTTCTGTCTGCCTGCTGCTCTGGGATTCTTCCATGACATTCACAGAAATTGTGGTTCCACTTTTATGCCTACCACATCTCTGGAATCTCTTACAGATGTCCTCAGTACTGTCTGCCTAGGTACATACAATCAGATGTTTACTCTCTGGAGTTCTGGTTCTTCTCCAGGCTTCTAACCGAGGAAGCATAGTGCATGGCCTCTGGGATTCTCAGAGTTCTGTTCTCACCTCTCCTCCATCGGTTCTTCATGTTTCTTATCGAGACATGAATAGTGACACAGGGTGGGAGGGGGTATGCTATAGTCTCCTGGCATTTTTCTTAAATACTTGTACCTATCTGAAATCCTCACCATTTCTACAAAGGTTTTTGCTTCTGTAATCAAATAAGAATACTGTCCCTCTTTTGGAGGGGCTTTTTCCCATGCCTTCCCTAAAGCAATGAACATAAAACATCTTAGCAACTTGAATGTGTTGGAGTGAGAGGAAAGGGTGGAACAAATTGGTTAAATTTCTAAAATATTAAAATGCCACAAATATCAAAGATAAAAAGAATGAGAGAAGCCAGAGTGGATAGCCTTAGTCTTGGTCAGCTGTAAGTAAATGATCGTGGGGAGGGCTAATAGAGTTCAAGAAAGAGAGGCACTGATGGGGGTGGGAAGGGAAGTTGAGAAGTTGGTGGTTAATAAGACTATTGGCTAAAGTCTACTTGAAGCCCCATTTAGAAGCAGAAGCAACACATGTGGAGGAAAACCAAAATTATTGCTATGTCAGGCATGGAGAGGAGACTGACAAGTTTATGGCCCTAGAAAGGATAGTGGAGAAATAAATGATCATAATAACTAACCCAGGTGGGTAAATAGAAGTCTTATGTTTTTGAGTAAGGAACACATCGCTGATTTTGGAAGTAACGCAGAACTTCATAATGAGGAATTAAAATGCAGGTTAGCAGAGTATTATAAAAATAAAGAAGTTAGAAACCATGGCATTGGAGAGATCATAATTCCATATTACTTTTTCATATTCTTATTGTTATCTCTTATCTAATGAGTTTTAACCTCCCATAATGAGAACCTAAGGAATGTTCATACTTGATGGTCTGGAAATTAAACCATGGCCTGTAGGTACCAACTCTTTATATTATTACATGTTGAAAGAAAAAAGTCAAAAGCTGTATAGAAGAAAGAATATGACTTCGGAGTGATAAGACATAATTTCAAATGCAGACTTGAATTCTTCTGTGTGATCTTGGATAAACAGATAATTTATTTGGATGACCCTTGGTTGAGAGGCTTAAGTAATATTAGGATCAGGTGCCTGACATGGAATCTTGAACATAGTAGGGGACCTATAAATATAATTCATTTTTCTGACATCTTTATTTGTTCAACAGATATTTTAAAGCAGCTACTTTTATGCCCTAGATAATGTATTAGTCAGTATGGGCCACATTGCCTTACTATAATGAAGACCCCCCCCAAAAAAAATCTCAGTTGCTTAAACACAACAAAAGTTTACTTCTCTCACTAACTCAAAGCCTGCTGCATGTTTAGGTAGTTTTATGGGGCACCTCTCCTCTAAGTAGCAATCCAGACCACCTCATTCTCTGAAGCTAACCTTCTTAGGTTAAAACAAGACTTCTGTAAGGATCCCTGCAGCAGAGAAAGCTATGCAGAACTGCTCTTAGATGTTTCCAACTAGAAGTGACACACATCAGTGGGCTTGCAACCCATTGGTCAGAACTGGTCCTGTGGCCTCCTCTCCTTCAAGGGGATGAATGTGCAATCTGTGTGCTGAAAATGGGAAAAGAACCAGGTATTGATGAACACAAGTAGTGTCAGCCACTACTTGGCAAGCCACTGGGTGCTTAGTAATGAACAAAACAGACATCATTTATCTTTCCCTCATGGAGCTCTCAATGCATTGACATGCTGCTAGCAAGGCTACAGCATCTGTACGGAGCCAGGTTTCTACCCAGGCAAGGCAAGGAACTCGATCAAAGAGATTGCATTCAATAAGTGTAAAGTTGTGTGGGAAAATAGGAACGGGGAACCGTTGAGTGTAAGTGATGAGTATGGCGAACTTAGCAATCCTCAATAAATATTTACTCAATGAATGTTAAGTGAGGACTAGGAAGAAATTTAGCTCTAAAAAACTAAATGGGAAAGCAACAGAGAGAGAACAGATATAGGAGAAAAAACACATGGAAACAGTTTATGCTTTTCAAATGTTCTGAATAATATTTGGGAATAAAAGCTGTTCCTGCTATATCTGCTGCTTCCAGTAGCCTGAAATATTTCCATGCTGGTCTCCGCTGCCATAGTCGGGCTGAGGAAGAATGAGTCCCAGCCAGACTGTTTCATTCTTACGACTCAAGAATGTAGGGATTGTGGGGAAGCTTGGACCCTGATTCACCTTCTAGAATATTTTATGATGAATCAGGTTTGCTCAATGGGCAGCTGTCATGTAGAGGAGTCACAGGAAATGAGGAATTATGCTACTGTAAACACTGAAAATGTTAACAGAGCTAAGCACACATCCTGTGAATACCATTTTACGGCAGAATGTTAGAGGTGGTCCTTAAAATATTAAAATGATTTATATTTTTTAAAGTTTGTTAAAAATGATAGAAAGCATGTGAAAAAAAGAAACATGTATAATGCAGTGCTTAGAGATAAACCTTGTTAATATTTTAGTACAGTTCATTCCAAACTTTTTTCTAGGCACATATATTCATCGTATAAAACAGAACATATAACAAACACTATGTCACTGCCCTTTTACTTAACAGCCTTATCATCTCATTGGGTTGTTTAGAGATAGCCACCATGATAAACAATGCTGTTACGAAAGTACTCTGGCTGACTTTCTGTGCACCTCTTTAATTATTTCATAGGGTAGTTTTTCTAAATTGGAATTACTGGGGCAAAAATTATATGGATTTTAAGACTTAATTATGTACATTACCGAATTGCCCTCTAAAATATCATTTCAATTTACATTACTACCAGCAATGGATGGAAGCGGAAGAGTGTTTAGGGAGCCTGTACGTCTCCAGGGAATTGAATATATTGTGAATGTGTGTTTAATCTTGACAGCTATTGACAGACAGGGTCACTCATCTTATGTTTAATGCTTTCTACTAAAATCATGAGAGTTTCACATTAGACTTCTTAGAAAGGACATCAAGACAGACACATATTCTGCTGAATGGGTTCATTAGTGTCACGGGTGCTGGCATAAGATCCATGGGTGGCCCATTGGGTATCTGGAATGAGTGCCTTTCTGGACAAAAATATTCTGAGCTCTGCCACTGCTATGTCCATGCCTGGGTGTATGGCTGTGGCTAAATATCTGTGTGCATCTTTAATAATTGTCTAAATATTAGGCAATTTCCCACTTTCTAAAGAGAAAAATTCAGAAAAACTTCCAGCTAAATTGACTAGGGGACATAGAAGAAATAGCCGTGTGTCTACCTGTGTTAAGTAATCTACTAATTTATACATAAATAATACTTCAAAGCACAAAGCATGTACCATATTTTTAGAAGTATTGCTCTTTTACTACCCTTTATAGTCCATCAAGCCGTTTTAGTCCAATACCACCTCCAAAGGCTTCTTGACCTCAGAAAAGTGCCACCTTTTCAGGCAGTGGGCATGTCCCCATCCCCTGTCATCTGGAATTCAGTCTGAGTGGTGTGAGGTACAAGACTTGTGAAACTGTATGATGCCAGCACTGGAAATCTCCCAAACTATAAACACCCGCTTACTACTCATGGTCTTCTTAACCACTATTATTAAACAATTTGAATGCTGACATTATCGGTATCACCTCTCCTCCCCCTTTCGCCCGCCTCCACCAATCACTTGTTTTTGACAGCCTCCAACTCTTTTAATTGTTAGGTTATGTCCCCACAAATAATCCCGAACCCAGTGCAGTATCAAAGTCCTTTGCTTCCTCTTTCACCACCAGGGATTCACTGCTCATCCAGAATGCTCATCAGTGGACACTGTTTCCGGTTAATGCAGCATCCCGAAACAGAACTGGATTCAAAATAATTGAGAGAGTGCCTGGTATTATGAGAAACTTTATAAGAACTCTAGTATGACATGCTTCTTTTTCTCAGGGATAATTTTGGGTAAGAAAAAAATCTCACCTTACATTCGTCCTTATAGTGTAATCAAAAAAGGAGGAGATTCATACAAATCTCTTTTGTGTTCTTATGCAAAGTGACTATTGAATATGAAAGCTTTTGTCCACCAATAAAAATTATCTTAAAAATACAGTAGGACTATAATGCATTTATCTCTTATAAAAACACTCAAAATATAGATTTATAAAGCCTGCCGCTTTGAAAGCACATTGGAATCTTTTAAGAACTACAGCTTCTCCCAACCCCAAACCACATCTACATTTACTTTAATATAAAACAAACAAACAAAACACCAGCAGGAAATATTTAGAATAGATACTCTCTTGGGGATCCATAGCCAAAATTTTTGGAACTCAAAATAAAAAATTTAGAGAAACTGAATGGCTAACTGTCCCTATAGTGTTACTCCCTCTTTAAGATATATTATGTTGTATTGTTTCCATTCTTTTCATCTAAGCATTTCCAAAAGAATCAAACTAAAAGAACACATTACAGATTAAGTGGCAGCTATTTGATTGATATGGGTGGAGGTAGCAAGTGGTGTACTCTTTGCTCTCAAACTGTTTGGGGTCTTTTTGTTGCCTACAGCAGTAGTGTGTGTATATGAGAACTATCCCGAAACTTCCCCATGGTACAGGTATGTAACCCACATCATCTTAAAAAGACAAGAGCACTTTGCCACTGCATGCTTTATAATATGCAGTAAGTCAAACTGAGCAATATAGAGCTTAAAATAACTTGTTACTGAATTCTAATCCTGTAAGAATTTACAATTGCATGAGATTAGAAATGCCATTTTTAAATGTTATTCAGAAGATGCATTTGTTTTAATTCTTGATACTGAAAATATTGACTGAATTGTGAATTAACATATTTAGGTTTGCAGATGTCATTTTTCATGAGATTTCTTAAATTATGTAATTTTCATATTTTATATCTCAGTTTTATCAATTTACAGATTTATTTTTACATAATTAGTTGGTAAATGAGAAATTCAATTGCTGATATATAACTACTTCTCTGTGATATAGAAAATAAATTAAAATTCTGAATTATAAATAAAAGAACAAATATTTTGAAGACATCTGGTCCACATCTGTGTGAAATAAGATAATTTAAAACAGTGTAATTAAATGCAACAAATACTAGAATATTAACACCTTAGAATGTAAAAAATAACTTACTCCACTTTAATATGATTTCTTGAATTGGTGAATTTTTTTTATTTTAGTGTCCTTTAGCCTCTCATTCTGTCATTACAAAGAAGACTGACAAGCTAAACAAACAAAAATAATCCATGTTTTTTAAAGCCTGTATGAAATGAAAGAATTATATGTCAGCTCACCTCCACTCCTAAGTTAATATCAGTGGACTTAGACTCAGGCCAACCCCTTTTGATGTATTTATAATTCTCCATTCAGTTATTTGAAATAGAGATTGGTGAAAGAGTCTGTAGTCTCACGTCCTAAATTTGTATCAGCCACTATTCCTTGTGGGCACCGAGGGCTCAGTGACTGTGAGGGGATGCTATTCACTGTCATGGAAATGGCAAGCATCTTCGGTACATCCTCATGATCAGCAGAGCCATCCTTTGAAGACTGGTCTTTTCTTCCGTTAAAACCTGTGTTAAGTGGGAAATTAACCACTTCAGGGGAAAGGAAACTACACTAGCCTTTCTATAATCTAACCAAAAAAAAAAAGTGAAAAACTTGATAAACTTTTCCTTTAATAAAAGGATGCAGACCCTTAAGATTCAATAGGACTGGGTGTTAATACACGGCAAGTAATATTTATGAAAAAATTCAGTGTTGATGTGACAATATAAGGTGATGGGGGAAATCTCTGCTTGGACGCCAGAGGCTCTCCTAACAATGGACCATGAAAGGAACTGATACTGTGAGAAGTGAAAATGCTTTTCCTAACGCAGACCCTAAGGTATCACAAGTTATATTTTGTGTTTATTTCCAGGGAGCACGATAAAGATCCCGAGAGTTTTTTTAAGGTATTAATGCACCTTAAGGACTTAGGACTCAATTTCCACGTATCCGTCCTTGGAGAAACCTTCACAGATGTTCCAGGTATCTATTATGAATTTTCTCGTGTGTATTTTTATAGATGGCATAAGCGCTACAGATTACATATTAACGTCCATGTTTCCCTTTGTTAGAATAATCAAGATGAGCACTGTTAACCAAAAGATTATACAATGGCATTAAAGTGGGATTCAATTAAAAAAAATACTTAAGTAAGCATTCTTTGACTTAAGTCGAGAACGTGAAGTCATCTCTTTTATCAGATATAGTTTATACAATGCAGCTAGATGCAAGTACAATATATTGCTTTAGGCATCTTCACACTTAAGGAAAGTGGAAATTTGTAATTGGATATACAACCTCTCACCTCTGGGATCATTGGCTTGAATCCTACTCACGTGGTGATGGCTGAAACGCATTACCATCTGTTAGGTGGCCTATGTAAAGCATTTTGGCATCAAACGTGTAACGTAGAGTAGGCCACAGCCCATATTATTGTTGTCATTGGTCCATACATATTTATTGAACTTGAGAAAATTAGCAAAAAATCCTAAGCACTTAAGTATTTGTGTTTTTTAAGCTTTGGATGTTCAGCATTTTTTAACTCCAAATACACAGATAACTAAAGTTCAGAAATGACCTTTACCATGGAGCAATATAACTCTTAAAGACCACTTAAGGTTTACCCTCACTTAGTAGTACGTCTCCATTCTGGTTCAATGCTAAGAACTACACCCAGCCTGTACCTCCCTAGCCTCATCTGATAGGGCTCATCTTATGCCCTCTGGGCTTGTGGAGACCAGTCTTTCTTCTGTTCCTCTAAGGCCCCTGGCTTCCTTAGACCTTTGGGCATTTGCCTGTTTGTTTCTATTTTATCCTTTTGCTCTTAGCTCAGGGGCATTTTCTTCTAATATGAAGCTTTATCATGGTCTCATGGAACCTATACTTCTACTTCATGGTGCTTACCTCAGTTTCTAATCTTACAATTATGTGTAAATGTTTATCTCACCCCCCCAACCCCCGTCCCCCCGCACGCGCACGTGCACACACACACACACACGCACACACACGCACACATTATGTAGGTGCTTCAAGGTCCAGGATTATGTCTATCTTGTTCTTTGCTATACTCCAAACCAAGTGCAATGACTGGCACAGCTCTGGAACTCAATGAATATTTGTTGGGTAAATGCATAAAAATAATGTAAACTTCCTGCCCTCAAGCAATTATTTTTGTCGAAGAAGGAACACTTGTGCATAGCACAAGAAACAGAGAGTTAAATGCAAAATTATATAATTACTAGAGGTCTGATGCACAAAATTCATGCAAGAGTAGGCCTTCCTTCCCCCAGCTGCCAGCACTGGCTTCCCCCTGGCACTGGGTCCCGGGCTTCCCTTGCAGCCCCAGCTTTGTCTGGAAGGTTATCCAGAAGGACATCTGGCCTAATTAGCATATTATGCTTTTATTATTATAGATATGTTAGTACTGACATATGTGGTTTAGAGTGAGTTGTTAATTGAATAGCCAAGGGATTAGGATATTTCAAAAGTGGAAACAACCTAGGCAAAGTATATAGGAGCAAGCATTTTACATACTGTATGAGAGAATAATTTTAGTGATTAGTGCTATGAGGTCACTAATCTAAGTAGAAAGGAGATTCAGCACACAGACCTAAATAAGTAAGTATTATGCTAAGCGAAATAAGCCAGTCAGAGAAAGACAAGTATCACATCATCACACTCATATGGAATCTAATGAACAAAATAAACTGATGGACAAAATAGATCCAGAGACACAGAAGCATAGAACAGACTGCAGAATCTCAGAGGGAAGGTGGGGGTAGCTGAGTAGGAAGAGATCAACCAAGGAACTTGTATGCATATATGCATAATCCATGGACACAGACAATAGGGTGATGAAGGCCTGGGGTAGGAGGCAGGCTGAAAGAGATCAATGGGGTGGGGGAGGGGGGAGATAGGGAGTTTATAATACTTTCAACAGTAAAGATTTATATAAGACTTAAGAAAATTTATATATAAGTAATGTGTACCTTACATAGGTAGGGTAGGGCCTATGTAGGGAGGATCTTAATAACCCAAGTAGATTAGGTAAAGGTGAAAAATAAGGAGCTTAGATCTTGAACAGGGAATAAGTATGATGGAACTTGTGTTTTAGGAAATTCTGTCTTGCAGTGCCATTCAGGCAGAATCGCAGCAAGACTCACCAGTAGTCATCCACGTGTGATTCTGTAAGGTAGTGGCTGATCGATTAGTGACTCTCAAGGAAAACACAGAAAATAATTTGGTTGATGCATGGCTGTAAAGAAAGAAGGAAGAAACAATCAGCCCGTTTGCAGCACGGCTGAGTTCAGTTTTCCTTGTGTCAATTAAGGAGTTAGGTGGCTGGAGGATGTCCCTTTGCTGAAGTCTCCTGGGCCAGTTCTATGGAGAGTTTGTAGGCCCCTACCACAAACAAGACTAGGATTTTACTCAAAGGGCTGTGTTCTTGGCCTCACTGTCTCCTCTCATACATTAGCATTGAGTTATTTAGAGCAGCACGAAGGATTGAAAGTGAGGTGGGGAGCAGTGAAGGGCCCAAGTACTGAGTGCTTAGTAGTTACAGGCCGATCTTATTCCTCACCTCAGCTTCATTCCAACATGTTTTCACTGAGCACTGTAGAAGGGGGATCCATGGTGAGCAGGACAGAGTCTCCACCCTCAGAGACCTCTGCCTTGGGGAGACACATATGTAACTAATAGGTTCCGAGGATGCTGTGAACTAATTAAAGAAGGCTGGGGTAGCCCACAGACAGGGGCATCATACTGTCTATGTGCTTGCTTCTGTTCTTCCTAGTCTCACGGGGCTCCTTTCGGCCTTAGCCTCTGGTCCATCTCTGGCATTTCAAATATAAATGGGCTTGCTTTGTGGCTACAGCATTTCACCTTGCCCCCTAGGAGGAGCTCGACTTGTGTGGATGAATGAGCCTGATGGCTTTCCAGGTTGTGCTCCTAGAAGGCCACCTCGCCCGGCTTGACTCCATACGTGTCCTAACAGGCCACCCTGTGTGACTGCAGCCATTCTTGTCACCATTCTGGTTTATTTAACAAACCCTGTATTCCAGGCCTTGTTCTAAGCCTCGTTCTAAGCATCGTTCTCCATTTTTTTCTCAGGTGGGGAAACTGAGGCTTAAAGAAATTAAGTAGGATCACACAACTAGCTAGTACTTTAACCACTACTTTCTGCTACCCTTCCATGTTCTTGTTTTCTGACCCTAAATTTTCTGCAAGTGTCAACATTCTTTTTCCCCAAGTCACCATCCAGCACCCCACAGAAAGGGCTGCCTGGCAGGCATGCACTTCCTTGCCTGGTGCCTCATCAGCTTGTCTAAAAGGCATATCATACAACCAGTTTCCATACTGTTTAACGTCAGCCAGAAGAATGACTTTCAATGTTGTCAACATTGGTAAGGAAGTGGTCTTCTTGTAAAAAGTTGCAATCATGATTATTATGCTATTAATTGTTCTATTTATTGACAGTTGTTTCTTACTTGGCCTTTGCCAGTTTAGTTTTGTGTAATGCTCATGACAGCCCCATTGGAGGAGGTGTTATTGCCCCTTTGTTAGGTAGAGAAACGGAGACTCCGAAAGTGGTCACATTAATTGCATAGCCTGTGAGTCAAACTTTTCTCTTTCACATACAAGCACACATGTATTGAAAAACCAAGAATATATATGACTGCAAGAGCATTAATTACTTTTTTCTTGAGATATGATTTACGTATAACATCAGATATGTTTAAGGTGTACAACGTGTTTAATTTGATATATCGCAATGTGAATGATTACCACCATAGCTTTAGCTCAGACCTCTATCATGTCAGTTCTGTTTTGTGGTGAGAACATTAAAGATCTAGTCTTTTAGAAATTTTTCAATATTTAATACAGTATTGTTGACCATAATCACCATTAGATCTCCAGAATGTAGTCTTCAAGTTGCGAGTTCGTACATTAATGACTCTTTATCCAACTTCCTTCCTCTTCGCTCTCCGCAGAGCTCTTAGGGAGAGCTAGGGCATGTCTGAGTGGTGCCATCAGTGCCAGTGAGTTGTTCTGCCCTTTGTGATGAAACAAACAATCTCCATTATTTTTTTTTCTTTTGGAAAATGGTGAAATTATAATAGAGCAACTTTGTAGAGTCTCCATACAGTTGATTATTTTCAAGTATGCCTTAAGAATTTTTAAATTATGTCATAAGGTCTTTATAATCCTTTTTCTGAAAAATGAGTTCGATTCAGAATATTGATTTGAGTTTCTAGCTCTTTGGTGTCAATCTTTCTTTTGACAAAAGAGGAGAGAGATCTAGGACAGTGACGGCTCCAAGTTCTCACAGCTGGGCCGTGTGTGGGACTGGCAGCAGGGGATGGTAAGGTTAGGAGACAAACTGGAGTTGGTTGCCTCATCCCAACTCATTCCTGTATGTGTTCAATAAATGCTGTTTTAAATATCGACTTTGTGCCAAGCACTGAACTAGACATTTAGGATGAAATGGTGAAGAAAGCTGCCATGTTGTAGTTCCACTCTGTGCTTCATTCAACACTAACTAGAATGTTCTTTTAAAACATTAGAACTGACATTTTTTGAACACTTAACATATGGCAAGTACTGTTCTGAGCCCTTTATGCATTGTGTTATTTACTCTTTACAACAGTCCTGTGAAGTAGGCACTATTGCAATCACCATTTGACAGCTGAGGAAAAGAAGGTGTAGGGAGGTTAAGTCACTTGTCTAAAGTCGCCCATGCACCCAGTTACGAAGGCACAATTCAAACCTCATCGGTCTGCCTCCAGTTCCATCGCTCAGCCTATCCTCTGAGTGGAAGTCCACAAAATCATCCATGTTTTACAAGTAAGAAAGGAGGTGATAAAGGTGGGACATTCCTGGCCTGGCATGTGAAATCATTTCCAATCAAAAGTTAAAAAAAAACACAAAAAAATACAAAACTTCAATTCATTTCCTAAACATCTTCCTTTTTAGATGTTCAAGTGAGCTTTCTCTCTCTCTCTCTCTCTCTCTCTCTCTCTCTCTCTCTCTTTTCTGCCTGGAATCATCAAAAGAAAGGTGTTAATAATAGTATGAAGTGGAAAGTTATCCCAGATAATACTTGGCATATATTTATTGTTCAATAAATATTTCTAAAATGAATGAAAAAAGGAGATTTGGTGTAATAGAATAATATAATTTGCATACCATATCAGGTATGAAGAAACCCTTACATTGAAACAATTTTCAAATACTAGACGGTTAATGAATGAAAATAGAGAACCCTAAGACTCAAGGAAGTTCTAATTGGTCTTATATTACATTTCCTGCTTTAATACAGGTGACTTTGATTTAACATAAATCTATTTTTCAATCTTTTTATCAGCTGTCAGGTCTTACATCTGTCAGAATAAGTTGAATTATGCTAAGCTAACAGATAACGTTAAAGTCTCAGTGACTTAAAACACGCAAGATTTATTTCCTATTCATGCTCTATGTTTATCGCAGGTGGGCAGTAGTATTCTCCTGTTACAGTCACTCAGGTACCCAGGCCTTCAGAGAGGCCCCTCCTCAGACATTGCCAGCTGCCCTGCCAGGTGGAAGAGAAAGCTCAGAGGTTCTCCTGTGATGGATTCAGTGCTCTGGCCTCAAAGTAACATGGGGCTCCACTCAGCTCATTGGTCAGAACTTGTTGCAAGGCACTGCCCAACCATTAGGGGGCCAGAAAATTCAGTCCTGCTTTGAGCCCCAAATTGGGAGAGGAGAACTATTTGATCAGTTGCACTATTGACCACAATAGCTCTTTAATATGCATCATGATCTGTGGCTCATTAGAGAGAAAAACAAGCTCATCGGAGAAGTCTACCTTAGTCTGCAGGAGTCTATCCTGGTTTAGTGGTCCGCAGTCTTCTTGCTGGAGACAACCCCACTGGTGTCTGAAGATACTTCTAGCAACCCAACCCCATTAGACAGAGCAGATGTGAAGTCCAGCGGGTCTCTGTGGGAACGGAATCAATTATCACTTCCTGGTGGCGTGGCATTTTGGACAGTTTGTGGTGTCAATCAGGAGTGGTTTTGCCCTCCACCCCAGGGGACATTTGACAACATCCAGAGATGTTTTCGTTGTTACCACTGCTGGGGAGAGGATGTTACTGGCATCTAGTGGGTAGAGGCCAGGGATGTTGCTACACATCCTACAACGCACAAGAAGGGCCCCCACAACAAAGAATGATCAGACCTAACATGTCAGTGGTGCCAAGGTTGAGAAACTTTGATTTACAGGAATTGAAGTCAGAAGACCAGGTTTGGAAGTGGGTCCTGTATCCCTCAAGGTCAACCTCAGTCGATCCATCTGTGCAATGCAGAGGAGGAGGTGGAAAGAGAGAGAATAATAAAACCACCTGCCCTGTCCACCTCAGTGAGTTAGTGAGGATTTCTGCACAATCAGATAATTTGGGGGAAAGTGCTTTCTAAAGTACTAGCTTGCAGATTTTACTGTGAGACTCATGTTCTTCCCTCACAGTTTGCATATGGACTGAGTCTTTAACGCATCTTGGATCCGAAGAAGACTTAAGGACACTAAACCTTAAAAGTTCATTCTCGCCATTACTTTAAATCCAGAAAATGGAAAGGTCATTCTGCTCCAAGGAGCATCCCTCAGACTCCACGCTCCAAATGAGCCAAAGCCAAGAAGCTCCTCAATGCAAATATTTTCCTTTGGGCCAGTTCTCACGACAAGGTCACATTGTTAGCCCTTGAGATGGTTAAAAAAAAAAAAAAAAAAAAAAAGCAAATGCTTAAGATATCAAATCAATGGAATGTGTTTGTATACTTAATAATTTCCCACAAATGATCATTCTAAACAAAATATTTTTTTCTGTGAAGAGCCAAAACCTTACATCAGGGTTCTTCTTTCCTCCTGGGGACACGATGGGAGGAGCTTCAGCCTCAGGCATGAAGGCTGGGGCGGAAAGGTTGCGGAAAGTAAAAGCCTGGACTCAGTTCTGGCAGACAGAAGTCCTTCTGGTTCACCTTTAATGTGAGGTTAAGAACAGTATGTGGAAGGCTTCTGGTTAGTATCTGGTATGACAGTGGTTATTACTGTGAACTTGGCATAGTCCTGATCCTTAGCTCTGGAGTCAAATGGTGGGTAATTATATAACGTTTTGCTCCCTCCCATCTCCCTTTTCACTCAGCTCCCAGCTCCAGTCTCAGTTTCAGTAGAGCAACCGCACTGAGGGGGACGTAATAGGAAGGTCCTAGGAACCCAAATAACTTACAAAGATACAAAATTTTGCTACAAGGGGAGCCCAGCAGAAGGAAAGCTATTAATATGTTGGTCAATGTTGAATTGTAAGATGAAATAAATGTGCCGGTAAAATTGAATAAACGTATTCACTTTTTAAACCATACCATTCCCCAAACCAATTTGTTTTTCTTTAATTTTCTTTCTTTCCTGCCCCCCTGCTATCTACTCATATCCCTGACAGAAGTATTTAGAATTCCTATTGTGGTCCTGTCTGGGAAGTAAAAAAAAAAAGAGAGAAGTTTTTATAATTACATTTCATTATATCATAACCTTATTGACGTGGTAACATTTTCAAATAATTTTGAATACTTTATTTCATAACCCTTACAGCAATCTGATGACTAGATAAATATTAATATCCACAATTTACAGCTAAAGAAATGATTTATATTGGCTCCATTTAAATAGCCTGGATCTGAGACATCTGCTCAGTAGACAAAGCCACCTTCACATTTTTCTTGGAATAGGCATGTGGTCACTTTCCCAAGAATATGATGGGGGAAGTCAGTTTCCCAAGAATCTGATTAAAAACCAAAGTCTTCTGTCTCCCAGTCTTTTGCTGGAGAAAATAAAAATATAATGGGAAAGTAAGGAAGATTCAAATAAATGTAGGTATATATGTTCCTGACAGGGGAAAATAAATACTGTGATGGAAATGACTATATCGCAAGATAATTTATGAGTTTAACAAGAGTCCAGTTAAGATGCCAGAATATTAACTTTATATATTTGCACACAGTAGTTCCAAATAAATAAACAAATGGGCAGAGGATCAAAGAAATCAGTTTACAAAGAAATAATGAAGAAAAACCCTCCCTACCAGATTCAGAACGTGTGTGAAGTGGTAACTTTAAAGGGGTACTTTACAGATTCAAAAACATGAAAGCAGAAAAATGAGCGAAAATAGGGAATCCAGAAATAAACCCAAGTTGCATAGAAATTTAATATCCAACAAACTTAGGGTGACAAAATTTAACACACTTATTTCAGATCTAAAATATAATATATTTTTTTAGTGAAAACAAGAACTTGAGTAAAATGAATAACTTCTTACGTTAAATACCTTGCCCCAAATCACACATGCATAGAGATGATTCTACCTGAAGAAATAAATACCATATCAAATTCTAGGGGGAAAAATCTTTAATATGTGTACATACAGAGAATTTATGGAGGAGCAGTTGCATTGTCTAAAGCAATAAGAGGAAAGGCATAGCCAAACTAAGACAGGCCAACCTATGGGGAAACGTGTGTGTGGTGGTGGCAATGGAAATCATTACTCCTGAGCCGTATGGGCTACTATACCTTCTCCTTGACTCAGTAATTTTACATCAGAGAATGGACCCCATGGCAGTAATCCCGGTGACTCGTGGTTTCAAGGTCCCAGTGTTGCCCTTATCTCCTGGGACCTTGAATCCTACAACGGCTAGAGGTTGGCCTCCAGGCCTTTGGACACTGACATTCAATTCCCCCACTGCTGTTAGCAGTCTTCTCTCTAAAGCCAGACCACCCAAGAAGAGAATCCAGCAGTATGACTGCTAATAGGAATGTGTCTCAGGGATTTCTGCAGGATGAACTTAAATTTCCTTTGTAGCAAATGAGGTTCTTCGAACCCCACCCCAACCTCATCCCTCATGAATCCCAGTTTTCTCGGTCATTTTCTGAATATGTCTGTGCAGTTACCTGTCTTCTATTCTTTGTGGTTTAAATTCTTCTGTCCCTCTTCACGTAGCCACAGGCGTACCCTTTCTCCTTCTGGCAAAATCCCAACTCCAGCTGTGCTTGTCCAGTCCCTGCCTCTCCCTTTCCTTCCTCGTTGCTCCCAGCACCCAGATTCCTCCCTCTGTTGAGAAGCATATATCACTCTGCACTGTGGCCAGCTGTCACTTGGCTGCCATAAGGGACTCTGGTGTAACTGAACGGTGTAACTGACTCTGAGCTTGTGGGTGAAGAGAACAGCTTCTGAAACAGGCACAGCACAGGGCAGGAGTCAGCCAGACTCTCAGTGAGCGGGACAAGCTGCCCTGGTCCGGATACCCCTGACAAGGACGATGTGCCCACTCAATTCTGAGAAGCTCTCTTTCCCTTTCTCAGGAAAGATTTATAACTCCCTTCACCCCCAAGTGCTCAGGAGACTCACCCGACACAGTCACTGGCAACCACCGACTCCCATGGCTCAGTGTGTCCTGGGAGAATTGCTCTTTTTCCCGCGATCACTCCCAGACCAGCCATCCCCTGGCAGGACTACACTGTGGGCCTGCTTGAGGTTCCTCCCGCAGCTTCTGTAAGTGTGATATTTATCTTTTATACTGAAACCGAAAAATTCAGAGCAACTCTCAAGGCAAGCTCATTTCTCCATCCTACCGGGAGAAGACCATGAAGATAATATGTTCTGGAATACAACTCCCCAAACATCTCTCAAGAAATTGTTCTCAGAAGTTATAACGATGAGAACATTACGGAGGAAAAATGCTCTTTCATTTTCATAAACTGTCCTGGAAGTTTATGGGAAATGTGCACTTGGGAATGACACAGGGAAACAGATAAATTAATTAAATAATGAATGAGGGAAAGGTCAAGACATTGATAAACCAATAGGAAATTAGAAACAGGCCCTAATTTTAAAAGCCCGTAAATGTATCTCTGACCACAGGTTGATAGATAGGAGGCCTCAGAATGTGGCTGCTCTACATTGCTTTGGTATTTTATCTTTTTAATTCCATTAGTTGTGTGTGGACAGGATTTGGTGTGTGGTGTGGCCAAAGTGATATTTGCCCCGATCAGGGGCCATGGGGAAAGGCCTGCCTGTTGTACAGATTCCCGTTTCCTGCAATGCCTATCAGAAGAGCAGTCTGACAGAAAGCAGACAACAGGGGTGAAGATCTGACTCCAACTGGCAAACTTTTCCAGCCAGTCTCCCCTCCCTCCACTCCCACCACACCCCACTCCCCCCTCAGTTACACTTGTGATGTGGAAACCCACCCATGAAACATGGTGATGGCATGAACACCATCGGGGTTTGGAAGGCTTGGGGTCTGGATCCACCTCCGCCCTGGTGAGCCAGGTCACCTCTTTCAGCCTCGGCGCACTCATTCCTAAAATAAAGTCATCCAACAGAGGCTAGAACTAGACAGGGCCTGGGCAGGTTAGGGTTCTTTTAAAATGCGGTGCACACTCCCATCCCCAAAAGGGATTTCACAGTGACACTTTCTGAAATTGGGTTGTGAACTCAGGAAGTATAATAACCACGCTTTTTCAAACCTATTTTATGCCTCACCATTCTGGTATTTATCTGTACTGCCAATCCCAACACACACACACACACACACACACACACACACACACACACACCTCAGGCTGTTGACAACCATTCATCTAGGCCAGTCACATCTTCCAGGCACCCTCGGGCACTGACTGAAGTGCCCACTCTTCCATCCTGTAAGTCTTTGCTACCTTAAACTTCCTCCGAGTCTCCCCTCCTGCTCTCCTGCCATTATCAAATGAAGTACGCCTCCCTGGTCTGGATGTCTCAGTGTGGTTTGAACTGCCTCCCTAGCCAAGGACCCTGGGCTGTGGCAGAGGTCACTCAGGGTTCCCTGAAGTTAGCACATGTGTCACTACCCAGAGCCCCTCTCTCCTCCTCTACCCTCCAGGGCTCAGCCCATCTTCTAAGCTTCTTATCAACCACTTTCCCAGACACCTAAAGCAGAGATGCCGCCTCCCTTCTTTGATTGTTCCTGGGATTTTGTTTCTACTCAGTTAGGTATTTGCCATACATCTAACAGTTAGAAGATTCTTGAGGATGGCAGCTCTACCTTATAAGGCTTGTAGGACCCAGAGATCCTAACGCAGAGTGTTTTCAAACTTGCAGTCCTGATCCACACCGAGACACATATTACCATTGTCACCTCATACACCCGTGTACGCAGGCATATCTATAACTGAGACAAAGCATTCATAATGTGTTACATATTCTTATTTACATTTGATGCTTTCTGATGTCTTTTCCCCCTTCTATTTCGTTTCTTTTAATACTGGTCTAAATTGGTTTCACAGCTTTTAGCCATAGTTGTAAACAACACCGTAATAGAGCACACGGCACACAGTAGGTGTACTATTGTATATGTTTAATTAAATTGACTGGCCTTTTGCCAAAATGGTGATAGAAATATTACTGATCTGTGAATATATTCAGGCAGTTTTGATATGTTATGTTCATTTAGATTTTGATTTCACAAAAAAAATATCTTACATTCTCAAAGTGATGCTTTTCATTTTATTTTATGTGAGCTAGCTGACCTAAGAAAGCAAATTCAGTTCATTTTTATCCATTTTTAATGTACGAAGAGGGAGAAATGTAGTTGTATAATAAGTATTCCTATGAAGGCAGAATTCCTAAGATATGTATTTGACACCTCATGATAGTTATTGTTTATGAGTACAGATAAGTGCCTGGCACTGTGCTGGGTGCTGTATGTACATTTCCTCTGGTTCTGGGACAAGCCAGCAGGACAAGGGAT